>NW_023339718.1:8569341-8583618 GCF_004916995.1 Morone saxatilis
AATGAAAATAATTTCCCCCTGGGATTATTAAAGTATTTCTGATTCTGATTCTGATTCTGATCAGTATAGGCCTACTGTTAAATCTGTGTTTCAGTAGCTGTGTTTCAGTAGCTGAATTTGCATATTGAATTATTTAATTTCTTTCATCTTTATACTTTTTGTGATGCATGGAAAGGGAGCTTTTACATTCTATTGAACTTAGCTGGTGTAATAGTCTAATCTTTTAAAAATAGTTTTTTTATACGTGATATTGTTTAATCTTAAACCAAACTAAACTAACTTGGTCTGCAGGTGGTACAGAGATACAGTGGTAACCTAAAACAAGAGCTTAAAGTAGTAGTTTTGGGCATTTTTGGAAGTATCCTTATTGGCTTTCTATCTGAGAATCGATACAATGAAAGAAAACATTGATACCACTTTCATATCTGTCCAGGAGACAGTTAGCTTAGCTTAGCACAAAGACAAGGGCAAACAGCTAACCTGGCTCTGTCCAAAGAAGGTAACAAAAAAAAAAAACACATTATATCCTTTTATTGAATCATTTTTACCACAGTGAGGTTTCCAGATACTGAGAAGTTACGGCACCAAGCCAGCTAGCTGTTTCCGCCGGTTTCCAGTCTTTGTGCTAAGCTAACCGGCTGCTGGCTGAAGCTACATATTTAGACATACTTAAAGTACAGAAAACAAGTAAGCAAATTTCCCAAAATGTTCAACTGTTCCTTTAAGGTTGATTCCTGCCTCTGGGCCTTCCTGTGTGCATGTTCTGACTATAAGCCCGAAGGTTTAACTTTCCTACCACAGTAAGAAAAATATGCAGCTCAGGATGACTCAAGACTTTATTAAATTGCCCCAAAGGTGTGAAAGTGAGTGATTGTCTGTCTGTCAGTATGTGCCATGTGATGGACTGGCAGCTTGCCTACTTTCTTTCCAGTGCATGCTGCGTGTAATATGCTAAGCCACCCCATGACCCTGGAGCAGTTACATCAAACTAGTATAAACTCACCAGTCTGGTAGAGCTCCATAAGGTGTTAGTCTGAAGAGATTCTTGTCAGCTTCATTGCTTTCTTCGATGTTGGCAGATAACTGGAGCCCTGCAGATCAGTGGATCAGTGCAGATCAGTCTTAAGTAAGAACTGGCATAATAACAATGTGGACTTCGGTGGATTCACTTACGTTCGACTGACCACCGCTCTGAATCCTCCAGCTCAGGTTCTGGTAAACAAGTACAACAGATAGATTTTTATTTTAGACTTTAAAAAATGCAGTACATAGAAATCAAGCAAAATATAATACTTCTACATTTTTTTCCCATTACAGTATGGTTGGGTTTGTCTCACGGTGAGCCCTATGTGCAGGAGGGAGTATTTTAGATCCTTTACTAAAGTAAATGTATTAATCAGTATAAAAGTCTTGCAGAATGGCCTATATAAGAGTGTATTTTATCTATATTATATAATTTGATTATTTATAATGATGTATGAACATGTAAGCAGCCTTTAAATGTTGTAGTTGGTCAAGGTGGAGCCAATCTTACCTACTTTAGATACTGTTGCATAGTGTAGCCATCATATTTTATAAGCTAATTACATGTTTTGTACATAAACATCAAGGTAACTAGTACAGCTATTAAAATAAATATAGTGGAAAAACTCTCTCCCAGAAACCCTCAGCACATCAGTAGCACCAGTGAGTTACATTGTAGCTTGTCCTCAGTGCTTTGAAATGCAATACTGTTTGTTTAAGAAGACAAATCACTTGCAGAGAGTTGAAAATATTCCTCTAAAAGAAAACTGATCTAGAGGAATCCACTAAAACCATCTCACTGCTGCGATGGTGCCATTTACCACACAAATAACAGGGAATGTGTCTCTATTACGCAACACATAATAGAGACAAATGAACAGCTAGATTTAGGAGGGGCTCAGATAAGAAGCTGGATTATTGTCAGAGCTAATAAACAGAAATGACATAAGACTTTAGGGCTCTTTCATCATGTCTTATTTTGCCTCTGCAATAATCTGTTTGCTGGATCATGTCTGCAGTACCTAGACACTTACAGAGAGGAATTCTCTCTTGAGTTGTGTGTGTGTGTGTGAGAAGAGGAGGACGAGGAGGAGGAGCATCCCTTACCCTCTGGCTTCTTGTGAATCTGTCTGAACATGCTTTTGTACCAGTCTCTGGGCTTGTTCACACTCTGGTACAAGAAAAGAAGATAGGGTGCAGAAGGTAAACAACTCTGGCAAATTAGACTTTAGAAATATAACACATTGGGTGTAGCAGGAACATAAAAATGTCAGTTAAAATCAACATAAAACATATACAATACACTTTAAAGCTAGTGTCTGATTATCAGACAGCATATTCTTTTTCTTTGTCTTACTGATCTGGAGGCAATGGGCATCCCAGTTTCATCCACTGGACCGATTCCTGAGAACTTGATAAGCCTCTCCTCCCTGGTGGGAGTCCAGCTGCGTGGTAAAGTGGCAGAGCTCTGGACGCCATTGGACAGGCCACCTGGGTTACAGTCACAACAGTACGCTTTCAGTCATCATGTTGTTTCGATTACTTATTGATTTCAGGTGAAGTATACAGCCATTAATTTAAGTCTTTAACTTTGTTCAGTGGTTACACGTCAACTGACATTGCAACAACTGCACTCGCCTCTTACTCTTCAACTCTTTCCATCTCTTACTCTATAAATGACAATTCAACTACAGTGGTTACATGTCAACTGATATTCCAGCTGCGTTAATCTTTCTTTTCCAACTAAGATTTTAATTCCTTTCAATGGTTACACTTTGACTGACACTTCAAATCCTTTCAGGTGCCCTCACCTTTGAACAAAGGAAAACTTCTGTAGTACTACTTTCAGTGCTGACACTTAAACTGACACCTTCTTCAGTTTATACACTTGAACTGACATTCATTTGTTTTAGTTCCACTTCACCTTCACCAGCTCAATTACAGTTTAACTTACATTTGGACTCCTATCAGAACTTTCATTACATTCTCAACCATTACATTTAGCTTGCACTAATTTCAAATGTCTAAAGAGCAATTTACAGCTATTGTTAGCTATGTTGCCACCTCAGTCACATAAAACTCATTCAATGCAATGTAACACTCCTATGATGCTTAACATCTTATTCAAACTTCCCCTACATTAAGTGAGGCTCTCATGAGATGCACACATTTAAAAACTCCTTACCATGCGATTGTGAGGGGCCATAGTAAGATCCAAAGCTGAGACCTGTTGGTCCACTTCCATTCACTTCTGATACCTTTAGAAGGGCAGAATCATATACATATATCAGTAATACAAATATCTGTAATGTAACAGTGATGGTTTCAAAACATGCCCATGGCTGAATGTATGGCCTGTGATGCATTATTTTTCCACAGGGAGGAGCACTTGTTTACTGAATAACCTGCACTCCACCTCAGTATTGTGATAAACACAGTCTCTACAACATTACTGTGCATACCTTGAACTCTCCTAATGGCAGCCCTGCAGAGCGAAAGGGGCTCAGAGGAGGCATAGGGAGTCCAGGGGAGATGATCACCTCATGGGTCAGCTCTGGGGAAGTTACAATCTGCTGACCAGAGGAACCTCCAGGCTCCTTGGAGAAGATAATGCGGGAGCCATTTGGATCGCCAACAACTTCCACACGTTGCTAAACATAAAGGAAATGAAAAATATGGGTGAACAAAAACAATGCGTGAACTTTGCTCCTGTCATGTCCTCCTGTTGGCTCTGGGTAAATACCGCTCTCTATGGGAGGTCATGTGAACTTGTTAGCGGTCCAGCTATTCTCCAGAGAATAACTGGCCTCTGTGGGGGAGCCTCTGATGAAAAGGCCCCTAATTTATTTAAAGCAGGACCAGTGGGAAGTGGTGTTCCACCCACTTCATCATCTCTCTTGCCATGACTGAAAAAAAGGCCTCATTCAAGGTGCAGAGTGGGGGCAGTGAAACAGGAGAGGACCATTATGAGCCCATTAACTCCCTATTCACCAGGCCTCCCTATTCTCCAGCCAGGGGGTGGAGCCAGGGGCAGAGAGGTTGGGAAGGGGCTGTGATGTCAACCTCAAAGTCCAGCAGGGCTAGCAGTGGTCTTGTAGTCTCCATAGTGATCTTTTTACTCCCCCCACCCATGATGGCCAGTATAGCTCTTCTACTAATGTATTTGAATCAGGTGCTTTGGTCCTCTCTGTGTGGTTGCCAAGGGTCATGGGAAAGCCCCTGTGCCTCGTGGTAACACAGTTATCTGCACCAAAGGCATGCTGTTGTCTGTTGTGTTGGAAATGACAATATTTAGTGTAGTTAAACATAACTTTACCTGAGACTGCATGTGATCTGTTTTGGTCCTTGTTTGACAGATATCAAATTCTTGCACCCAGCATCAAAAGTGTCTGCAAAGACATACAAATATTTTTCAGAGGAGTTGCAATATCAAGAATATAAGCTAGGCTGTATGTATTTTTAAAGATAAATTAAAAAAACATCTGGAAATGTCCTGGAGATTTTTTTTTATTAAAGGCATTAAACTTTTTCCATATAAAATTAAATATTAACAACTAGATAAGGAGCAATAAAAGTTAAAGTTAGAGAACAAATAATACATTTATTAAGATTAACACTCAATCCCACCACATCCTCACATTTTGATTCTGCTAAATCCTGATTGTTGCACAGAAATAGGTTGCATACCCTTTTTCCAACAGTGCCTTAAATAGAGTTTCAAAACCAGTAAACAGACCACAGACATAGATACAAAAATCTTTCATGTCAAACAACTTTTCTGGGCAGAAAATTGTGTGTTCATTAGGACTTTGAAAACAGGTTTTCGGGGCCTTTAAAGGTTGTAGATGTGTTCTTTTTTTAACTAGTGATATCCAGTCAATGTTTGTGAAAATAATCTGATCCTATCTTCTACATTTTTATTCTGAATCTTCCAGTGTGCCCTTTTCAACCCTTTGGGTCATTAGTTGTGTGGGGTTCCACAAAGCCTGTCATAAATCACATTTTACATCCAGGCAGCTTTGACAACTGTTCCATTATCCCATCCCACTAGTATTCCAAAAAGGGAAAGTTAGCGTCACCCACTTTTCCCTTTTTCTAAGGAAAAAACCCACCCAAAACAATGTGTGTGACTCACATGCCTGCCTCATTTTTCCCATTCATACAATGCCATAACAAGCTGGACTGGAGGAGCTGTATGATAGAAAAGGTCCGCTACTGGAAGCAAAGACCAGCTCCTAATCAATCGCACCTCAGAAAAACAGATTAGGCCTGCTGTTTCAACATCAAAGGCATGGGGAAAATGAGGGGGAGGCCATTTCCGATCCTGTATGAGGCACCTCTCATCTACAGTGGCTAAATGGCCCATAATAACATGTGTTGGCATAGAAACCACAGCCAATGTACAGCCCACCATCCCTGCAGCCCTGGCTTCTGCAGAATTTGTGCACACAGACTGCAGTCAAAATGTATATTGTCTAATCTTGGGAAAAAGCCATAAGAGATTGTAATTACTGAAGCAAACAATAGGGTTGATATAAGGATTAGGCTATTTTTCAGTTCTGGAGAAAGCTATGGCTTTGTAGCTTGGCAAGAAAGTACTGACCAAGTGTGGGCCAGGCTACTACGGGCTGAGAGCTGCCCTACTCAATCTGCACTGATGAGTTTTCCATGTGGCATTTGCAGCTGAGCATTAGAGTCTATAATCATTGTGGTCAAGACAGAGAAAACTATACGCTCTCTGTGCCTCTGTGCACAAGGTTAGGAGGCAGCAGTGATAGAATCAATGTTCTAGTTTCCAGACAACGATGTCACTCTATCTGAGTCATCATCTCCCAATAAACTACGTTACATAACAGGAAAAATATGGGAACCGGAGGATTGTGTCTACAACAATACCATTACTGCTCAGGCATAACAGATGACCTTTCATCGCCCAAAGCAATCACAGCCAGCTGATTATCTGTCTAACAATAGGCAACACTGCAAACAAGCTACATTTACAAATAATGGCTTAAAGTAATCCCATTTACAATGTGTTTGACATGCTGGTCCTTATTTACACCAGACATCCTCTCAGCAGGCTGCCATTTACTTTAAAGGCCCCATCACACTGATGAACAAACAACTACATGAGTAATTCATTGGCATGTTCAACAAATACTGTTTATACACAGACTAACTCACCGAGCAGTTTCACCTTAAAAATCATGTTTCTCTGATGTTGTTTGGAGAGGCTGCGAGCTATTGACGTCTGAGCTGTTAACATTAGATAACATTATATAATAGCTGATCCAGGCGTCCGATGACTACAATCCTTCATCAGGTTAAAATCAATAGTTAAAAACAATCAAGATCTAAAAAGTGTATTGTAAAAATAAGGCTTAAAACTGGATAAAAAGTAAATAAATTTATGACAGCTTCTGGTAGACAAACACAACGTTGCTGCATGCGCAGAGGGAATATGACCCCATTACCAGGCAGTAAAACACACCGTTACTGGAATAAGATTGCTTATTGCTCTGGGTTTGAACATTGTTGGACATATTTGGGATAATGTAAGTACATAACTCAAAATATAGAACATAGGTCTATGTTTATATGCATTTTATGCATTTATCATGTAGAAATAAGTGTTGTTCTAATAAGTCAAAATAAACTAATACAATTCTAATTTGACTTCACATGATTAGACTCATTGACCACTTTTTGCTTTCACTACATTATTATAAAGTTGACATTGAAACTCCCTCCACTCAGAGGCTCAAAAACTGAAAAGCTCTGCTTCATCGATGCAGCATCCTGATGAGTAAGCTAATGTCATAACAGTGCGTCTGGGTCTCATTTCAACAGAGAAATCCTCCAGCAGCCCATGCATTCCCTGTTCGAGAGCACCAAACACAATCCTACCTAATAAGGAAAAATCAGTGTCGATATCTAGCAAGAAAATCCCTGTCCAGAAGTCTGGCTCTCCATGGGTTTGCTCTGAACGCCCAGTGCATTCTTATGTAATTACTGAGACTCAACAGCGGAGGCAGCTATAAGCTTTCGGATGGAGACACAGCTTTTTAGAACTGGCGGTGTGCCTTGATGCTATCTTTCTAAAATATATGAACTTTATAGTCCACATATTTACAAGTTAAACAGGATCAGTTTTGGGGTGCAAGGAAAAACAGAGCCGTAAAAGGCCCATTCGCATCACAGCTGAAGATGAGATGATGTCCTGCTTTTGATTTGCTTTTCAAAACTGGCAGTGTATCTTCTCTTGTCTTCTACTCACAATCCATCAGGGTAACTAAGGACATCGAAAATGAGAATCAGGGGAATTAAGCGTGGAAATCTCTGCCTCTGTCCCCAGGAAACTCATCCGGTCTCTTGAAGCACTGGGCCAGATGTTAATCTGTAAACTGATCCATGAAACAGAAGTCCAATAGCTCCATCAACATCCTAAAGTTAAACATTAGTGTTGTGATGAACTTAAAAAAGCAAAAAAGCAAGCAAAACATTTCTTTTCCTTCTCCTTTGGGAGCGGATGAGGAACCAGACTATTATCTGAAGTTGCTGAGCCAGAGCAGACCTACTCAGCTGCTACAAGGTCAGTGAACTTCACCACACCCGTGTGACTCCTATGAATCACAATGGGAGGTTTCCACAGCCGGGAATAGCAACATAGTAATGCAGGAAAAACTAATGGAGAAATGGGCAAACCCTAAAAATGTGTGAAAAGACAAAACATCCGCCCTACAGTTCTGCAACCACTGCAAGGCCAATTGATGACTACTGAACTCATTATGAGGTCGGTATTCCTCAACACTCACTAGTCATCACATTTCCCTCTTCTGGCGTTCAGTTTCTTCCATAGAAGGATGCGACCAGGTTTTCTGAGAAGACCCTGACCTACGATGACCTCCCTCTCCTCCACATGCAGGGCTTCTTGCATTGTTCTCTCTAAGAACAAGGCTGTCAAGGTGACCAAACATACTCAAATGAATAACTGTCACAGTGTTGACCCATGAACTTCTGTGATCTGTTGGCGCACCGTCAGGAAAGTAATGATTTGTGGTCAAAGGGAGAATCACGTTGTCCATAAATCATCTATACAAGCACGTGACGGTGGAGAATGTGTCAGTAAGGAGCAGGGTCAATGACTGAAAGTCCTGAGACTTAAATAAAACAAATAAAACTGTCACTTGTGGACCAATCGCTATTCATTAGTGATCCCTTTTATTATCACACGTGTAGTTCTTTGCTTCCGTGTGAAGGGTGGTGAGGAGAAAAGGTGAGTTAATCATTGACTTCATAAGGTGGAAGCGACTGCAAGTCCTACTCACATACATGAAGGAAACCGAACAAAATATGAGCTCAGTATTTGCTTAAGGTGGTTATTTTGTTTGGTGAACACTGCCCTACATTAGATTCGACCTTAAACACTCATATTGTAGAATCTTCAAAAAGTATAAACAGATTCTGATCTTCTGAAATCCTGGATCAAGAGAGAACAACACAGCAGACAGAAGGGTAAAGTCTTATCACCCATTTGCACGTACACAATGTTACTGCTGCCCAACAAGTTACATAACAGGGTCGTAAAAAAGCAGAAATCCTGCCTTAAAAAGTAGTGAGAAGGTAATTACAAGCACATTTGGTGAATAAATAAAGGGGGAATTTATTTCTAAACACATTAAATGAGTCACTCTGCAGTTATGTGAGAGATGTTAGAGGTCCTGTGAGGTTGATCAGACAACCATGCTGGCCTTCTGCATCTAAGCAGATGTGCGGACGCAGCCCATACAAGGTCCTGGAGCTGCAAGTTTATGATATGCAGTTATTGGGGGATACACACATTTATCAGAAGGGAGGTATTTCACCTCCTTGTATGGTGCTCCTCCAGTCTGGGCAACAGGAGGAGTCGGCCTGTGTGCTTCTTGTCAATGGAGAGGCGGTTTGTTCCCAGGAGGAGCTACAGGGCAATAAATCAAAGCCTCTCTCTTCAAGAAGAGCTGGAGCACTGTGCGGTTTTATCAGATATGTTCTTACAACAAACATTTTATATCATTCAAGATTTGTAACAGTTAAACTGTAATACAATGTGTCAGGCAAAGCATGAGAAAATACACACTCAGATTGCAGTAACTAAAAAAAATCCTCGTGCCTGTCATTTTGCATCTTCAGAGCTGAGTGCAGCCTGTGGATATGAGGACTGGCAGCACAGAGCCTCAGTAATATCACAAAGGGAATCAGAGCCGGCTGTGGAAATCACCCTGACAGTAAGGGGAGCCCTCGGTGATGACTGGACCATCCAGATTTCAGGTCATTACGGCTTGGAATCTGCAGCAGGATGGGAAAAGTACTCTGACAGAACTACTGATTTCCTCCGACTCTCTGGAGCTCAGCTGGCAGTTGTCAGTGTGCACATACCCACTGGGCAGAGCAATAAAGGATGACATGTTGGGAAACACTGCCCACAGTGCCCTTTCTCTCTCACTCTCTCTCTGTGTCTCTGTCTCTCTCCCTCTCTCTCTCTCTCTGTGCTCCAGCTGTAACTCACAGCTGCTCTCGCCTCCACTTGCCTAAAAGCTCAACTCCCACAGGTCTGTTTCAACATCAAAACTACACAGATCACATGGGTCAACCTGTTTTCAGGTGCACTGTGAAAGCATCCTTCCTTTAAGACAATGTACTCATGGGTAGGTCAGCAGCACTAATCCTGTGGAGTCCTGAGCAGTCAGACAGGTTGCTCCACCTTAAAAAAGCATACAGCCGAGCACCAAAGTTTCTCAATGTTTAAGATCACTCCGTGTGAATTACATCTGTGCTCTCACCGGAAAGAGTGTACTCACCTTAAAAGTGACACCAACAAGTGAACTTACACGTCCTTGTCCGCCTGCACGTAAACCACGCAGCTGCAAACCCTCTCTCCTCTTTCTCTCACTCATGAAAGTAACCAGGACACACAATCTCTCTGCCTCTCTTTCTCTCTCTCTCTCTCTCTCTCTAACTCCCAGCCCTCGCTCTGCCTGCCTCCGCGGAGGACTTCCCGGTTGACAGGCATCGCCATAGCAACCCCACTCCAGCCCCCGTTCAAAAAGGCACCCTGCTCTTGGCTTGTCACTTTGGGGTACCTCCTTCAGTGGAGCAGCCCTATTGTTGTGATAAGGTGATATTTCACAGCGCAGGGTTAACCAAAGGGGAATGGAAACAGTTCATCACCTCAACCTCCCAGACACTGCCCAATGACTCCATGACACCCCCTCCTCATTTTATCTCTCCCATGCCTCCCACTGCTTTTGTGTGTGTGTGTTTTATGTGTGAGTGCAAAGGCCTGCAAAGGTCATTTCTGTTCCAGTAGCTCTGAAAGTGTTTCATAGTCATCATTCTACACCATACAGCACAAGTACCGATGACGTTTCTCCCATAATCACACACACACACACACACACACAAATACTGTTGGAAGTCAAGGTTGAGACTGAAAGGTGTTCAAATTATTCAAAGTAGGAGATGCAATATGCGCGCAGATAAGACAGCCAGCATTCAAATTCCGCTAGAATGGTGGTTCAAACCACAAAACCGACAGCAGTCAAAGAGAAATGAAGGACAATTCTCAAATCCCACTGTTCCTCTTCCGTACAGTACTTGCCCAAATAAAACCAGGATTTCCAGTTTGTCCGCAGTTCTTGCCAGCGAAGGCAAGCGGTGCAAAACTTGAAATCTAATGTGCTGACAGGCTTGTTTTGGCACTGAGTCTGCAGCAGGTACACTGAGTTACAAGGTCCACAATGCAGGTGAGTGATCCAGTCACCTGCTAACAAATGCAGTAAGCTTTCTTAGGCATGTACACTGTTGGTTCTAGCAACTAAAGACGGACAAAGAATAATGTTTAACAGAGTTTAGTCAATGGTCTAGCCATTTGTTTAAAAGTACATGTCTGTCTGTCTGTGCAATTGTGTGCTCGCCAGTTCCAACATGAAATTCAAGGACTCAGCTCTTTTTTAATAATTCAGTGGTCTGGCTTGGTAGAGCGAAACTCAGAGTAGATATCCATTTACTGAGCCTGTACTCCTAACAGGGTTGTTTTTGCCAAACAGTTGAGCCACTGAACCTGAGGGGCAAGCTAGGCAGTGCAAGCTTCAGGCGGAGGCTCCCTTCATAATCTGTGTCCCGCTGGAGCAGACTTTCACCCTGCTGTGACCACATCTGACACCCTGTCACTCTGCAGCTAAATGAGTTAATCACGCAAGAGGCGATTGCAGCTTTGGCCCTGGACCTGACACCTCTCCCCACACTGGATCCTTGTTCACTTTGTCTCAGTCTCTTTGTTAAACAAACACAAGGCTTCACCAATTCCAGTTTCCCTTTCTATTACAGAGAAACATTGTCAGAACATGAGGAAAGAGGCATGACGTTTTACCTCAGTCCCTCTGAGACTGACGGCTTCCAGCAGATCTATACTATGCTGTAAAGGCCAGCCACTGTCCTTTCACATATGCCAGTATGTGTACTACACAAGCTCATTAAAAGATATGTGTTATATAATCAAAACCTATATTTCTTCATGACTATAGTCCTGAGCTTTTTTTAAACCACCAGCTTATCTTAACTGTGAGGAAACAGGACACAGCAAGTCTGTAAAAATCACAAGATAAAGTCATTATTAAATGAACATATAACTGAAGAGATACAACTCAACAAGTAAAGCCTGACAGTTATGCTTCAACCGTTAAAGCATAACAGCGGAAGACAGATAAGGAGCTCTGGACATCATACAGTGCAGTATGTGTCATCTATACCACAGGTTGTGCTCTGGGGGAGCCCTTGTGGAATGTCTCTGAGAACAAACACAAAAGCATCAGGGTTTATTTTAGCGGTAAACAACATTTTTCTGAGCTGTGAATGTCCCAGGACCCGAGGACAAACAACGTTTTGTATACCCATGAATCGTCATGGGTATACGTCATATACACACTCTTCTCTTAGAATGCTTGAACATAGAGGTTTGCTGAGGAAAACACAAATGATTGAGTGCATTTCTAACAGTGAAATATTCACATACTCAAATGTTTGACCAAAACAACAACTAAAGACGCAACAGGAGGCAGCTTTTGGATAGAGGTCTGGTGATAACCATCTCCTGAACCACAGACAGTAAAAGATTGGCATCTACTGTAGTAAAGTCCTCCTTGTATCCGCCCTTTTCTATATACTGGCTCAAATGTTGCTCAACAACGTTCTAAGAAAAAATTGGAAAAACTGTAACAACAATGACAGAGCAATGATAAACACCCCTATCCTGTTGTCTCTGTGGTTTCGGTGATAAACTGAGGGATGCAGAAGAACAACATGATGCTCAAATCAGTGTCAGAGGCACTTTCCTTTCAAATAAAAATGTGAATCAAACCACAAAGTCAATCATATGACAATGACAGAAAACTATTTTGAATTGCGAAAATCTACTTCCTTCAGATACTAAGCCCTGCTCTAGTCACGGTGAGAAGTGGCAGCACAAGTTGTACAGTACTTACAGGCGAGTGCAGGCTGAGCAGTGAGGTCTCCTCAGTGCAGAGGGAGAGAGGAAGTGAATGAAAAAGAAGGAGGGAACCACTGTTCCTCTTCTCTCCCTCTCCCTCCCTTTTTTTCTTTCTCTTTCTCAGGCCAACAGGGTGTCTTTTATCTTTGGTGAATGATTCAGCGTGGGTCTGAATGTTTGACTGAGTGTCCGTAGGCGTGTGCATGCATGTGTGTGTGTGTGTGTGTGTGAGCATGCACTTTAAAGCTCATCAGGGAGAAGGCACTCAGTAATAGTTTCCATCCACAGCTGGAAATAATAGAGATTCTTATACAGGCACAGGCTCAGTGGCACCGCCCTCCAGTGTTTTACGTGCAAGAGAAGAGGAGGCGATTTCCATAGCCATCTCAATAAATAGGCCTGAGTGACACACATATCATAATAGCATGGCCTATTCACTGTCGTAGGTCTTTAGATGTTCTGTCTGTCACATTCAGATCAGGCACAAAAGGCAGTCTGGAAATGCTTTCTGTGATTTCTATGTTGTCTAGCTCACCTGTCACATTGCAAGCTCCATCTTTACATTCAGGAAAGTGTATTTCTATGTTAATTTCTAAAGCATATACACGTGTGCTAAGGCCCACACACACACAAACACTTAAAGGCCTCAGGAGTGAATTGAGTGGAGGAGTCTCAGTATTTCCATGTTGTGTTCCAGTACCAGGCCTGACTTACTCGCCCAGTGTGAGGAAAACCTTGAAGCAAAGCCAAGAGAAGTCGTGCTACTGGTACTAAGTCCCCAGTCAACTACAGAGTAAGTGCAAAACTTCAAGAGGTTTATCTGTCAGTTCCTACTCCCGTGTTTCCTCGTCTTGAGATATTAGTCTGTAGACGCCCGCTGGATTCCTGCACTCTGAGTCCAGAAGCGGCTCTCAGCTCTGCCGTCCAAGATAAATATTTAACAGGTTGGCTACGAGATCAAGAACCAAAGGTCACAGCTCTCTGTTTCTCTGGAGTCCATCTTCTCGTTGGATCCAGGATGGCGGCCCACGGCTCCACAGTGACACCTTGAGTTACTTTCAGTGGAATCACACTCCAGATGAGAAACAAACTAAAAAATATGTGGAAAGAAACACTGTTAGGACACAAACACACTTCAGCCTTGTTAAATCTGAACAATGAGTAATTGCTGTTTTTATTCCATCACTGGTCTGATAATGTTTGTAATGTTAGTAAATGGATAATTTTTTTCTGGGTGACGCTTCATCTGTATGTCAAAATTAGAACAAGATGCACTTTGCCAAAAGTATCCCCTCATTTAACTTTCACAGACTGTTTTAAAGTGGACAGTTACGTGATACACTGTACCACACTGCCTCTTAGTGGTTCTGAGAAGAACTGTGTGAATACAGTTTTGTACAGACAGATGTCCCCAGAATCACAAACATGCTACCATCAATCTGTAGAAATACTTTCAAAGCACAAAATCTCATAAAATACTAAATCAAAAAGTATTTTTATTGCCTTATTCAGCTTTTAACATTATATACAAATATATAGCATAAACATTATCAATACATTTCATTATAAATATGTAATATTTACGTATCAGTGTAATGCATTGTTATAGTAGCCAAAAGACATTGCATTTGAAATACCAGGGCAATAAATAAGAAGAATAAGGGCCTGTACAGCGTAGAGGAATTTAGTATTATTAACTAAATTTATCCAGTAAATAGATTGTGTCTCTG
>NW_023339718.1:8583632-8608297 GCF_004916995.1 Morone saxatilis
GAATGGATTTTCTTGTAATACAACCCGTACGTTACGTTTAAAGACAAAACCTGTGTATTTGAGATTTTCTTTTGGTCGTATTAGGAAGAAAAATCGGGAACAATCTGCATCAGTCAAAAGATGTAATAGATTTATTTCAAAGTGGTTGTTAATGTTGCACAGGATTTGCTGTGCTACAAATAATGCTACCTTTACATAAATGCCACCCATCATAATAAACCCGGTCAATGTGTGGTTTCTGCTCCCGAATAAACTTTTGAACTTGGGTATGTTGGTCTGTCATCAGGGAGGGAAGCCATGTTGACACCATGCTGCCCATGCAATTTATTGCTCTGTGGATCATAAACAGACACAAAATTTATTTTAAGTACAGACTACAAAACTCTAACACTAAATTACTCAAAATATTCCAAGAGTTTCCCTGTTGCAGTTTTTGCTGTTGTATTGTCTTTTGATTATTTTTTGTTATATTTGTTGAAAGTCTCGAGATCCTGATAGATATCCTTAAATCAGGCCCACAATAACACCCTGTGCCACAGTTGATCTGAATAACTCTCCAATCAACTCAGAGGAATTTTGACATTTCAATGAATTGGGGGGAAAGGAAATTAAGTTGGGCTTCTAAAAATACCTCTACCAGCCAGAAATGCAGCTCAGATTGTGGTATTTGACTTGGAATTGAACTGTAAGAGTTCAATATGTAGAAATCATTTACCCTGGTGTCACAAATAAATACAAAGACTGCTGATGATCATTATAATTTACGAGCTAATAAAGAAAGAAATAAGGAGTGCCAATCATCTACGTCATCAGTGATCAATATGATCAACCTTTTTCAGTTACTAAGCAGAATTTAATTTTGTTTCATGTGCACATAGAGGGTAGAGAGCAGAGAAGATAAATAAAGAGGAGAAAGACACGAAACTAGAAATCATAAATGTGACTGTGGATGTGTTAGTCAGGGTGACATTTGTGTATTATTGAGAAGAAGTGTATTAGTAATGGGGTCAAAAGGTCTCACAGCAAACGTCGTGGTATGTGGGAAGACTCTTTGGCAACAATGTAAAACCTCTCAAAATAGAAACTAACTCAGGCCTTGTTACCAAATGTGTCAACAGAGCTCTCAGGAAGAGGAAACTGGATATAAAAGACAGAAGTGGTTCAACACTATTATGTCATGTATGATAGAGGTCTAATGTGACAGCATGACAGTAGGCCTATCTATCTCAGTGAATACACTATACTAGCAATATGGCCAGATGTATAAACCATGCCCCAGTGGTACACATCTTTAACACCATGCCTACCCCAGATAGTCCTTTTTGTCTTTACAGGGTGATATTGTGAGTCGGCAAAATAAAAAGTAAGTAAAAAGTAAATAAAAGTGTGAATTTGGGTGAAACTTTATTGAGAGCTTTATTCTTTCACTTCACTGTGTTAGGACATAATCTGTAGTTTAAAAAACTTTACTAACAGGAATGTGTGTGTGATTAATCTTAATTTCTTTCTATCGAGTAATTATGTTTGTCACTGCATTATAATTATTATTAAAAAATGTTTTATATAAATAATCAAATAAATACATGAACATAGATTATTATCCTGTATTATTGAGGAATAAGAATAACTTACACCTTCAGTGACCACTTAACAGGTCCGTGCGTAATGGGTGTGGCAAATAGTACAGTGGCTGCTTTGGCGCTTCTGGAAGATATTGCTATTGCGTAATTTAGACTAGAAGGAGTTTTTAGAGAGCGTTTGAGATCAGACCAGTTTTAATTAATCTCCTTCAGGGTCAGAGGCCCGGAACTAACAGCGTTTACTGCCCCCATTACTATATTTGGCAATTCATTTATTTTTTTAATTATAACAAATCTTTCCCAATAAACAAAACAACAGCCGATCATGACGCACTCAAAAACCATTTGCCTCGCAGTGCGCCACACCTGTACCAATTAGCCTGCACCTTTAATAGACTTGTGGCCACCCCCAGCACCACCCAAAGTTGAACCTTCTGCCATTCACCATACTTCATTGTACTGTTCATGCCAGATTTTCTTCTGTCAGTTCGATCCACCATTACCTCCACTTCACTTTCTGTAAAATTGGGCCTCCTATTCTTCATTTGCTTCTTCAATGCTTCCACTATTTCTCCTCAAAACATGTCCTTCATATGCCATTTAGGCAGTTGGGGGTGTGTCTGAAGCCATTTATAGTAAATTGTGGGAATGATCAGAAGGGTCGTGCAGGTTGATTTCAGGATGTTTCAGATGTATAAGGGGAAAACATGTGGCAACAGAGATATGTAAGGTTTTATAAATCTGACAAAAAGACTGTGTATGCATGTTCCTGTTTTGCGTGTACACAGATTTCTACACCTATTTTTGAGTGGATGGAGGACTTTATCATTCAGTAGGCGATGGATACTTTTCACTGATCATGGAGTCTAATTAGTATCTCTTGGAGAAATATTCTCATAAACCTAATAAGCTGAAGCTGCAGAAACATTTCGTCTTTCTGACTATGGTCCTGCTCACTGTTTCTGAGGAAAGGCTTTAATACACAGTAGTTTTATGTCTTTGCACATATTAAAACCAAACAATTGACTTAACAGTGGAAATTAATGTGCAGGGGAAGGGCTACATGAATAATGTAAAACAATATTAACACAGTTAAAGATATATACAATGTTATTAAATGACCAAAAAAATATATATATATTAAAATGTCCTCTGTGTGATCTTAAGCATCACGTAATAAGTTTATGTTATTTAAAATCAACGTAGAAATCAATCTACCACAGAGAGTGTGCAGTGTGGCCATTAGGACAGCAGGTGGCGCCATTGTCGTTCCCTTTCAGTCTTGGGGCCAAACCTCATATTTTCTCCTGCTTCCAGGTGCTGCAGTTGAGCCTTTCCGCTCTCCGTACAGGAATTTGTAGACTGCATTACGTCAGTTACCCTGCCAGCGGCGAGAAAGCAGCTCCGTCCAGGAGGTGTTCGGTTACTTTTCTCTCTCTGTGTGGAGAATTAAAGGGATTTGTGTGGGGCTGTTTTTTTTTTCTCCCCCCCCTGTCCTTTGGAGTCCTGGTTTTGACGACGGGAGGAATGAAATCACAGCTCTCCTGCTTCAGTATGAACAGTTTGTGAAAGGATTTGAATATCGACGACACTCTCAGAAAATAGATGGAGGAACCAGAAGGTGAGGAATGTTTTCAGGTTGGAGCTTGAGGGAAAGTTACGATGTTTCCGTTTAGTTTTATCGTTTTACACGGAGAGTTGATACAATGTTGCTGCTTTAAAAACTTTTTTTTTTGACAGTTTCAATGTAACGTCCAACATACCTGTAGAGGACTCACAAAGTCAGCTTTACCAGCATTTTAAAGCCTAACAGCCTCGGGTTTTTTGTTTTGTTTTTTGTTGCAGGTACAGATGGATGTTACTGTGCGGGCTGTGGAGGACAAATTCAAGACTCGTCTCAAATGAAAGTCCTTCAGGACACCTGGCACAATGCCTGCTTTCAGTAAGTGTTCCAGTTTAGGATTTTAAACACGCCTGCGTGCACCCTGTGTAAGTTACTGTAATGCTCACAGTTTTGTCAGTCACACTCTGATAAGTGGATGCTCTGTTTTCATAGAAAGAAGAGAGAGAGAGAGAGAGGTGGGGGGGCAGTTTGCATTGACATGAACACAATTGTTTTTTTTTTTTCTGTTGGTCAATGTTATGGCTGTTTTGTCTGTTTGGGTGTACTTGTGGATAATCCCAGAAGCTTCTGTCTTGTAGCCTAAACATGGGCTTGGATCTGTTTTTAACAATTCCCCCATTGTTTTTGTGCCTCTGCGGACAAAGTGCACCTTGTAGGATGTCATTCCTGCCACAGACCTCTGCACGGTTACGGTCCAGGTTCTTGAACACCAAGTGGTTTGCTGAAATGGGTCCTACTGTCGTGGAGGACTTTGCCCAGGATGCCTCTGCTCTGAGGTTTAATGATTGCCACACTTTTTCACAGGTCACTGCCCCCTATAGTGGGCTCTCTCTGTGTGGGGCAGTGAACCTGTGGCTGGATGACATACTGTACATGCCAGACATAATATGACACTCACAGGGTTTTCCCCCGTTGGCGAACAGTAACATTCACTTGTTATCATGGGAGATAAGATGGCTCAGATTGATTTCTTCTTCTTAATCCAACTGTCATGAGAGGTTTGAACAGATGGCAGGATCACAGCTGCGTTTTTAATGAGAAGTGTACACGTTCAATAGTAAGAATACTTGATTTGCCGCTAACATTATTAAACGGATGATTAAGAACTGGGTGCTTGAATCTATGAATGTAGCTGATTTGGAGCTTTTCTGAGAAGCCATGCTGTAGACTATATCCAAGAATTCTTTGGTTTTATGACTGGAGTCTGGCTTTGGAGGGCTACTGGCATGTCCAAAAAAGCCATAAGAATAGAATAAATTAAATGCTGACTGTGTTTTCTGTTTCTGACGACTGAAATAGCTCTCTTGGAAGTTTTGAGCCAATATCTAGCAGCACATTGTCCTTACGTAACCTGGGATTGACTCTTTCCAAACACTGACTCTTCAATAACACATACAGCTACCAGTGTCATCACAGGGACAAAGTTCCTGACACAGCTGATCAATGATTTCCTCCCCTTTGTACTTTTATACTCCCTCACATTTTTTGTCTGGAACGTCTTAAGTTACACTCCTTAAAAACTAGAGATATGTTGGGTGTGTGTAGGAAGCCATATTGAAATATTGTTACTCATCTAAATGTGCTGCAGTTTAACCCTCTGATGTTTGGTTCAAAACGGTCTTTTTCATTACAAAGTAACAAACAACAATTTTGCTTAAAGAACTAAATCTCTGAACCCTTTTAGGGAAGTTGTGCAGCAAAAATAAAACGTCCTTGTTAATGCGGTACCGCCTGTGGTGTCCCTATTGTCTATTGTCCACATGCTGCCACTCTGCCCTCCATGTACCTCCACCTTGTTTAACATTCCTATAAACTGACGTCACTGGTCGTTGTTCCAGTAAACCTGGCAGTATTATTGAGGCCTATAGGTAACGACACGTTCCACTCCGCTCTGTTCTGCATTCCTAGACGGCGATTCAGATGGGATGTGAGATGTGAGTCCGCTGTCTCAGACACTTACTGCAGAATCCTTTGGGTTGTTTTTCCTAAAGAAAGAAGGATATTTCTTATCTTGTACTAAACTGGATGTGTATGGACCTGCAGATACTGTCATCACACTTGGCCGCAAATATTGTGTTTCATATTTATTTACCACACAGGGTGCGGTGATATTTATTACCTTTGTTCTATCCTTGTTTCATTTTTCTGCAGTAAAATATGAAATTGCAGACACATTTCTGTGGAAATTTCTGGGAACATACACAGAAACAACACCTACGCATACATTTGTCAGTAGGACTGTGTTTTGGCAAGAATCTGGTGATAAGATATGTATCACAATACAGGGGTTACATTTCAGTATATAAGCAAGGCACTATGCTGCAATTTTTGTTGTAAATGCAATTTTAGGAAAACTGTCATAGTATAAAGAACCCACCACCATTTGCATAAAATCAAAGTAAAAAGTTTACTATGGTGTTTTTCTTTTTTATATATTCGATAGATAAAGAGTATTCAGGATTTTAATATGTGGGTTGGAAAAAAAACAAGTAACTGCAATATACTGAATTTAATCTTGGGCTTTGGGGAATGAGGGTGGGCATTTGAACTTCTATCTGATGTTTGTGAAAAGATCAATCAAATAATGGAGAAAATAATCAGCAGATTCATCGATAATGGAAGTTGTTGTCAGTTGCAGCTCCAGTGCAACTGACTTTGATGTGATGACTGTTATGTAATCCAAACCTAACTGGGGATGGTAATCGAGAACAGGTTCCAGTTGAGAACCGGTTCCATAAGAATCATATCCCACCCAGAATGATCAAGTCCTTTTATCAATGCCAGGATGTTTTTCTGACAGCCGAGCTTTGCAAACAGTGACCTTAAACTGTGTATACGCTGCTGGAAAAGGACAGAGTCACGATGGAGGAGAAGAAATTCAAGCTACTATAACTCTACCCATTTTCTACACTGTGTTCAGAGATAATAAAACAGTTGTGTTGGTGCTTTTTTTCCACAATCCGCAATCAGTAAGGGAATCGAACAAAGAATCGGACCGTGAAGCAGAATCTCTAAAGGCATTGGTCAATGAAATCTTTTTCCATCTTTAAGCCTAATTACATTAACAACACATTGCTCTTGGGGTATGAATGGTCACTCTCCACTCCTTGAAAAGAGGTTGTTATGGAGAAGGTTTGGAACACAACAATCACACTCCCTACGATAAGGTCCCATTTAAAGTGAAACACTCCCTCTTCAAGTCTTCAATGCCACAACCTAAGGTCCCTTCTTTTTACTATCTCCACTCCAAATGCCAACAAAGGAATAGACTGCAGCAGGAATGTGGATTCAAGGAAATGAGTAATGTTTACTCTGTAGTGTTTGTGCAGGCATTGCATTGTTCATTGAAGAACCACCTGAGCGTGGCCGCCCCACATTGACCAGCGCACATAGAGGGAAGTCAGGTGTTTTTATAAGCACCATTAGATCACTTTATCTTGATATATTATAGACATAATGGACAGCCATTGTAGTTCATCAACTGGTTTTGTCTAGGAATGCTTTTTGTTCAGAACAAGGCGGACATGGTGCAAGTTATTGTTTCTCCTCTTGCCGCACCTGGACAGATACTTAATGTCATGCATACCAGTTGAAATACAACACTTTTCTCTTTCTCTCCTCTTTTGTGCGTATGTCTTTTTTCTGATAAGACCAAATGTGTGCCTTAGTATCACCAGGCAATATCGATACTGACACTGATCCGTGACCAGATTTTGTGAGGCAGATACTGATAGCAAAAGTATTTAGTTCTACTTTATTTACTAGTATAAGTAGTTAAAAAAAATTGAATAATAACAATGAATAATACTTTTTCTAAATAACACACTTCAACATTTTTATCAGGATCCCTTAGATTTGCATATAAAAGAATTGTGACAAATATATATGTATAGAGCGGGACCTTTAACAGTTGAAATATAAACCTGTCAGTCCCATCAGGTGGACAAACTATTTTTAGCATTTCTGTACTGAAATTGCTTTTACTTTTGGGCTAATATATACTCCAACAATGGTATATTAACCAATGTACTGGTTGGTCTCTTCTGTTGTGTATTTAAATAGTTTCATTAACTAGAACTTTGTGTGATTCTACATCTGGACTGTGTGACATGTTTTGACACACAAATCAGACGTGTTGCCTAAAAGTGCAGCTGTGGCCCCAGCAGCACAGCTACCGTTACTCACGCAGTTCTTTTACCTCAGCAATCTTTCAACTCTGCTTCCTCTAATCATGTCACAGTGTGATGAATCAGGCTGGAGTCATTATCACGCTGACCTCGTGTTCATTCTTAATGTTTGTTGCTGTAATCTCAGAATAACAGCCTGTTTGTTTCCTCACATTATTTGTTATAAGGCCATTAACATGGATGCCACTTGATGTTAAAGACTGAAACATTGCTCCTGCGTCACAACCAGTGCTTGCCCCTCTCTCCACTTTCCTCTCCACAATAGACACAAACATGTGGTCTTCCCTTTATAAAATGACTCCTTCTTAACTAATGCCAGAAAACTTTGAAATATGTGGAATCTTTGCCAAAGTCAATAAGCCTGGATCAACTATACCTGCAGTGCGGAGAGCAACGTGATGCATGAGGCTCAGCAAAAAGCTGCCAGCGCTCCACCGAAAGATTAAAAATGCATAAAAACCACATTCCCACTCAAAGTAATATTTTCTGGCTTGTCTCAGGTGGTTGCATAAGACATAAATGTGATATTCTTAATGTCATTATAGACATGTGAGCATTCAGGGAGCATTTTCCAGAAGAACAACAGCATCAGCAGAGCAGTGTTGTCGGTATAGGCCTGAATTAGAAATAGTTGTTCATCAGGAAGTCGGTACAATGTCATTTGAAAGTTTATTGTTGTAGTCATTTCTGAAAGCAACCTGTGTACTGTGTCACACCTGTTTTGGTACTCTGGTTTTTAATCTGGAGTTCTGTCAACAGTTTTGCTCTCCCGTTCATTTGCTCTTTACTAATTGTAAAGTCATTTTTTGTGATTTATTGATCTGCACTTCATCATCTAAATCTTAAAGTCTCGTTCAGCATCCTTGCTCAACTTTGAAACTAAGGTGAAAACAAAAAGGCTTGCAACTTCTGACTGCAGCAAAAGCACAAAAAGAGGCAGTACTGAAGACGTTTCAGTAACCTAATCTGTGACAGAACAGTTCATCCTTGACTGTCTTCTGGCAGTTGAACCTGTTGCCACCTTTTTGAATAACCAGTGCAGCTTGTTCAAGGAATGCTCATAGCCTGCAGGTGCTTTCCAGTCTGTTAGCAACTTTAGCATTCCTCACTTTGAACATTTTGTCCCAAAGATGCAGCCAGAAATGTCCCCTTAAGTTGCCAATTTTCTTCTGGATAGACCAGCTGTTGTTATTATTATTATTGTGCAATAAAATTGAATTCTACATGACAAGTTGTCCTGAACAACCGAATGTTAGTTATAACGGGATGCCTTGTTATTATATACATTGATCTTGATAAGAAAATGCACACTAGAGTAGTTAAGTTAAGTAACTGCAAACAAAAACTGCACAACAAACAACCAGATGATCTGATGATCTTTGCCCCTGTAGAGATTGTTTTTAGGCTATAGGTCGCTGTCAAAGTGGTCGTGCAGCTTTCCCTCAAGCAACTGGATCCTACTGAGGTGCAGAAAATTGGCCAAGTATTTGGAACTCTTATTGGTAGTGTGCAGAGACTAATGACCAAACGCTCCTCGCATCCACCATCTTGCAAAGGCTTGCCAGATTCTTCTTTTTTTTGCAATGCAAAACCCAGCACATCTCAGGAGGAGGTATTTACTGTGTACTACACCTTATTGAGAGAAAAGTACATGTTGTCGTACTCAGAACAATGCCCCCAGCTAATGTTCCTGTCCTATACAACCTTAGAGTTGAAAGTTTTGTGTTGTGCAGTATGAGTTATGGTTTCTAGACAAGCTGTATTTGAGATTTGAATGCGATTTACCTGGTATGTAATGTATGTGATATGAGTAATGTGCTTTCTGTTAACCTAGTTTGTGTGATGGTTCAGATTTTTTAACTCTTACCAAACTGTAAAGGCTTTTGTGTGACTCTCAGCTCTTACCTGATTCTGTTGTACAGTGCCGAAACTATTTAAATTAAGAATTCAAACTAAGTAATTCAATTTGACAATTAATAAATTATTAAAAACAAATAATTCATGAATGGGAATTTATCACTGAAGTCAAATAAAACACTTTTTGCTGCTTTTCTGTGATTTATTTCATTGTAAAGAGAAGATGAGCTATTTGAGGGCATTGCTCAGCTCTGGCAACTTATGATGAGTATCCTTTTATTTTATTCACTAAGGGTGACGATTGATTGATAATGAAAATAATTGCAAACATGAGGATCTTTCAGACATCACCCACATACCTTTTGAAATGATCAACAGGTCTTGGAAGTAATACCCCAGGCTTTTGAGTCTCTCCCATATCACTTTGAAGGTGATTGCTTTACAGCTGAAAAATCCTTCATGGCTTTATTTGTCTCTGTTCGTCTCTTTTTCCTCTGTACAAACATGACCAGGACTGTTTTTGTCCTCTCAGGTGTTCTGTGTGCTGTGACCACCTGACTAACTGGTACTATGAGAAGGATGGCAAGCTGTACTGTCGCAAACACTACTGGGAGAAGTTTGGAGAGCTCTGCCATGGTTGCTCTCTGCTCATGACTGGACCTGCCATGGTAAGCCTATTTTTCCCTTTGTCAAGAGATTTATTGGCAGTGTCGGTCCAAAATGTTGCACAATGGATTCACATGTTTTATAAAGCTAATTCCAACTGAACCCTAAGCTCAACAACTTTAATTGTACTTTAAGATTAAAGGGGGACTCCGCTGATTTTAGGGCCACTTTTTAAAATACAACCCAGTCAGTGAAAACAGTTGTATTGTATCTTATTGTATTATATCTGTGACTATTTTGGCTTGTAGACCACACATTTATAACTGTGCCTCCCAAAGTTACAAACTGGGGATGTGGCATGTGAAAGAAATAGGAATTTTAGTAAGCAGTGACGATGTAACAAAAGGCACTATCAAGTTGCATTTTGGGAAGTGTAGTCCATACTGGGGTCTAAAAGTCAGGATATTGTTGACTATCTTTGATTATAACCGTTCATCTCTGGCTAGTCCTCTAACTTAGAAGTGCTTTATTAAGTTTACTACTCGTTTAACGCTGACATGGCATGCTAAGCTGTGGCTATAGATCTATAATACCAGCTTTCTGTGCAATTTTCTTCTATTTAGATTTTTTTTTTTTCTGTTTGCTGGTTTGTGATTGCGTGAGGCTTTAGCCTAATAAAGCCCAACACTGGGTCAAGACTATTAGACCACTGTTACTATATGTCTTTGCCAGGCTTTTAAAGCCTGTCTTGCCATGATCGTATAACAACAATTGCCAACAATTTCCTCCTCTACTTAAATAATACCAGAATGCCCGCAGAGCGTGTCAATGCCCTCTGTGTTTCAGTCTCTCCCCACTGCTCCAGATTAATACTAACATGCATTAAAAGGCAGGGGGGTTGTTTTTGTGGAGATTATTACATTTACAGATGAGTGATACTTTACATTGGCTGCTGCTGAACATAGCACATTTGGCTTTAGGACCCACTTGTGAAATCCCCCTTGAGGCCCCATTATGCTCCCTCTCTCCACAGTTCACTTCCCCCAAGTACACAGAGGATCTAGTGGGAAGATGCTAGAACATGAGGTGGTTTTGGAGTCCATCGTGTCCTCTGTGGTGAGGTGGCTCTGTAGATATTACCCACAGTCCATAATACCACTCGTATTATGATCTGTACCGATGGGTTTACAGACATCAAGTATCTGATACAGCATTACTGTATCATTTAGTTCAGTTTGGTTCAGTTAGTTCACTGACTTTATGATTATGCTATGTTTAAGCATTCACCATTAGCCTGTACCTGCTACTTGTGACCACAGTTCAGCAAAAGTGAAGTAAAAGTTATATACCATCAGACTTCCATTAAAAGCAGGGTGGATGCAGGTGTCCTTCACTAGCCTGGTGTGGCTACATGTTTTGACAAATAAACACAGGTCTCAATTAGATGCCTGGTCTGGATTTGATAGCAATTCTTTGCATGTATAAAACCTCTTAAATTCCATTGAGTCGCAGCCTGGTTTTGTTTGAAAAAAAAAAGAAAGAAGATATTTGGGGACTTTTTATGCCTTTATTTTTGATAGGACAGCTGCAGATAGACAGGAAATAGCTGAGGTGGGGGGGGCGACATGCAGCAAAGGGCCACAAAGGTTGGAATTGAACCTGGGCCGCTGTGGTAAGGACTCAGCCTACGTGGGGATACTATACATCGTTAGATCAATTAGATTCTCCATAATTCAACTGTTCAGTTATTTTACAGAATCCATGAGAACCAAAGTATCAAATGATCAAATTAATGAGTAGAGTTCATATTCATACTGGTAATATTTTCCATCTTGTCTGAGAGTTTTGTGCAAAAGGAATTAAATGCCTGTCCCACAAAATACGGAGGGACAATTATTTCTATTTGCATTGTATTTGTATGTCTTTGTACAACTATTGCCCCTTCCAATAAAATATATATAAAAAAAGAACACCTTCCAAATAAAGGCAAGTTGAGTTCAGCAATTGAAGCAAAAAAAAGCCTGGGCTATTAATTGAAGTTTTACGGTATTTCCATAAGGTAATTTGATGGACCTTGATGCAAATCCTACTACTAATGTGTCAAAGAAAGTTAAACTTACCAATTCACTTGACATTAATTGGCTAATACATACATTTACATTACCCTTGAATCATCATATATTCTAATGTTACAATTATGTCAATTAGTCTTGGCAAGGTAGACTTAAAGTAACCAAGAAATAACAGCAAAAGTCACATCCGACACCAGAGGAACTCGGGTAGGTTGAATTGAATCAGACGCCAGCCACCTTTGATTTAGCATCTACAAGTTGAAACATGAAATTCAGGTGGCAGCAGCTCTTGCTAGTCACAACTGGGGGTCACTTGTCCAACATGGAGCCAGACTGAAGTTTTTCTTTTTGCCACCAAGCAACACACACAATGGACTCTTCTATTTAGTATTGGCATCCTGCTTCATCAGCCAGTGAAGCCAAGTGTTTTTGGCAGAGCTGATTTGGCACTGCAGCCTTTCGGCCAGAAAGGGAATCTTTGTGGGCCGTCAGCAATGGAGGGTCACGCAGAGCTCCTGCTGCTTGTTAGGCATTCAAGTCCAGAACACTATTGTTTTTGTCCTGGTTTAATTATTTGTTAGTTTATTGATTGTTATATTTTAGGATGCTGTTTTTAATGATCATGTCATTTCTGAGATTTTCTCGTCCAGTTCGACATTTTCTACCTCTCCAAAATTAGACCCACTTCATTATTCCTCCACTTTGATCTTGTTTTGCCAAGTTTGTTACGGCTCTGTCTTGCTGATGAAGCCTGAGGCAGGTTGTGACTACGGTTGGTTGTGGTGGTTCTGTTCTTGGCTTGAAGGCAGGGAGTTACAGACAGACTCCTGAGATGTCACAATGATTTGGCTGACATCACTCTAATCTCCCCGTTGCAGCAGGGAATCCTTTCCCAGCATTGAACCACTGACTCAGACCTGTGGCAAATGTGGGAAAAAATACTGGTTTCTACTCTCAATGTGCTTGAATTGCTGATAACTAAACTGTGACTCTATAGTTGTGTCCCAAATCCACACTGCTTACCAGTCTAAGCAAAGTATTTTGTGTTTTTTAATGAGTAGAGGTCATATTCATACTGGTAATATTTTCCATCTTGTCTGAGAGTTTTGTGCAAAAGGAATTAAATGCCTGTCCCACAAAATACGGAGGGACAATTATTTCTATTTTGTGTTTTTCCACTAGAAAAGTGACAAAAGAAAGTATACTCTTTGTGAGTTTTCTGTTGATGGACGTTACTCTCCTACAATGCAATGCACTAGGGAATTGGAGGAGCTGACAGCTGGAAACAATTAAAACTGATTACGAATGGCGGTGAAACAGCTTCAGGAATTTTGCAGACAACAAAAATAGCTAATACATTTTTGTAAAAACATATTTTCTTTCTCTTTGTGAAGTTTAATTCACGGTGACATTTTTATTCATCCAATGGTGCTCGTCTTGTACCATTTTCTGTGTATGTTAATGTCTTGTGTACAAACTCCAAACACTGTATCATAAAGATAAGTATATTATATTGTATACTGTTAGACTGTTCATGTTCCGAAATCTACAGCATAAACTAATGTATTTTTCTGTTTCATTAATTGAGAAAAATTCCATCTAAAAAGTTTTACTGGCTATGATAACCATGTATACAAGACTGTAATGTGCATGGAATAATGAAATTGTACATAACTTCTCTTTGTGTTGGTCTGTGCTTTATATATCGGCCATCGCTCAACCATAACTATGTTTCAAAGCAATTCCTAGCAAATGTAATTATGCATTTCTTCCCTGCCTCACTTCCACATCACTCAGGTGTAGATTTTCCACATTTAAATTATAGGCTTAACACTTAACCTTCATAAGTGAACCTGAAATCAATCTTTTTTGAGCTCAGGTATGTGCGCAATTAGATTACCTGCTTGCTGAAGGGCAACAGGCCACACATTATCTCATCTTGCATGAGAGAGAGGTAAGAAGCCAGATGAAATGGGTGCGTAACACAAATTTCAGAAAGGGAAATTGGTCAGGCAGTGTTAATAAGAGAGAAAGCACATGACAGACTGCAGGCTGGTTTCAGAGAGTTCAAAGCCAAAACGTCAGCGAGACGAGCCGCTCAGACCTGTGGGGGGAGGTGACATCATAGCAGATTCCAGACAGTGTGAGAGTAAAGCAGGTGTTGCGGCTGTGTCACCGCTCACAGCAGGAGGAGGGCAGAGAGCAAACACGCAGCGCAACACACTCCTCTCTTAAGAAACAGCGCACAGCAGAACCGGGCAGCAACCTCACCGCCAGCATATTGCTTCTCTCTGCTTCGAGTCGGGTGAACGTTTTGAAGATCAGAGCACTTTGTTTGTGGTTCCAGGTGGCCGGAGAACACAAGTATCACCCTGAGTGCTTTGTGTGTCTGAGCTGCAAGGTGGTGATTGAGGACAGGGATACCTACGCCTTAGTCGAGCGATCAAAACTCTACTGGTAAGACACCTGCACAGGTCTGTTTAAAACTATTTGCAATATGGACACTGATGGGAACACATGTAGCTGGCAGTAATTATATGGTGTGGGACTAAAGGTGGTATAGACGTTGATACACTAGTGAAATAAAAGCAGTCACAATGTTCAGCCATAAACATTCATTATTACTTAGTCATTATTCCATGACGCCTTAAATTTAGCATCCTTTAAACAGTAACCTAACAGCAAGCACATGTCTACAATCATTTACCCTTTTTTCTGTTGCGTGCAGTGGAAAGTGCTACAAGCAGGTGGTCCTTACACCCATGTTGGAAAAACGCTCACACGACTCGGTTCTAGACTCCCTGCCTCACACAGTGACCCTCATCTCAATGCCCTCTGCAGCCAACGGCAAGAGGGGTCTCTCTGTCTCAGTGTTGAGGGACGTCAACGGCTCGGCGAGTGTCCAAGTCAAAGAGTAAGTGGAACCTGACGCAGATGTCTGTACCCGTGTCGCTCTGTTCTGCGGGGACAGCATGAGTAATGCTTTACGTAAGACTGATTATAGGTTTGCTAAATAGCAGGGCAGTGGTGTGTGTGTGTGTGTGTGTTAGTGTGACACTGCAATAAAAAGTAGTTATTGATAGTTTGATATGATGTAAGAGTGTGACCCTGTTTTCCTTAAGCTCTGTTTCAGCACATCCTAGAGTGCTAATACTCACATTTTAGTGTTGGTACTGTGTTGTTACAGAGTCAGAGGGATGCTTATCAGTCCAGAGGTGCGAAATGCCATCCATGTTGGGGACAGGATCCTGGAGATCAATGGCCTTCCTGTCGGGACATTGATGGAGGAGGAGGTGGGTTTATACCTCGCACACACACCTCTGATACTCACTGAGTGATACGTGATGTGAAATTCTTTAGATGAAACTAATTAGTGTCACTATTAAGGGCAAGACCATTCCTTGGGTGCATTTTAAAAAGCTATGTTCTTATTTTATAATGACTCCACATATGATTTTTGGGATTCTTCACATTCCTCCATCATTTATACATTCTTCAGCTGGGAGAGGACAGTATGTGGCATGACAGCACTTAAAGGCTTGTTCCCACAGCCACAGCCCTCCCTTCATACCAACGCTGTCATCATTCACTGCTTTGGTTTTATTTTAGTATTGTTTTGTTTACAAGTTCCCACCTACAATATCCTGGTTTTTTTTGCTTCAAACAAGTCATGCTTTTTAAGTAGTTTTGACTACTACTACAATTAGTTGCCAGTTTGTTACGTACACCTAGTTACAATCGGAGCTAAATGGGCATTTGTCCATTTGACAAGTGTGTTTTTTCCACTTTAAAGACAGCATAATCGTTATTGGACAACCCTACTTATTGAGTATGAAAGAAAATGAAAAAATTAACGTAGAGAAATTGGAAATCCTGGGAAGAAAGTGAAATATTCCCATTAATCATTTAAAAATCCTTCAACCCTACCTCTTGTCGGTTTCTTTAGGTGGATGATCTTATTCACCGCACCAGTCACACGCTGCAGCTGCTTATAGAGTATGACCCGGTCAGGCATCGCTTAGACCGGCTCAGGCTTGGGTCACCAAGAACCAGTCTGGGAGTCCCGGCCACGTCCCGCATGCGTCTATCCTCGCCTTCCGGTGCGGTCCTGGAGAGAACCGACGTGGTTGATGACGGCACGCTGAAAAGGAGGTCTTTGAGGTAAGTTAGAGCAGCCAAAGACATACAGCTTACACACTGTTGGTCTGTAATGGACAGTAATTAGTGTACATATTTCTTTTCATTTTTAATCAACCACATTCTCTCTATTACAGGCGCAGTAACAGCATATGCAAGTCACCCGGGCCAAATTCTCCTAAAGAGACGGTTTTTATTACACGAGACATTGGCCGCTCTGAGTCCTTGAGATCCTCCAGTAGCTGCTCTCATCGCATCTTCCGGCCATGTGACCTCATCCATGGAGAAATCTTAGGAAAAGGCTTTTTCGGACAGGCGATCAAGGTCAGTTTTTCACCTTGTATTTTCCCTCCACCGTTCGGGTTCCTCGTGCAGTGGTCTTTAAGTAATACATGTGTGCTTTGTCCCAACAGGTGACTCATAAAGCCACAGGAGAGGTGATGGTGATGAAGGAGTTGATCCGTTGTGATGAGGAGACTCAGAAAACTTTCCTAAAGGAGGTTGGTAATCTGCAGCAGGGCACCTGGACTTCCTCACAGACAAAACAGAGTCCTCTGGCTCTGCATGAAGCTGTGGTTTATTATACTTACAACTGAAAGAATGCTACCTCTTTGTTTTTTTTGCCCTAGTCTGGTGGGGAAACATTAGCTTGTTTTTTACCGTATTTAATGTTTTTTTCATTGATTGATTTTTCACTCAGGAATTAACAGCTTGGAATCCTAATGGTAGAATTGTCTTTAACTCAATTTTTGTTTCTGCCTAATCTTCAGGTCAAAGTAATGCGAAGCCTCGATCATCCCCATGTCTTGAGGTTCATCGGTGTGCTATACAAAGACAAGAGGCTCAATCTGATAACTGAATTTATCGAGGGAGGCACCCTGAAGGATTTCATCAGAGACACGGTGAGTTAAACTAGTTGATTCACTTAAGCCTCTCGCGCTCGCCCTCCACAGCAGAGCACAAAAAAACCTTCTGTGGCCACAAAAAGAGCTGTTTGCAGTGTAGGAGGGGGCTGACCTGAAGTAAACTCTGCACTGATAAGAGGGCTCTATAGTGGGCTGGCTGGCATGTCAGCTGGCCAAGACGTGGAATGAGAAAAGTTGTAGAAAGTGTTCCCAGGTAAAATTGAAAGAGCTGTGTTCCCCTCCTCCCACAGCAGACTATTTTTGAGGAGCAGTTCAGCGCCGCACATGGCCCAGGAAGGAGAGGGAGAGAGGTTTTTTTGTCTCTAATTATGTTAGTGGGGGAGGGCCGGTTTTGAATTTCATTTGTAAAAGTTTAATTTTGTTTACTGTTTTCAAGTCTCTGCCCTTGTGCAAACTCATTTTATATGTACTGCTGTTATGCATTATGGCATCTGAAGGAGCTTCTATTCATTTCTCTCTTTTGTGTTTTTTTTGTTTCTTCACTTGGGACTAACAGGATCCGTTTCCATGGGAGCAAAGAGTGAGCTTTGCAAAGAGCATCGCTTCTGGCATGGTGAGTTGGCCCCTTGCAAAGACATTACTATTAGTGAAATCTTTGGCTGCTATTTTCAGCTTCCTAAATGTGTGTAAATGTGCCATAGAGCACATCTACACACCTTGTGGACATTGGGATCACCACATGGGGTCCTAAGATGAATCTAAGGAACCACAGATGATTAGTATGAGATGAGAGTAAATGTTGTTACACTAAATTTTATTTTGTTTTATTTAGATTGTTAAATACTATACAGTTTTTCCTCTTCGGGCCACTAAAAACTATTTAAAAAGGAATTACAATATGAAAGTGAATTTTCCTGCACATGTGTAATTCTTACTCTCCTTATCGTTCCTCTTTGTTTCAGGCCTACCTTCACTCAATGAGCATCATACACAGAGACCTCAATTCTCACAACTGCCTGGTTAAACTGGTAGGTGACATGTCATCTTTCCAGCCATTACACATCACAACATTTTAACAATGAGAATAAGGGGTGGGAACAATTTGCATGTTTCATGAACAGAGTAAAAGTTGGCATTCGTTCAGTTATGAGTAGTTCCCAGCCCTGTGATTTCCCAAGACAGTTGTGCCTATATAAACAAGAGAAAAACTTTTTATGATGTGAATTTAAGACAATATTTCATTATTTAAGCAGATTCTAGTGGAGCATTTGCTATATTTATGATTCCTTGACATTATAGACAATCTATTCTTCTTGTATATGAAAAGCATGTATTTTTAAGTAATGTGACTCTTTACTGTAAATCAAGTTCAAAGTGAACCATTATCTTTCAACAGGACAACACTGTGGTTGTTGCTGACTTTGGACTGTCCCGACTCATCGTAGAGGACAAAGTTAAGCCTCCACCTGAAAAACCTTCCACCAAGAAGAGGGTGTTCAGACGTGTCGACAGAAAGAAGCGATACACTGTCGTGGGAAACCCCTACTGGATGGCTCCAGAGATGCTAAATGGTAAGCCGCTGACAGAAAAATTTAATTAGCAGCTTTTACAGAGGAAAATCCATTCTTTGGCTCAATGTGTGAATTTACTTTATCCTTTACTTGATGTGATTGCAGGTAAACGCTATGATGAGAAGGTGGACATCTTTTCCTTCGGAATTGTGCTTTGTGAGGTAAGAACATGCTGATTTTACCCGGATTATCTGCTTAGATTTGTCTTGTGTGGTTAAAATGCTTTTGGGAAGGCAGTTCTAAAATCCTGGATGTGGCAGCTTCCAGGTGAACACCAATAAAAGATTTTAAAACAGCTTCTCCTCACAGCAGTATTATCAGATCAAGACAACAAAACCTTGATAAAATATTGCATCATCAAGCAAGTTTCAATTCTTTAGTGCGTGTGTGTCTCTATTTATTGATTAATTAATTGTCTTATGATCCAGATCATTGGAAGAGTCTATGCAGACCCTGAGTGCCTCCCCAGGACTCTGGACTTTGGCCTGAATGTCGGCAAGTTTATTGAGAAGTTCCTCCCTGAAGACTGTCCACCAGCTTTCTTTCCACTCACTGTGGCCTGCTGTGACCTCACACCAGACAACCGGTGAGCATCTGCTTTCACTGTAATGTGAATGTAGTTGACATTTTATTAATTTCTTTGCAGAGTTGCTAACTGGTAGAGTAATGTAACCAGATTAATGCTTCTTAATAACCTTAACCAGCCAAGAGGTATTTAACAGCTGTGTAGCTAGAATGTAAATAAATCCACGAATAAATCTAGAATCTGTAAATCTATCACTCAAATGGCAACATGGGAAATGTGTCTGCCTTCACCTTGAGAAACAGCCAGTTATTTGATCCCAAAGGGGGGCGGGGGGAGAAACTGCTTTCAGATGCCATCTCAACCTGCCTTCACAAGGGCACGCCTCTGTTGCCAGATTGCCAGATGTTTTTTCTCAAGCTTGTCAATCTGGTTTTAACCTAAAAGCCCCTCTGTGTGCCCTCTCTGCTCTTTCCTCCTCCTCCCCCAGTCCACCTTTCCAGAAGCTGGAGGACTGGTTTGAAGCTCTGTTCCTCAACCAAGAGCTGGGGATCCCCCTGCCAGCTGAACTGGATGAACTGCATCAGAGTCTCAGTCGACAACACTGGCCTAAAGACGTCTCCCCAGCCATGAGCCCAGATCAGCCATCAACCCCGACAGTGGCCTCTCCAGACTCATCCAGCGTGACAGGCAATGCCACCTAGTACCTGCGCCGCTGTTTGCTTGTTGTTTGACCCCTCTGAAATGCTGCACTAACACTGTGGATGACAAAAAGAGGACAGTTGCGTTGAACCCGAGCCATATTAGAACTGGATAACCTGAGGTAGCTGGACCAATTTCCCTTGTGTGGGACCTTAACTGTGTGAACTGCAATGTGAGTGGAATGACACATTTCAAAAAAAGATTAAGTGTTAGTTACTTTTTTTTTTTCTACCCTACTCAGCCACCACTCAACACACACAATGTTGTACTAATGTTTACTGTGTATAAAGGCAATACGCAACCTTCCCCTGACAGACGACGAGCATCTTTTTAAGGTGGAAGCCAGCATGTGACAGCAGTTTTGTTTTTCTGCTTCTGAAGTTGTTGTTTGCTATGTGTGGAATGCAGAGATCAGTCCCTGCCCAGAGGAGGACTCACTTCACTGCAGCAGCAAAGAAAACAAAGATGCTTGACAGTCCGAGTAAACAGAGAGCAGGGCTTAAAGAAAACAGGTGTGACTCGAGGCAACAGTGGAAACAAAACACACACTGACCCTGAATAGTTTCATCAATCTGAGATTTGACACAAGATGGCGAAGGAATGTTTAGATTGTTTTTTTTCCATCTCAGCACCACTGATCTAATTTTTGACGAGATGGTTACAAGTATGGCTCTGTACTTTGTAGTCTAATGATTTTGATTCATTTATTAGAAAGATGAATGGACACCATTTTAATTTTGTCATGTTTGCCACCCGTTTCTATCTAACACCTGATGCCTATTTTTAAAAAGCAGGGCAGAAGCTCTTTATCAATACTTGTCAGACTTGTACGAGGGAGTATTAGGACCATGCATAAGTAAAATAAAATGTACTTATGATAGGAGGAAGATTTTTATTTTATTTTGCATTTTGACAGACACACAGGAAGGAGGTGACTTTATTCTTGACATTTTGATTTTATTCTCAAAATGCAAAATTTAAAAAAAAAACTTAATTCTCTATTTTTTTTCTTATGCCTGGCCCTAATATTCTGTTGTAGTCTTTTCATGCAAGAGTTGAACATAAAAAGTTGCTTTGTACAGAAAAAACTGGATTTTTTTTTTCTTGCAGTGTATATAAATATGTACATAGTGTGCCTCTAATTCAATGTCATTTTCTAATGGGAACTCTAGATTTGTAGATTTTTAGACATTTCGTCAACGATGGACGTTTTTGCCTTTTTGCTGTCATCATGCAAGGTACTGACGACCAGTTGTAACCACTATTATTTATATCATTGTAGTGTTTCATAAATAAACCTTCTGAAAGTTGGCTTTTTGTTGTCATTCTTAAATTTGGATGTCAGTAAAACTATTGCTCTTCTGTTACTCTCTTCTGTTATACATGATCAAATCATCATCATTTGTTTTTCCTACAAGGAGACAGCGGTGGGCTGAAGGTTAGAGAAGTGAGTTTGTGACTGAAAGGTCATCGGTTCAATTCTACAGACTAACAGGAAAAATTTGGGTGTGGAAAGTGAAAGGCAGTACATGCCCCTCCCTCATTACCACCACTGAGGGGCCCTTAAACAAGCCCCGATCAGGGTGTTCCTCAAAGAAGGGCTTTAAGGACTCAGTTCACAGCAATAAATGACAGATTCATATTTTATTATTTGTCATGGAATTAATTAATTGCTTCTGTTTAAGCTGAACATTTTTTAAATTTTTAAAAAAATTTAACTTAAGATTTAAGACATTATTATAAGATAATTGTTCACATTTTATAGAGCAAATGATAAATTGGCTTAATAAAAAGTTTTTATTTTATTTGAATAATTACTTATAACTAATAACAGTTCTCATTGACTCATGTCCTCTACTTTCAGCACATTGGAGTAGATCTGTGGAATAACAGCAAGTGTCTATTGAGGTCTTTAAAGTTACTCTCATATTCAGTTCAAAATCAATAGAAATCAGAAGTGTGTCACTATCAAAGTGTGTGTGCTGAAGAACTTCTAGAGATCCTTACTCACTGTCAACAGGTTGTTTTTCTTTTTTAGCTGTCAGTTTGTTTTTACAAGCCTCTTCAAATCTTTGTCCTCTGACTTGTACTTCCTCCCTTATTAACCTGCTTTCTTGTGACTCCAATGATTGAAGTGATGTATTTAAGAATCACCAACAGAGGGAGCTGGTGCAAAAAAAGTTCCAACTGTGAACAAACCTTTAAATAACAACTGTATTATGTTGTTCCACTGGGCACAACAACAAATCACGTCACATCATAGTGTCTGTGTTTTATGTTTTATTTCAGTCTTAGCAGTGAAAATGTGCATTCATACAAATAACAAGGACTAAATTCAAATGCTGAACAACAGTATTTTGAACACGTTGCTTATGTGAAGAAAATAATAATTACAACAAGCACACAGTCGCTTAAAATAATGGAGCAGCAGTAACCAAAGATTACCAGTGACGTGGAATCCAGCAAAAAACCACAAAACATCTGGAGTGATAAACACAATACTGTACACTGGAAAAGTAATTGTAAAAGTCATGTGTAAAACCAAAAAATCTTCTGTGTATGATGATTTCTATTTTCAGGCAGGTCTCTTCTAAATGTCTTCTTTACTCAGTAGTTTCTACTTTTTTAAAGATGCAAAGAAATGGCCCCTGAACACAAACATACAGCAGGTAACCATGTACATGCATTCATGTTTTTGAATGTTTTTCTGAATGAACAACACCAAACTTTGGACTGTTTCTATTCTACTCCATCCCTGTCTCTACCCTGAAGCATCAAGTGCATAACTCAAATGTCTGAATCTAATCTAGGCACCAGGCTTCTTCAGCACTTCAACACACCCGCTGTCCTGCTCTGCATAGACAGACTTGAGGCTTTTTTTCTGATGCCATCTGTTCTGTGTTGTGGCAGTGCCATTTTGTCCTGAGGACTAACTACTGTCTCTCATGCTTCCTGAGAGCACTCTGTAAATTTCCTGTCACTCCTTAACCTGTGGAAGAAAAGGGCAAGTCCTCTTTCATGTCTGCCAATGGCCGTCAACGGCCGTCAACATGCTTTGTAACCGCATTGGCCCTGTCAGTTGAGTACAAAGAGAAAAAAAAACCCACCTGGGAAGATAAACAAATACATTCAGAAGTATCATGCTAAGGCAATTTCCCTTGTCTTTAGTGGGCCTGTTTTACCTCATGTTCCCCCCATCCTGTCTCGGAGGAGGATGACTATTTTTGGACACATCTGTGTCGCCAAGACAATGCAGTCTTTATACACACACATTTCTTCTCCGCATCTCCTCAGCACAGCCAGCGGGTCGATACAAAAAAAAAATCAGTCGCATATTCGTCATGTAACCACACACCTCCTTTGGAGAGCACCTTCTCCACATGGAAACATTAAAAAAACAAAAGGTTATGAACATTCCCCCATTAAAAACACCATCTTTTTACAAATGATTGGTTTCATCACACGCCATTAGAAACACTGACTAGTCAACATCCATTTGACTAGATTATTCACACTGTTATTTAAGGGGGCAGCCCATTACCTTATTTTCTTAGCTATCAAATGTATCAAATATGAATATTAAAGACCTCATGACATATTCCTCCTAATGCTTTCTGGTTGTTAAGAGTGTGTCCATTGTGTGTCAGCTCATCTTGTTTGTGCCTCAGATATATAAAGAACAAAAGTAAAAGGACACAGCATTCAGTTCAACTCTTTGGAGCCATCACTGCTCCCCTACTCCTTTTAAAACAGAGGTTACTCAGGGAGGCAGACAGGAGAGACGAAGATGGGAGTGTTTTGGTCCACAAAAACGTATCGCAGTCCCGTTTGAGGACTCATGCTCCGGGTGTACCAGCTTGCTGGCCCATGAGAGGGTCCCCGCCCTCAACGCTCTCTTGGACGGGGGTCGTTTCATGCTCCGCCGTGATTACGATAGTGTTTTCGTCGATCAGCTCGCAGGTGGGGTTGGAGAAAGCCGACAGGGGCAGGGTGATCCTCTGCATCTCGCGCTCGTACACTCGCTGTTCGTGCTGCTTCTTTAAGTCCCGGCCCCTAAACACAAACACACAACAGAGATTCATTATGCTATTGCAAATCTCAAAACCTGCCATAAAGGATTTATTTTTGGCCTGTTGGGCAATCAGCGCCATGTCTTATTTTGCTCTTTTCTGTTGCTACTATAATGATGCGGTACTTGTAGCTGATACTACGTACAGAAGCATTTTTGGGGGCCAATCAAAGCTAAATACTCAGGATAAGGAGCTTCAGATAACATACTGTATGTAGATAACAGAGCCAGTTATAACAAGTGCCTGGTCAGCAGCAAACACAAGGGACAGATGGTGAAAGGGAACAGAGAACTGACAAGCTGGCGAGGAGTTTATCTACTCCAAGGCAACACAGTGATGGGAAGCAGCATGAGGCTGCTTTCTACTGATCTGGAGCCAAAACAGACAAATATACTCTTGGATTCAAAACACCTGCCTGCTTCAGTGCCGCATATTGTGCAACCCTGTACTGTGTATCACCGCCTATTCTTTACACTCGGGTGTGGTTCATTTCAAGTTCTTGTTAGTTACCAGAGCTTAGGTTAGCACAAAGACTGGAAACAGTGGGAAACAGGTGGCATGGCTCTGTAAATAGGTGATAAAATCTACCTACCAGGACCTATAAAGCTCACTAATTAGCATGTTGTATCTTGCTTGTTCAATCTGTGCAAAAACGTGTAAGAACGACAACTTGCTGTTTTGCAGAGTCTGTGCCAGACTATTTCTTGGCCAGGACCGGAAACTTCCTGGAGCTGGTAGTCTGGCAAACTACCCTGTTTCGAGTCTTTGTGGTAAGCTAGCTGTTTCCTGAGAGAGGTGTTAAAAGACTGCAAGAGAATCTGCTATATATATATTTTTTTGCCTTTTAATGCCTTTATTGGATAGAGACAG
>NW_023339718.1:8608302-8634690 GCF_004916995.1 Morone saxatilis
AGGTGGGTAGAGAGAGAGGGGATGACACGCAGCAAAGGGCCTCAGGTCGGACCGCTGCAGCAAATCCGTATATGGGTCGCCAGCTCTACCGACTGAGCTAACCAGGCGCCCGAATCTGATATATTTTTAACATAATGAAGCAGTGCATTCTTGGGGGCAAAACACTTGCCCATCACTGCAGAGCCTCAAGCTCAGGGGGACTATTTACAGTGCTCGTGGATGGGAAGACTGCAAGGGATCAGTGTCCTTGTCGGTACACTTCCTACTCCTACAGGTTGGTCGAGAGCCAGTTCCCAATGGAACTATAGTATGAACCTCTAGAGTGAAAAGAGTCAACTTCAGGCCAGTGGAGGGGCAGTTAAATTTGCACAGAACATGGGCTACTACCAAGTAACTGAAAGTGATGTCACTGTACGCTGAGGGCAGGTATAAACCCTCTGACATAATATGCTGCTCCTCCTGATTAATAATCACCTCCTAAGAATAGAAAACAAAGACAGGGGCACTGCTAATCAGATTTGAGAGCCAAACACAGATCTGAAAGGGCATTTTGTGCTGTGCCAAAGGGAATCAGAGTCCCCTCTTTCACAACAATGGGGATGTCATTTTGCATCTTACATAACTGCAGTGAATGTGCAAGCTTCTCTGTCCAATCCAACCCATCCTCCACGCTCTCTTCTCTTTCAAGAATTTAAAATCAGAGTGCTAAAAATAGATTGCGGGCATTTCTTTTCCTGCCATGTTCCTCCACAGGTTCTGTTGGGGTTGCTGTGATAAAGGCGTTAATATGGCCCAAGTAGAACAACAACACAGAACATCACTGGGGGATGTAACAACAGCTGATGCCCTAAACTCAAGAGACCATCAGCATGCAAGCTATCACGTGTGTTTAACATCCTAAAGCTATCAGCAACACTATGTGTGCCAGTGGAAACAGGAAGAGACAAGAAGGCTCTGAAGCAGCACATCCTGGCTTTATGTCACAGTTGCAGTAGATGTACCCAATATAAAAATGACATCCTGGAGACATATTAAATGCCTCTTAAAAGAGAGAAAAATAAGTAATGCTCTATATATGGTCCTCTTTCATAACATCCCTCTAATACTGAACCAAATGATTATTATTTTTGCTGTGATTTAGACACTGACCTCTTATAGAAGTAGCCCAATGTGATTCCCACTCCAAGAATGATTATAATTGCCATCATGAGGATGCCGAAGACGTAGCCTGAAAAACAAAAGGAGAACCTAAAAGATTAAAAACTAAACATATTGGGATATTCAGTTCAAGTAGCAATGCATAACTTAGAATTAGGATTTATTTAAACTGCAGGTTAGTGCATACAGCCAATCATTCATGTTTTCAGAGTAATAACAACTACAGCATACCAAGAGTGCCAAGGTCCTTTTTCTTTTTGGGTCCTGTGCGCACTCGCTGGCTGATTCCCATCACTGGCTGCACGGCCGCAACTTCTCCCTGAGAAGAACCTGACTTGGCTGGCTGAAAGCTCTCTGCGGAGGGAGTAGTTCCTGATGGGTTGAGGGATTCGGCCTCTGCTGGCACAGTAGCTTGCTCTAAAGACACAATTAAACAATGGTAGTGTTAAACAACTGTGTTAAATGAGCTGCCAGTGCAAACCACATTGAAGTAAAATCTGTACGTGAGATCACACAGAGTTGGGCAAAATGAAAGTTTAGGTCATTATGAATTTGTACATTGTAAAAGATGTTGCGATATCTTTTATGCTGTTGTCCTTTAATATCTAAAGTGTGTATGAGACCATTGTGGGTTATGTTGCAAATCACTGAGCAGGAATTTAATTTGCTGAATAAGCCACATAGGTTGTGTTTGCCAGGTTATTTTGTCCATAAACAGTTTATCAATTGATTTTCCACAAATATTGATACCACAATATAAAACAGCATATGCCACAATGGAAGATTTCATCCATCTCTTTAAATGACATTATTTTTTCCTTCCATGCCCGTTTAAGCACACTGAACAGTTTAGCCCACAGAGGTAATTACACTACAGGCATTCACTCTATATTTATGTGCACAGTAGCTTATCTGACTTATCTTTATCTGTATAGTGTGTGGTGACACTTGTTGTCATAATGCACATAAAATACACTCAAACTTTACTTGACTTGACTAGAAGTGCACATCTGGGCCGCAGGGTTTCCAATTACTGCTGGTCCAATAATATTACCACTGACGCAACTAGCTCCTCTACAGCGGGGAAAAAGCCCTGACACTGCTTTTATGAAGTTGCTGGAACGTAAATCAGTTAGAGGATTGGCCAGCACGTGTTTTTTTTCCCCATACGTGTGAGACTTAAACAGGCTCGACTCTATTTCAGGAAACAGTAAGGTTCGGCTGCAGATGTCAACATCTGCTCCTTAACTCTTTTTTTCCATCTCCTCCATACAAGTTGTTGTTTACGAACTGTGCTGGAGTTAAAGGGCATGAAGTCATAAACTGAAGCAGCCAATTAGATGCTGTCTCCAAGGGTAAGACTGTTTCACTCTGCCTATGAGCGCAGGTTGGGGCGTGGTCAACGGCTTCCTTGAAACTGAACTTTGTGACATGTGACTGCAGGGCATTGTTATTGTGTGACTTGGGCTGGCTTTGCAGACAAGAAGGAAACATAGGGCAAAGTAGACGAGACTTCTTAAGGTGATTTAACCCTGAGCAACTGACCTGCTACAGACTTATACTCTTAAATGGGAAAACACATGTAAATGATCAGTAATCCATCTCTGAACAATGACTTATTTGTAGTAAAAATACACCAACAAGAACTTATTAAAAACTTTTTTGGTTGACCCAAAGTTTAAAATTTGGCTGCATCCTCCCTCATCAAGCCTTCCATCTTTTTTTGTTGACTAATTAGAACATTTGCAGAACTACAAACATCTCACCTCATTATTTTCCCCTAGCATAGCCCACTTTTTAAAATAATGAGAGCTTTACAGGGAAGAGAGAGTAATTGCCGGCAGCATCAAGGGAACATAGTCTGGAAAATCTCACAGAGCATTCTGGGAGAAAATCTGCAATTCAGTGTTGTTTTGTCATTAATTTGGAATATGCATATTTATCTTTGCCAGGTTGGACACTTGCAGGTGGGGCTCTGCCTGTTTTTCTACAAATATCCAATTCCTTTGTACAAATTCCAGCTACACAATCCATACAGTGTGTGTACAGTGTGTGTACAGTGTGTGTACAGTGTGTATACAGTGTGTACCTACCTTTGCATGTGTCAATGGCACAGAACTGTCTCTGGACTGTCCCATCTGGGCCAGCAATGTAGCACCAAGGCCTCTCAGAGGAGTCTGGGTTTCGGCAGTAATTGTGATCTCCCACACCTACAGGAGGAACGATAAAAACAGCACACGTCTGTTACTGATGTCTTATGGAAATACAGGCCTGTCTCTGTCTGTCTGTTTGTCCTGCTGTGTGGGTAAACCACTGGATTCATTAATCATTAACACTACTTCATCACACTACAATGAACAGGCCGCCATGAGCACAAAGAAAGGAAACAGCAGCTAGTGTAGAAAAGAAACCCTTTAAGACCACAAATCTGTGGCGCAGTAGCTGAAGTGAGGGCTGTAAATACCATCCCTGTAAGATTACTTGCAATCATGTTGCAAGCCCTATCATTACTCTGTATCAACATCTCAACAATGATGTTAAGAGTTGTTTGTTATCCTGTAAAGGATATCAACATCAGTGGCATTTTCAAACCATCAGCATGACAGAAGAAACACAACTTCATCCTTTATTCAATGGGACACTCGCATCAATGTAAACTGTGTACCTGTGTGTGAATCAGGATGGAGGTTAACATCATAGTCTCTAGTGGTGTTGGTCCAGTTTAGGCAGGTCAGACCTGAGGAGGAGCTCAGTTGTTCCCCTCTGTACTCCACACCAATGGAGCTCATGCAGTCTGAGAATAACAACACAGCATGTGAGCACAACATGGAAGTCATTGTGCAATCAAGAAGAAGGGATAAAATGATAATGCAATGTAATTATAATAAACTGTATGCAGTTTTTATTTTTTATTTATTTTTTTTATTTTTATTTTTTACAACAAATGATTAAATAAATACAAAAAAGTAGTCCATAATGGGGTCATGTTACCTTTTTGATTGCCATTTGATGCACTGCTCTCCACAATAGCCACGCTCAGGAAAACAACGTGCAAAGAGAAAAACATTTTGCAAAGCTGCCGGGCTGAATTCACCGACAGCATGGTGCGCTACTGTGCCTTTTTCTCAAAATCAAAACCGAGAAAAACAAAAAAACAGGTACAAAATGGACGAAGAGCCTGTGGCTGAATGTGCTTCAGACACACTGCTCCTATCGCTGGAGTCCCAGCCCTTGTTTTTGTCAGAGGAGCTCAGCTTTCTTCATAAACAGCCTTCAGTGGGAGGAGGAGGAGGAGGTGCTGCCCTTTGCAGTACAAACCTCAAGGTCCTAACGCCTCACCAAGTTCTCTCTCTCTCTCTCTATCTCACACACAAAAACACACAGAGGAAAGCTGAAAACCTTAAAACAGTCTGGCATTTTATCATGGCATGCAGCCTTGTGAGAATAAACACATCGTCAAAACAAGTCGGCGTGGAAAGTCAAAAAGTTCATTCACATTTTTATTCAAGCTGCAAATGGTTACTTCTATCACCCGTCCTCACAACTTTTTTTTCCTTTTCCCTATCCAACAATAATTTCCATGCTTATTACATTTTCTGTGGTTGCCTATGAATAGCTGCTCTGCTTTCCATTTTCATTTTAAAAATACACTGAGTCTCTACTTTCCATTTATAGGCTAATCCCCATCCATCTGCAGAGTCTTATCTGGCTCTCGGTGCTTGGTCCATCAGTACAAACACAAGTCTTCCTACTTCCCAGGCTTCCTCTACACCCCATGAGGCCTGTTTTTCCTCTGGCCTTGGTCAGAATAGGACTCCACAGAGGCTGATAAAGGACAGCTGCCAATAGTATTTTCCTCTATCTGCCTGTGCACAGGGAGCTGTATACTCGAAGCATAGAGGCCCTGTGTCATTGTTGGCTGACCAGTAAAGAGGGCAGCCAGCGCCTGAGTCAGTCAATGCTCACTAAGCCACTTTTCAAATAGATGCTCACCCAGTTTTCAGGCAATTACTAGAGCAAACATGCAGCATCTGTCCGGCACTCTTCATCACACTCTGCCTATTCAGGGTTACAGGGGGCAGGAGCCTCTCCCAGCATGCACTGGGTCAAACCGTATGTCAGTAGAGCATTGCATGGTAAACACATTTAGGACTGCACCAACTAATTTTAAATGGAGGCTCATTTCCAGCAAAAAAACTTTTATGGGTCTTTTTTTTCTTTTCTTAGCAGAAATTGGCCTCCATAACTTCCTAATTGAGCTGATATTGAGGGATTTGGTGAAGTTGCTGAAGATAATTGATTTAATTATCTATAATCATAATTTTGATTTTCCATAATGGACTTACTGTCTCATAAATCTGATTCTGTGTGTCATGAGAAATGGGCTTCAACAACCACTTAAACCGAGCTGAAGTTGATTGATTCAGTGAATACCAGAGTTAGGCAACATTTCACCAATTGGATTTGAGACTTTTTGTCAGGAGTGGAAACTTAAATCTGTGACACAGATGAGGATTATTTTCATATTCAGAATAGTGAAATTCTTTTTTGCACACCAAAATATGCCATGACAGAGAAAAAGACAAAAATCTACATTGTGTTATGTCATTTCAGACTTCACAATGTATAGGGCTGATTATTTACACTGTCCACTACTTCAGCTGAGCAATGCTGGTAGGGAGAATGGTACCGCTGCTTTGTTGACAATATGCTTTAGTGGGGATTTCAAGCTTTGCAAAAGCTTTGGAAAATAAAACTAAGTTGCACTGATGATATGAAAGACAAACACTTTAACAGAATAACAACCTCAATAGTTCACTTTATTATATTCAGCATAAATGCACATTTTAAATTTACAAAAGCCTTCTTTAAGGATTTCATTTATTAAAATGATTTATTATTTCTGTTTATTTAATAAAAGACATTTGCCTATTTTTGAACCTTGAAAATCTTCTGAATACTTTAGTGGAAAAACACTCTTTCATGCTCCAAATGGTGCACACATGTTGGTATGCATGTACACACATACACACACCCAATAAAAGTGGTTTTACCTACTTGGCCTTGTTCCCTGTTGCCATAGTTAATCATTTAATTAGCAGGACACAGGCTTACTGAGAGACTCTCAGTAAGAATAGCAAAGGCTTTTATTAAGCCAGATGGTTATTTCTCAGTTTTATACACACTCTGCTTTCAGGAAACTGCAGAAACTTGCTTTTTGAAATTTCCCCTCTGTGGGACTAATAAAGGCATATCTTTATATAAGCATAAGTTCACTTCTCAGTCTTTGTTTTCAATGTTGATGCAGGAGGCAGAAGACACAACATTGCACACATTGTTCAAGCAGAGGTCTATAAATGAATAAAAAGTTAAATTACTATATATTTTTATTTAAAACTAAGCCTTTGTTTTCAGGCATATTGACAAGCTGTCAAAATCCTGCCAAGTCTTTCTTGCCTTTGTCGTGAAGCAGAGTAAAGTTAGAGCCCCCATTTGTATTCTAAAGGTGCTGTGAAGGTTTGTCCTAAATTACTTGTGACTCTATGAAACTTTGTTTTTGTCTGGCAACATCCGTACAGTCAGCAGCAGAAATGTTTCATCAATAAATGCATACTGTGGGGGTGGCATATCAAACTTTGCAAGAATTCTTGATAAGATGATTCAAGGTTTTCCAAAAATGTTGATATCAGTTTTGCCCTATAACTTTCATTATCTAGTGTTACCTTGTTTTGTGTGTCATGTTCTGACACAGAATGTGTCAAGAGCATGACAAGAACCGCCTTTAGTTTCCTTTCCGGCACACGTTAATCTCATAGAGCTCTGCACACCAGGTGTTAATTATGACGTGGGTCGTAGGGAAATACATTGCATTAGCATTATGTATGAATCATTCATACAAGCTTGATGTCACAACTGTTGCATAATCTAGATGCTCACAAGCACAATGCTTCATGCATACACAATGGAAACCTAACCTGAAATAGATGTACCTGATATACATACAGATCTGTGTAAACAGTAAAAAGTAAAAAACTGTGACTCTGCTGGTTTACTGTCAGATGTTGATAAATTGATTATTTAGATCCTGAGAATTTAATCACCTCCGACAATACCACATATATAAGAAATTATAGTAGAATATAGAAAACTTCAGTGTACGTTTAATCAATAGCCTAGCATAGCCAACCACAGCATGTACAAACTGTTTCATGTCGATGTTTGTCTAATACTGAACACCGCCCATCTCAAACAAAAGCAGTGGGCTATCTGATGATGTAAGACTGCTCTAGTGTGTGGTCCGTTGCGGAGCAACTGATGGCTCTTTGTCAGATCCAGTCAATCATCTTCAGCCCTCATGTGGCTGGAAAATGGATACTTATCCAGGCAGAAGGCCTCTAATGGAGCATTAAACCGTACACTATATTCCCCCATTGGGCACCAAGCAGATCATTTCTCCTGATGCTGTTGCATTACATCACTACACCAGTCTGCGGCCTGCTACTGTTACTGCTGAGTAATGGCAAACAAACTTACAGGACAGAGGACAAGGAGCATGGCTCTGGGAATAAGAATGAGCATATTGTTGTGGTGCAGGAGATCATGAAGACAGACCTGGAGCTCTACGGGTGGTTGTGTCTCTGCATAAAAAAAAAGCTATTTTTCAAAAAGGAATAGAGCCTCAGAAAATTTAATATTATAAAGTCTTATTTAAGTCTTATTTAAAAGCATTGCATCAAAAATAGGCCTCCAGAGGTTGTAAGGAACAACTGTTGTACAAATTGCACTTAATGTCCATTGGGTCTCTTCTCTGTACTGGTAATATGATGATGGACACAGCTGACTGAAGCCACTGACCGCTTACATAACTGTGTCAGCCTGCCAAGTGCTGGTGTACTGCAGCATCAGCAGTTTGAACAACTCATTCAAGACCAATACTGCACATTCAGATGATGCATGAGGATTCCTGGAATATCTACAGGTAATTTCATCCTGGGCCTCATCGGCCAAAAGGCTTTGCTCGATGAGTGTACAGGATAAGCTCCTCCGTTCCGTCATAGCGGCAGCTCTCCAACCACAGCAGCTGTTAAAGCGGAGGGAAAGTTTACACCGTTCTGACTTAGAAGACTACAAACGTCCTGTAAACTCGTGTGCAGGGACGAAGGATTGCAAAGGTGTTGTACATCATCGGATGTTTTCACAAGCCGGAGAAGAAAGGCAGCCCTGGTGACCAGACCACAAAGGGTGCTGTGGAGACGGGGGTCCATAAGGAGAGCCAACCAGGCAGGGGTTAATGTCTCAGCTAGAGAAAGAATAAATAATCGCATTTTAACACAGACAATTTAGACATCACATATGAAATTATCAAACACACTCTTATATTCAGACTGACACGCTAATGTGGTACCTGGCTGGAGCTCTTTGCAGACTGCAAGGCTGTCTAGCACCTGGGCAGCACTCTCCCCTGCCCATGCACTCAGGCTCTGTGCCAAAGCAGAGGATTCAGAGGATTTTTCAGCAATCTGCAGCAGGTAAGGCAGCACATGTGCAGACATCACAGAGGGCTCTGCAAACACATTGGCCTCATCCTGCTCATACAGACTAGAACACCTGAAAAAGAGAGCAATAAAAACAGTTAAGTAACACTTAATCATGGTTGCTGTTGTTTGTACAAGTCTATTGATTCAGTAAGGGAACATACACCGTCTCTGAGGCGTCTCTCAGCACAGATCTGAGGTCAGATGGAGGCAGGTTGCACAGTAGCACCTCCAGTGTGCCAGGAGTATCCCAGCATTCCTCCAGCAACAGGTGTAATAGGAGCGGCAGAGCCTGGTTGACCTGCATAAGGTAGACACTCCCCTGGCTTTCTCCTCCTCTCACATGGTGCAGCCTGGAGGTAAAACAGGCTGCTTTCATCCTCACAGGCTGGCTTTGGTCCTGCAGCAAGTACAGGCCTGTGTTGATCAACCTAAACCAGAAAGATTCAACATTTTTATTTTAGTTTCTGTTCATGTTTGTGTTTCATTTTGATTAACGATAAATTACGCTCCTCATACCTGCTCATGATGCCAGGCAGAGTGCTGTGTTCCCTCAGGCTCATTAGTGGAACTCCAGCCACACACAGAGCTTCGGCACACGCCATCCTGAGCACTTCAGGGGCGTCTGGGGACCGATGGCACTCCAAGACACTACACAAGCGCTGGTACGTGGATATCTTCAGACTGATTCGCAAAAGATGAGAAAAAAGTCAGAGCTGCAAGTGTAAGTTTTTTAGTATGTGATTCTGTACAGAAGTGAAAAAAAGACAATAAAACATGTCAAACCTGGAGTCTGACCACTGGGAAAGCAGCAGACTAGCAGCATACAGAGCCTGGGATAGAAACTCTGGCCCTCCTCGCTGTTCTTCCAAGTCCACAAGCAACAAATCCAAACACTCAGGCAGAACTGGCTCCTCCAGTGGGGCCAACGGAGGAAGATTTTGGGGTAAAGTTGAATTACCTCCGGTCATCACTGCTACCAGAGCTATGAGGTAGGTCCTGCGGTACTCCACACTTTGGCTCAACAACGCCTCCTTCAGGTTTGCCTGGAAAAAGAGAGCATTTGTGCAGGCTATTAATCTTCATGTGTTAAATGATTAATGAGCTTTTAAATGCCAACCTGGTATTTATGGTATGTATAATTAGAAATCAACATCACTTAACATCACAAAACTGAATAAAAATATGACAAATAAAGGGATTTATGATTCAAGATTCTTTTGGTTTGATTATCAAACACTAATATCAAGATGTTTTTAGCAAATATAAACAACAACACTACAACAACAACAGGACTATTTCAGTGGTTTCCATTAGTTCAGTTGACATAATCCAAACACCTTGTTTAAAAAGTATGTTCAGACAGATTCTGTTTCCCTAGTTTAAATGATTAATTAGCCCTATAACCTGTTTCTCTTATTATTCATTACTTACAACTTAAAGTGCACAGTGCCAGTGTATTATTACCTCAACAACTTTACATTTACCATTATTATAGTAGAACTACATCAGATACATGAAAACAGGGTGCTCTAGTCCAACTAAATGACATAATAAATGCAAACAAGGGGCCTCTAGTCACTATCTTTACCTACTGTCTGTAGATATGTAGTATCACATCTTATCAAGCTTATTTTAAAGACAGTCAATAAAACCTTAAACAGGATGTATATAGGAAGGAAACTGGGGGGTCTAGACAATGCTACATGGTGGAGAGTTTATCTAAATGACCTACATGAACAGCCAATAATAAAAGGCCAGACATCCTCAGCTTGACTGTACTTAAGTCTCCTTGATTACAGAATATAATAGCTTATAGCCACACCCTTTCTTATGTCAGAGGGAAAATAAGATTTCAGCCTCAGATGGCATTATATTTAAGCCTATCTCTTCTTCCCCAATTTCCTCTCATTGTGCTATAAGTGGGTCATTATACTAAAAGCTGTTCGACCGGTATTTGGAACGGTTCTTTTCTTCACGCTGAAGTATGGGGAACATATCATGTCTCACCTGCAACACCCTCTGGATCAACTCTTTCAAGCTGCTCTGCTGAGAACCCCGCCCGTCCACCACCCAAGACACCAACGAGAGCTTTAGATCAGGGCTCACTGCAGAGAAGTTATTCCAGATTGGACACGCCCACTTTAGATCTGCACATAGGAAGTGGATGGCTTGTTGGTGGAAGGATGACAACCCAACCTGTGGAGATGACATTGATATAGCATTATTTTTTGTATGCATTATTTTTTGCTAAAGCTAGAACAGTTTTGTACAGATTTTTTGTACACAGTGAATTTTACTACTACTTTTGCATTACTTTTCTACCAAGTCACTCTTTCAGTGTTTAATATTCAATGTTCTAGACTAGAGAAATCCATCAATGCAACATCCGCAGTTTATTTCCAGGCCAGGGACCTTTGCTGAATATAAACTCTCTCCCCATGTTTCTTGTCTATCTATGTACACTTATGCCATCAATAAAAGGCTAGAATGGCCCCAAGTGTCCATTATTTTATGTGTCTGCATTTGTGTCGCGCACCTGAAGCTCCTGTTGAGGTGTTTGGAGGCCATGCATGAGTATGTCACTGAGCTTCGACAGGTAGGTCTCACAGCAGAACCTTCTCAGCGAGTCTGCCACTCCAAGGTAGGCCCCTCTCACTAGTGGGCAGCGCTGAGCTTCAGTCACCAGCCACAGTGAGGCATCCATCCTGCTCAGCACCTCACACAGGTCAGCTGCAGGGGCACTGGGAACAGAAACACGGCGGGATTTCAAAGCCTGATAGTGTCAGATGAATGAATAAACAGCTCTTCTAAGTCTCACCTGACTATGCAGAGAGCTCTCTCTAGAATAGCTTTGATCTGCAGCAGCTGTCCGTGGAGCCGGTTGTGACAGCAGCGCTCCTGTGGACTGGGCAGCTGATCTGCCAGTTTAATGAGGATGTTCATGTACTCTGAGGGGGGAGTCATGGCAACCAAAGCCTTCGAGGCCATCACTCTCACACTGTAAATAGGACTGGCAGACAGTTGGAGTAAAGGAGGCAGGAAGTCTGACAAAGTTCTGGCAGAGGGAAACCAGAGAAAGACATTCTCTTAGTCAAATACAGTAATGTTCAGTATGGAGATTTATAAATGTACAAAATGTAGACTTTCCCAACTGCTTTGTATAAATACAGTATAAAATGTTAAGCTATTGGATTAAAAACCTACATAGTGTATCAAGACCACTGCTACAAATAATTACAATAGTTAACTTGACCAAACTGTGTAAGGATAAGTAACAGTATTCACTCTGTTGAGTCTTGGACACCAGGCTGGAGTTGGGCTAACAGAGTGAGGACAGGGTAGAGCGAGGGTTGGAGGTGTAGCCTGGCCTCATTAGGTGGACCCTGGAGGTCTTGTGCTGCCCCTCTCAGCTCACCCAGCAGGAAGGGCTGGAGCGCAGGGTAGTGGAAGAAGAAGGCATGGGGGGACATGCCATGCTGGGTAGGGCCACCATCGTCACTGCTGGGCCGCTGGCCGAGCATTCGTGAGCACAGAGAACCTGGAAGCAGGTTTTAATTACTGTAGTATCAGGGGTATTAATATGAGCTAAATCAACTAGTCAAAAGACACAAAATTATTATAATAATATAATGATATTATTATAATTATATTATCGACTAATAATTTCAATCTTTGTCTTATTTCCAGCACCTACAATGTATTTGAGTATTATGAGTATTCAATTGATGTCTTTGTATTCTCTGACAGTAAATGGATTATCTAAATGACTATTTAGCTGAACTGAAAATTTGGGTTTTGTCAGTTTGAAAAAACATGGAATTTGAAATTATTATTTTATGCCATTTTATAGACTAAACAATTAAACAATTAAATTAACAATTAAATAATGAATTGCAATCCTTCATATTACAAATACAGACTCAAAGTGAAGCTCTAAATGCGCCAGTGTCTTACTGTAAAGTTGCAGAGCAGCGTTCCTCATGCCCCAGCAGGGAGAACTGAGCAGAGTGAGTGACAAGATGGCTACAGCAGGAGCAAACTGAAGAACAGCTACTCCCAGACCTGATCCACGCACCAGGGCTTGCAATGTGTGAACTGCACACACCTGTATGGAAAGAACAGTCACCACATCTGCCTTTGTGGTTACATAGACCAATATCCTCATTCTTGCCGTCTACAAACCTGTGGGAGGTCCAGTGTTTGGTCCCAGTTCTCAGGTAGAGGGGTTTTGGCTGTCTCCAGTAAGGTTTGCATACTATGAGCTAACAGTGGTCTTGCTTTACTGGCCTCCTCTGCAGACACGACACACAGGATGAGCATAGGCAACCCTGCGGCCCGCCGGGTCACAGATGTAGAACGAGGGGACTGCACAACCTGCAATCCCTAGAAAGAGACAGAGGAGGAAATATGTCTTTAAGCCCAGCAGTCCAGCATCTCCATAAATACATACAAGCATGCATCACCACTCACTTGTCTCAGCATTTGGGCCGGGATATCCTTAAGCTCTGCATCACTGCTGCTCAAAAGAGAGGCACAGAACTTGGTGAAGCCTGTACAGCATCCCTCTACTGCCCCCTGGTGGGGAGAAATGTGTTTTTTTCAGAAAAGAACATGAGAGTCGAGGTGATTGCCTTTTAAATGTATTTATAAAACTTACCCAGTGACGGCATTTGAGAAGAATATTCTTGAATATATTTGATGCTCTCATTAGATCGCCTTTTGTTAGAGGGCACTTGCTGGATTTGGATTCGGTGAGAATTTTCTCCACCAGAGAACCTAAAAGGATTCCTATTTCCTGATGAGAAAACATGAAAGCAAATGATACTGAGAAGAAATACACACACAGCAAATATGCTGAGATAAAATGCCAGGTTTTTGCCATCTTCCAGTTATGTTAGTGCATCTGGCTCTGTTTTACCTTGAGGGAGACCCAGCAGCAGGTGAGAACGAGGCTGTGCTCCTCAGATAACAGGACACACTCCTCTCCCTCCCCTTGGACTCCTCCAGACGCTTGGGCTATTAGAGAGCTGATGGCGTTTCCCATATCACAAAAAGAAGGGGGGGCATCTACGACAGAAGAGAGCTATTAACTGTGTGGTGTCATAAATAAATCTGAAATACCCCCAAATCAGTATTGTTTCTGCAGATTGCTCCATTACCCTTTTCACAGGCATCCTGGTCTCCATACAAAACACCCAGCAGCAGTAAAGACATATTGTCTAGCAGGCTCAGCACCTCAGTGGTCAGACTGTGATCCAGTGCGTCATAAACACTGCTGGGTGCCTCAAGCAAACACCTCTGAAGGGCACTTAGAACACCTGGAACATAATTAAGAACACCATTTAAAGAACTTTTTTTTTTTTTAGGGCTAAACATCTTCTGTGGTAGATGTGGGAGATGTAGATCTTAGGTCTTACCATGTATAGGCTTGGTTCTGGCAGCAAGCATCATGTCCGCCTTGGCTGTCAGATAGTGTTCCTCCAGCTCCTTCACCAGGAATCTGATCATGCAGGAGGCCCTGGGGTTACTTCCACTGCTGACTGTAATGTTACTGTTCAGCCTGCAGTCCTCAGGCTGGTCTTGTGATCTGCAGGTAGAACAACAACTGATAACTGCTTATCCTTCGCATCTAAAGCAGGCAGAGTGTGTCGGAGGCAAGGCTTACTTCTGAAGCAGGACCTTGATCATCAGTGCTCCCATCTGAGCCTCCTGCACCCGAGGGCTGCACAGAAGCTGTTTGGTCCGTGTGAGCAACACTGCAGCGATATCTTCTGGAAAACTGGGTGGGAAAAATCTCAACAATAACCCCGCTGAGAGCTCCCGAATCTGTAGATGAAAAAAAAACATTAACTATTTCCTAAAATATTCAAATCAACCTCAATCTTCTATTTGAACTGCATGAAAGACATATGAGGCAGAGGAAGGCAGCTCTACCTCATTTGTAGAATCTTCTAAACAGCTGATAAGGACCAGCTGTTTTGTCCTGCAGACAAAATCCCACTGTCCTCTCTGTCTGGCAAAGGTAATAAGAGACCCCATATTCGCTGCAAAAATGATTTAATGAAGCGTATTACCAAGCCAAAACAATACAAAACAAGATTGGTAAAAAATTACACAAATTACACAAATAAGCAAATACTAGCACTATACATTAGTATGTAGAATACCGGTTTTCTAACTGACCTGGAGGTTGTCCCTTCTTTTTGTCTGGGCTCCATGTGTCTGTGCAGGTCTCCAGCACTGCAGACAGCAACAGAAGCACAGTCTTCTTCCTCTGGTAACTGTGTCCTGGTGCCAGATAGCTGTATGGAAGTTGACCCAACCATTCCACAAACCCTACATGATATACAAAAGGGTTTTGATGAACAGAAAAAAGACAAAAGAACAGAAAGATGTACTGAAAAAAGACAGAACTTTAAATTACAAACAATGCAACAAAGGCAGATAATAACAAGCTGTGCAATTTCAATTTGGGTAGAGGTGATTGATCTTCCTTGGAGATCCGTTTGTTGTTTAATTTTGATACTCAAATATATGAGTGTTGATTGCAGGACTCAATCTTTTAGTAGTATGTAATTATGTCTTTTTCTTCAAAATTAAACAGCAGCTGTCAGTTATCTCACCTATTCCCTGCTCCAGTATATCCTGTGCCCTCTCTGAGTCTCCTTTCTTTTTGCCCTTCTGTCCTCTGACAAGCGCCAAGCAGCCGTCTCTGATGCGAACCAGAAACTTCTTCACTCCGGCTTGAAGATGCTGACGAAAAGGCGAGGACTCACAGTTTAGGTTCTGAGGAATAAACATCCTCATTATTGTCATCTCCTCTGTGGTTGGAGTGTCTTTGGTCTTTGGGCTGCAGCAGAGGAGGTTGAGAGCAGCAAGACGGACTTTGTCATCCGCAGATCCTAGAGCCAGCTTAAGGGTTTCAAGGGTTGAGCTCCCCTTCAGAGCCCAGGGAGAGCCTCCAGTAATGGCTCGATAGGAGCTCATGATGCAGGCCCAGGCGAGGAGATGGCCAGGGGTGGATGGGTCCAGAGAGGCCAGCATATGATCCACAGCAGAGGGGAAGACTTGAAAGGTGCAGGGTAATAAGTGTGTTGAGCAGTGATTCTGTAGAAGAGTCACATCAGACGTCAGCGCGTCGTGAAGGACGGCCCGCCAACGCCTCGCCCACTGGTTGGCCAGATCCTGCTCAGTGTGTGAAGCAGACGACTTTTGTGAGCCCTCGCACAGCTCTCGCCTCTGCTGTTGGATCAGACACTTGTAAAGCTCAGATCCACATGGTGACAGGTGATTGGTGGACAAGCACTTCAGGAGATGATTGGGTATTTCAGCATATTGATCCAGCACCTGATTGATTAAAGAAAAATGCACCAAAGTCATCAGTCCCTGAGTCTTTGGCAAGATGAGAGGAGGTGAACTCAGACTCTGTGTTTACATTGATGATGGATGGGAATTGTTCCTCAAATACTGAACTCTATGTGAAGATGTAACCCTTTTATCATCAATAGCTTGTTGCTGCTATTCCCCTAGACACACATTTTAAAATGCATATAGATAAATAACTGTATATATTGTTTTATGTTATGTTAAGTTCTATGTTGTACATAGAAGGGCTACACACTTCATTTACAAACCTTGTTCTGTATATAGATGAATAAATTACCATGATCCTTAATTAGAACATTATTAACACTGTATTAACCCTTAATCCTCACCATGTCAGTACCCAGGTATGGCAGTAGGGCACAAAGGCGGTAATATTTGGCTTTGGCTTCCCAAGGTAGTTTGATTAATCGTTCAAGTAGAGTAAAATAAAGAGTCTTCTTGGTGTCACAAAACTGCTCACAGTCCATCTCATAGATGTCCAGCAGCAGAGAAAAGGCACTGCGCACAAAGTCAGACACACCTTCCACCTGCCAAAGCACAGGAAGACATATTAAACAACCCTGGCAGTAAAATGTCTTTAAATCATTTGAAATGCCAACATGAGGTCCATTTTGTTCCTGAATACTTAAATGAGCCACCTGTTAGTGGGGGGTGGTAATGAATATACTTCTTAATGATGCCCTTTTATTTAAGTGTTCATGTTTTTGAATTGCAATGATACAATGATGTTGATTTGACTCACTGGGCTTTCTGCATTGGTCCAGATAACGTGAATGAGCTCTTGCTGCAGGCGACTGTTGTCAGGCAGAAGGCGGACGCCTGTCATCTTCCAGATATCAGTCAGACATTCTTTAACTTTCTTCAGCCACAGTGTTAATACTGCAACAACATGTTATATTTAAACAGGTGATATTGCTATTTAAGCATGTGAAAAAAACAACCCTCAGATTACTTACCTTCAAAGGCAAAGTAGTGACAATCCATCTTCTCTTCACACAAAGCATAGACCAGAGGAAACAAACCTTTCAGCAGTAAGCACATCTGACAAGAAGGAAACGATGGATTGGGGCATGACAGGTAGTACAACTGGGGTATAAATGTGTTTTTAATATGAGATTTAATTGGATTTACTTCTGTGGCATCCATGTGTGAACTGAGCAAGATGTGAGGTCGACAGCAGGTCAGGAGGCCCCTGCTCACAGCCAGCCTGTCCACTCCGTCCTTCCCTGTAGGGTTGCACTGTACCTGGAGAGCACCAACAGTCAGCAGCCAGGGCTCTGAGAAATAAAAAGAAATAGTGGCTACTCTGTTAGGAATCTCTACGCATCCACACTCAGTTGCAGAATTTGTAGTATACATAGCATTTTTTGTTTTTGGATAGAACAGAGAAAAACTAAATCTATTTATTTACCCACATGGCCACATACCTGGGTCAAATTCCAAAATCTGATTTGCTCGTGCTTTTTGCCCAGCAGTGTTGGTGGTTACCTACCTAAGTGAGAGACCTGTAGCAGACTCCAGGCAGCAGCTTCTGCAGCTCTGCTCTCTGGTGCAGTGTTGATCAGCATGGCCACAGCAGTGCCTGCCAAAAGCCGAGTGTCCCTGTTGCAGCACTGGAAGACAGGACACACGGACTGATAAGATGAGACAAAGGCAACTGAACAGATCTCTATCTTATGAATAAGTGACTCTGAACAGAAGAATTAATAAGAAACCTGTCCAAGTATTATGTCCATAAGAGCCTGCAGGATCGTCCGCACTGTTGGGCCCCCGTGGTTCTTGTCCCACACTAGAGGAGCCACTTCACTGGACAACAGCTGAAAGACTTGCAAACACACCTGCAGAGATCACAGTTCTCACGTCCGTCACAAAGAACACACAACAAGTCTGTGATAAATGCAAAGAACTGATTCATGAAGCACGCTGCTCTTCGTGTACCTTGACAGTAATGTAACACAGTGGTCCATCTCTGAGGGATTCTTGTTGCAGTACAACAGGGAATAACTCAGACACTTTATTCAGCAAGGAAGGGAATGACTCCCGCCACACCTCACGACCCACAGCGCTGTCTTCCAGGAACATACAGGCTAAAAAAGGTTAAAAAAACACAACCTAATAAGCTGATAAAAACGCACATTTGAAATTAGTGACATGTTATAATAACACATACTTTTTAACCAGCACTAACCTCTCTGCACATCCTCGAAAGACAATATCTGAAAGGAAGACAAGGTCAAAGTTATCTGCAGTGCCTTTATGCAAATACATGACAAACACAAGTGAAGGGAAAGCTCTGTACCTCTTCAGTATGGACTATGGAGTGCAAGCAGTGATGAGTTTCTCTAAAAACCAATTGGTGGTCCACCTTTGCCAAATGTTGCAACATCTGTCAAGCAGATTCTAAGTTTAAATCTCATTTCCATTTCGTATTAGGGGCTGTACAGTGAGCAGACATGCTACAGGGCTGACCTGGTCCACTTTGCGACAGGCTGTGGAGATGCTGACCATCTGCAGCTGCATGGAGATGAGGAGTCGGACCAGGAGCAGGAGGTGGCTCTCCTCCGTAGCATGAAGCTGTGCCTCCGAAATCTGCCTCAGCAGCTGGAGAGCCTCCTCTAAACGGCGCTCCTTGCATCTTTTCACACTACTCCTGCTCATACAAGCATGCATTATTCAGTCAATATCACACCTAATTAAAATAAAATGTGTCAGACAGTCAGACAGGCATGAGGTTATAGGCACCAACCTGGAGGATTCAGACAGTTTATCAATAAAGAGCCCGAAAGTTTGGCTGACACTTTCAGCTGCCTGGTGCTCGGCGATCACACAGTCTTGCAGACTTGTCATCAGGTCTTCAAAAGACAACATCGTTTCATTAACTCCACTTTACAGACTTTGGATGTTGTCAGACAGGCGGCACGCTGTACGGTGGTCACGTGATACAACTCTATTTCTACTATTTCTCAGAGCTGTAGTCATGGTGATAGTAACAGCGCCATGCTGCCACCTAGAGGCAGGTTTCAGCTTTTGTGTCCTTATTAAAATGTACTTTATTGGCGGGCTATCACACACCCAAACACATGCAGACATCAGAGAAGTACAGTATATTTTAATGAAGCATTTTTGTAGAAATAATAAATGATTTTATCAATCAATCATGTCATTAATACACAGAAACTCACATTCTTAGGGAATACTTGGAATGTCCCCATTGTGGGACTATTAAAGGAATATCTTATCTTATTATATCTATGTTTATCTTACTATATGTGAATGCATTCCATTAGGCTGAAATGGTATAGTGCTCCCCCTTTACCAACTGTGAAGTTGTCTACAAACCTAAAGGAGGTCACAGGTCACAGCCTGTGTCTCCTATTTGTGAATTTGTCCTCCTCTCTGACTGGCAGCTGATAAGGTTGAACAGTGAGCACCCAACATATCGTAGATCTACTTTGTTATGGAAGACCAAGGTTGAGAACAATCTAACAGACAGACTGACTGTCTCCTTTATGTGTTGTGTGTGACTCCAGGTGTTATTCAGCGTGACTTAGGATAGCGTAGGTGTAGGCGGTTTGTTTTGAACCACTATCCAATTGGAGCTTCACATATACTGTATGTAGCAGCGTAAGTTATGACCATATTTAGGACACTAGTAGATCTTGTGGGTCTTGGTTTGTGTTAAATATCCCTTGACAGGAGATAACCTTCAGAATCGGGTTGGCACTGCAGTGTGAGTCACTTGTTTTGTTGATCTTGTTCTCCTTGGATGAGCCTCAGTAAATTCTGCTGTGTCTCCTGAGCTCTTCTTTCAGTATGAGTGGTTCATCTTCTTCAAAGTTTTTCCATCACACTATTCAGCAACCATTTCTAGCCTTTGCTTTACATGCAGTAGCCTTAAATAAAGGATGTAGTTTAGCTATGTGTGTATATGTATAATGTTTTAATCTATATTAAGTATGCCATACAGGGGCGCCCTATAGTCCTTACTACAGCGGCCATGGGTTTGAATCCAGCCTGTGGCTCTTTGCTGCGTGTCACCCCCTCTTTCTCTCTCCATCTTCAGCTGTCCTGTCCAATAAAGGCAAAAAGCCCTAAAAATATATGAATTAAAAATAAAGTATGCCATACAGGCTCTGCTGTTATGACTATAGACTTCCCCCACCTTCCTAAAATGACACGCACATTACATCATAACAACATGACGCGAGAATAACCTGTGTCAGTTGTATTTTTTGTGCTACTTTCTATTAATTTTCTAAGTACGTATTATCCTCCTAACCTTATATAAAGACTCTCAATGCTCCTAACCAATGCCTGTATATGTGCCTACCACTCCACGCCAGATGAGGCCGCTGTTGTAACCTTGTCCCGGTTTCTCCAGAAGAAGAACTTTTCCAGGCTCTGATTGGTCAAAGATCTCCGTTGCCAAGACAACAGTTTACAAATATGTCGACTTCATAATCTGAAGGGAACCAAATGGCTAACGTGGTTGATCTATCATTCCCCTCGTTTATTTCACGCATTTTCTGTGTTTTACTGTTCATTTCATGGGCTCACACTCAAAACATTGTCGGTAAGACCTTAATATATAACCGGGTTTACATTCAAATAGCTCAACCAAAGCAAAACCGAGCTAAAGAACTTAGTCGGCTAAGAGCTAGTTAGAAGACAGCCGAGATAACTCAGTTGAATGACTTTGCTGGATAATTGTATGAAGCTAATACAGAGCTGATACTATTATGTTGAACAGGTTTCCAGCCGACGTATCTGACCACAACTGGACCGACGGTCACTGCACTTTTGATCGGAAACACGTCGGACATCTCTCTGAATCTGAGGACGGTATCTCCTAACAATGAAACAGGTAAAAAGCTAGAAACACCTCCTCCTGATTCCCCTTATATGACACAAGCAGGTTTGCCTTGTTATTTTACCAGTTAAGCTATGTTTTCAGCCATGTTTCTTGCTCTAATATCTGCCAGAAAATGAGAATATACCATTGTCCTGCTCAGTGAGCCATAAGAAGAGAGGAGAGAGGCAACGATGTGGCTATTTTGTGATCGTGTAATCTGTAATTTGTATATATTTGTTGTTGTTTTTTACAGGAAGCATTGGTTCTCCATCCTGTGTAGCCGAGGTAACACAATGGGTGCTCACAAGGGAGCAGGTGGGAAAGGTAAGAAGTCTTACAGTGAACAGTAATATCCATCATATTTATGTGGAAATAATGTTCAAGTAGAAAGAAATTGTGCTTTTTAATATGAACCTTTTCCATTTGGTGCCCCAGACTGCAGTTCGAGTTCATCTGAGACTGGATAAAAATCTGCGTTTGTGTGGCGAGAATGAGACGGACACAGATTGCTGTCCGAAGCCGCTGTGTGTCCTGGAGACCCTTCAGGTGTCTGCCTGTGTGGGCAACACACCTCAGGCATCAATGCTGGTCCAGGCCAAGATACATGCCCTGTTGGTGCCTGCTAATACTGGATCTGGTAATTACATTTGTATCCCATCATAATGTGCCTTCATGGCCAAGGATGTGTAATTTTTTTTTTTTTCTGTTTTAACATATGTAATGTACTGTTTTATATTGTTTTACCTTATTGATTTTCTTGTATTCTTCTTCTTATTATATTGTACAGCTGTTCTTGAGTATTCAGAAAAGCGCTCTTTAAATAAAATGCATGTTTTATATTATTATTATTATTATTATTATTATTATTATTATTATATGTAATTCATATAAATCCCCTTTTCATTTTCAGATAATAAGACAGTCATTCCAAACCAAGTGTACCAAACACTGGGCTCTTGTCCCTGTGACCTCACTTTCAGAGCATGTGATGTGCGCTGCTGCTGTGACAAGGTATTTACATCTCTCACATTATGTTATTACATTGTTTTGACAAGAGAACAGTGTATTTTAGGCACATGTATTTCCTTATGTATTAATGAACAATGACTTATTTCACACCCTTTCACTCTTAACAGGACTGTTCCGTTGAAGATTTAATGCTGTTTGCGGCCCACTGTCTCCCGGGACCTTTTGGTGGACAGGTCTCTCCAGCACCAGATTATCAGTGCTCTGTGCAGTCCTCTGAAAACTCCCCGGATTGGTTTCCATTTTTATGTGTCAATTCTCCAGCTGAAAACAACCCTTACCTTGGGCTCTTTTATCAGGGAGACACAATGTGAGAAATGATTGAATATACTGTGTGTTTTAGTTTTTTTTGATTGTGTGATTCATTTATAGATTTTTTTTGCATCATGTTTTCATCTTATATCTTTTCGCCTTTAACTCGTCTAGTGCTTCTAACCCTGGCCCATCCTTCCAAAGGCCCGATATGTCAGCTCCAGTGCCAGTTAATGTTTATGTTCAAGGAAGTCCCATTTTCACATTAAATGACCAGTACTTCACTATTCCCCAGGTTAGTGGTGTGTATGTTTTTTAGATTATGTTTTTTAGATTATATGTGTTGCCAAAGATGTAACAACTGATGCCTTGTATATATATCTTTTTCACAGAAGGTGCTCGGGCGGTGTGTAAACAGTGCTCCTGTAGCATTTTTGGACAATTTCAACGACAAGTGTGTAACTCTGCTACACTCTTGTCCAACTGGACCCCCCTTCCAGACACTACCAACAGATTTGAGGATTAAAGTGAAGAATGGGCAAGGGGGTATGTTTTAGCTGCTAAACATACTGTCACAATGCTTTAACACATTCTGGAGCTCTTTGAATCGATATGTTTATAATTTTTGTTGTTTTTTTTGGAATGTATTCCAGGTGATGTTACAGTCAATGTAATTGATGAAGTGACCATTGACCTGGGTCAGTTTATTTCAAGCACAGATGCTGTTGCCTCTTCAGGTATGGAGATGACATATTTTAACATATCATTTAAAAAACAACTTAAACTGACAATTAATGTTGAAATTTGTTAATATTTCTTTGAAGATGGGCAGCTGATATGTGAGAATGTGACCTTAGCGCTGGAATACAAATTCTACTGGAAAGGAAAGGGCATCACAAGTATCACACTGACACACACCGTTGGGACCATCGCCTTCAATACTAGTGGTATGTTCCCAAAAGGCCTGTCTGTGATTTGACTTATCACCAGTCAGTCAAAGTTGATCGATATGTTTGATCATAATTTTTGCTATTTTGTCTCCTGAACAGTGGCGTTAACTACAAGGTATTCAGCCGAGTTTCTAAATGGAGAATTTGTGGGTGAGCCCAACTCAGGGAACCCAGGTGAGAGCATCGCTTTTTCCTAGGAATGATTGTGGAAGTGAACTGTTATGTAAAAAACTGTTCACAGTACCTGTTACAGTGGTTAACACACACACACATTTCAAATAACAGGTTATCAGGTGGGAAGGCCAGTTATTGGTGGAATTGTGGACACTTTGGGCAATGATACAGGAACAATACAGAGGACGTCAATCAATCTTTGGAAACCAGGTAAAACCTGTTAAGGCATGTTGTTGATTACTGCCTTACTGAATGTAGTGTAACACTAAATTACGTATTTTTCAATCATAACAAGTTGACTGAAAGAGATTTTCTGATTTGGCTTACAGTGAGTAATGGACTCTGTTCCACTGCTGAGAAGAAACCAGTTCTGTTTGGGGAGAATTCAACATCAGGATGTCTGTTACCTGTCAGCCAACAGAGTATGACTCAGTGTAATCTCCTGAGGTTAGTAGTTCAGCACGAGTTCCTGTTTGATTTAACGTCTATATGTATTTATGCTGAAATAGAACTTAATGTTTTCTGTCCTTTAGAGAGACTGTTGCTTCTCTCCAGGCAGCTTTGATTACAGCTACATATGTGGCAAAGAGTGGAAACCCAGATCCTCTAACTATGACAGACTGGGTGAACATCAGCTGTAAGTCTGCAGTATGTTTTGTGTAATGAGATCATCCATTTGTTCATAATATTAACTTCATGTCTTGCTATACTTGTAACTTGTAAAGCAAATTGTACAATATTGTGCTAAATCTTTTTCTAACTAAATGTTACACAACATGTATATATTCCAGTTGTGACACAGAACTCAAGCACCACTATGGAAGACACCACAAGTTCATGCTATGGGATTCAATCCCATCAGCACATCCATGTTTGGAGTCTTATCACTGGCATTGTAGATGGCATACCTCAAAGGGATATCCGTGCTTTGGAAGTCAGGTGTGTATCAGGTGTATACTCATTGCAATGCACAGTGTAAATAGTATTCTCAGTCAGGGGGAACTGTTAAAAAAAAGTTACCACATGTCCTAATTTGCAGTATTATTATAAATCTCTGTGAATCAAGAATCTTATTTTGGTCATTTTTAGCTACAGCCTGTCCTCCTGGGCACTGGATTGTGGAGGAGGTGATATCTCTCGCTGTGTGGACCCATTGGAGACTCAGTTGTTTCCCATCACCTCCTCGGTCACCTTTACGGACATTCCTATCAACACAGGACTACCAAAGACCAGGTGCTTCCTCAAACAGCAAGACTGCTCTTACTATAGAGTTGTGAACTTGAGCCAAATAAATTACTTTATGTGTGACCTGCCTGACTGATTCTAACCTAGTCTAATGTCTTGTTTTGACTTTTTTCCCCCCCAGGTTTCAGATCAACTTCACAGAGTATGACTGTGACAGGAATGATGTGTGTTGGCCTGAGCTCGCCTTCCCCATCACCAAGTACTACACAGGTGGGGATTTATCTAGTCCTGGAAAATCTGTCCAGTATTTGAAATTGTATTGTATTTGAAAAATATGAAATTGTTTTTATGCTAAGAAAAAATGTATTACTCACTTACTTACTGTTTAAGATCATTATATTCATCATTCCATCATCAAAGCTGACGGCCTCAGGACTTTGTTGAATAAGAATGATGCTGCACCATCTCTAAATTACATCAACAGCGCGATTGTTTACACTGCTTAAGTATGACAATGGATATTGACAGTATTGTACCATTACTGACTTTTTTTACCTTTATCCTCCCTAGGTGAGCCATATTCTCAGTCACTGGCTAAAGGCCTTATATTGGTTTTCTTCTTCATCACTGCCTCGATTCTTGGGACTCCATGGAGACAAATCCGACAGGCATGGAACTGTCTCTAAAACCCTGAGAAAAGGCTGAGAACAATGTCGAAGTATATAGTTTATAATATAGCTTTAACATGTTTGTAATATGTTTGTGAGAATGTAAATAGTTGTATTGGTGCACCATTTTGCAATAAAAATATTTTTTCTATGACATTTGTTTTAGGCTCTAACACTCAACTTACTTTTAATCAACATTCTCATCGATCATGCTTGTGTAATCCTCTAATCTGATCTCAGTCCTACCTAACAATTAGTTTCTTATGGAGTGCTGCAGGGCTGGATTCTGGGTAATTGTTTATTTGGGGTTTAGATGTTCCCACAAGGGCTTATCATCCTCAATATAGTTTCAGTGTTATGCAGACAACACTCAATGTAATGTATACAGTAGCTGCTTGTCCTTAAAACTTACCACTGTAACATATTCTTCTAGACTCGGTCGGAGGAACCAAGATATGTTTCATTTGTCGTGTCTCCTTGTTTCCACTCATTTGCGTCTTTCTATTAGTGTCTCCTATCCAAAACATACAGTTTTTATAATCCCCCAGGTCATCTTAAATGTTTGCCCTGGGTCTTGGCATAGCCCAACAGGTTAGTCTGGCTATGCAGAGTAACAAGGATATTTACAGAATATACACTGTGTGACAACTAAGACTAGCTCCAGAGAAAATGATAGCACCTATTTCAGATATTTCTGCTGTCGTGAAGAGGTTCTTGCAATACAGCCTGTACAGACTGGTAGGCTTACGAAGCTCTGACAGCCTACTTATGTCTGATTGTCAACAGGGTTGGAAGGGTTACTTTAAAAAAGTAATCTTAAACAATTAGTAATTACCTGTTTAAAAAAATGTAGTAGGTAACCTAATCCAAGAATCAAATTATTAAAGTAATGTAATTGTATTACTTTATGTTACTTTTGGATGACCTCACCTGAAAATATGACAAGAGAAAGGCAAGAAAAAAGAAATATTAACAAGAAGCATTGATTCTATAAGACAACCATACAATGTAATCTTAGAAAATGATTTTTAGCATCAAAAATGTGTCCTCTGCTGATGACTGATGTACTTGAATTTCCCTCGGGATAAATAAAGTATCTATTGGAGGTTCATTTGTCCCATCTGCCATCAGACTCCACAACGCCACAGCTCCCAGTTCCTCAAACGCCAGCAGACAAAGACTGGTTTACAACTCCTACC
>NW_023339718.1:8634715-8641603 GCF_004916995.1 Morone saxatilis
CTGTGATATTCTTTGTTTTCTGTTTTTGAGCTCGCTTTCGCCCTATTGCTAACTGTGTCAAAATGAATTCCTTTTACGGGGCATAATACAGGAACTTATAAGAATACTTTTAAATGCAACACTGCTAAACATCAACCCATTTCTTATCAAATGGCAACCTGCTAACCTGCACTTAACTCATTTTCTTTCTTCCGCTGCTAACTCGTAATCGCTTTCTTCTCACATTTTCTGATTAACTAACAGACTTCACGTCTCACCCATGTAATCACCCTTTACTCCCGACCCAAGCCTGATTATATTAACACCAAACAAAGTGTAAAAGCAATGTGGACTAACTTCGTGACCGCCTCGCCTTCAGACAGCGATTGAGGGCACAGAAGCGCCAATAACAGACTGTTTGTGCCGCAGACTCCGGGGGGCGCTCATTGGTGCAAGGTCCACATATCACTTGCCCGTGACAAGTTGAATCGCATTCAACATGTGAAGTGACGTGTATATCATCGACATCTGCTAAAACTTCAAATGAATACGGGGAACGAGTTGGGCCGACACTCTCCAGGATACGCACATAGCTGTATTTGATACCCCGCAACGGCGCTCACAGTCTCTGTTCCAGCCCATTGATTAAAAACAAGTTTTTTTCTTTTCCCATCTTCAAGAATTCGACCACACGGCGCCTCCACCACTAGCCCTTTAGCCTAACAAGCGAACAGCCTCTGGAATGTACACGATAGCTGTCTCAGTTAGCACATCTGGGTTTTATCCCGGAGCAAGCCATGAGAAAGCACCGGCAGGGATCAACCGACCGCCGTCTGAAGTGCATACATGCTTACAGAAATAGTTAGTTAGCTCGCTACAACATTTATCCACGTCGTCCCTGAGCAGAAAGTGTTTCGGAGCTGACGCTGTCCAGAATGAGCTCTCTGCTGCGCGAGGGGAAGAAGATGCTGTCTGGAACCCACTGTTTTACAGTCTGGATCAGCATACCGACTGCATCAATGAACCCTTGGCAGAACATGGGACTCTGTGGGTGTCAGAGACGTGAGTTAACCGTTCTTAATATCCTGTAAATGCACAGCACAGTGTCTCACCCACTTTAAACGAGTGTTTGCTGAGTTTGGCTAACATTAGAAGCACCTTGGCGAAAGTTTGTTTATTTTGATTGTAGCTACATACTTTCCTGTAAGATTTTTCCACTGATTTTCAATTTTCTAGCAAACGCAACATGGCATATGGTCTTGTAAACCCAATGAAGCTCCTCAATAATCCCCCAGATCATAGCTTATAGCTGTTGTATAAGAGTGCTGTAAAGTGGCCCCTGCAGGTACTTACTGTGAGGTTTATGATGGTTTGTCCTGAAGATAGTGGTATGTCCCACACATGAGGATTGTTAATCGTTCAATTCTCTACTAAATATGTCTCTTTCACCTGTTTCAGCTCAATCCCAGTGTTAACGCGTTCCAACGAAAACACGTCAATGAGATCAAAAAATGTGAAGAGATGGAGAGGATCCTTGGTAAGGATGTGTTGACCTTTTCAATATGCAGCTCACCAGTAAGGCTCCTTATCTATTCAGTGAGTTGTTGTCAGTCTGTCGCAGAATAATTTGCGACAACGCTGTGGTGGGACTGTAGAAGCAAAGTGGGAATACATGAAGCCACAATAGTCCTACTCACTGAATTGAATTGAGAGCCAGTGACCCTACAGTCATGAGAAATGTCAGCTGGTTATAGATTTAGTTGAATGAAATGCCTTCCTTGGTTAACTAAACCCTTTTATTATTAGATTAAGAGAGAGAATAACACACTGTCAGACTTTGCTTCGAATCCAGTGCCATTGAAAGGCTGGTCATTTAATGTGGACGTTTTTTGTGTCTTAGAACCAGTTGCTCTTTATTTTCAACAGGATACCTTCTGAGGGAAGTCAAGAAAGCAGACATTTCACTGCCAGAAGGAGACGTGAACCCAGTGGCTCCTTTACCCAAGCACGTCATGGCTATAATGGTTAGATTTTAGTTTTTAAATCAGCGTTTAAGTTAATGCCACTGCAACTAAATTATAGAGGAGTATTTTATCTACATAAAACACTCAGTCCTACTTTGTTCTACTGTGTAAAATTGGTGGATTACAACCAAAATGTTTTTTTCAAACCATATAAATGATTATATTAATATATGACTGGGTGTCTGTGTGTGTGTTTACAGGAGCAGCTGCAGAGGCTTGAAGTGGAGTTAGGTGAAGTAACCAAGAATAAAGAGAAGCTGCAGAGGAATCTGCTGGAGTTGACAGAGTACACACACATGCTGCGAATCACCCGCAACTTTGTTCAAAGAAATAGTGAGGTTGGTCTGTCATTCTGTAAAGGAGCTGGATTCTGCGCACCCATATTTACATCCTGTTTATACATATATAGTTTTTTTATCTTCTTTACCCTCTTGGATCTTTACCTTTAGCGAGAACCCCTACAAGTACAGTATGAGGAGTTTCCCTTCCTAGAAAAAGACACAGTGATGGACTACAGCAGTATGCAGAGGCTAGGAGCCAAACTGGGGTAAGCGATAAAGATCAGAGATGTCAGTCTTCTTTTTTACAGATATACTTTCTACACAGTTCACACACAGACAAGAAATGAACAAGCTGCCATAACTGGAATGCAGCACTGTGTTTTCACCCACATGTTGCTCTTTTAAAAAGTTACGTCAGTGCTGTGGGAAAACAGTTTATTTGTGATTGTGCAGCGACAGTGAATTCTCAAAGGAAACCGAGCTAACCTCACAGTTGCATATCTCTGAAGTCACTTTGCCGCTACTCTGCAACATAGGAAGTTTCCCAGCTGCAGCAGGCAGCTTGTGTTACCTTCAGTTGAGCACAATGTGACATCAATAATGTCAGATTGTTTGGGTAATACCAACGCTGCGCTCACTGTGACGTTAAGATTGCTCGCATGCACACGTGTCCGTGAAGATGTCTACACACGAAAGTTCGAATATCAGTGTAGAAGATGTTAGTGTGAGCTCATAATGTCAACCAGGGGGGTGGGGATAACAGTAATTTTATCTTACATACATTAACATCACATGAAAGTTTTTTCTTTTGTGATGCAGCTGCACAAAGAAGGACATCTTTTTGAATTTGGAATTATGAAAGCAACTCAAACAATGTTTAAGATACATTTTGAATTGTGATTTTGCCTTGATGTCATTATTGTGATATTTTTAAGTTTGCCTAGTGGGCACATATGTTTAGCTGTTTGTGAATTTTCTCCTGATTCTCTTACAGTTTCATTTCGGGGCTAATTCAGAGGGTGAAGATCGAGGCCTTTGAGCGGATGCTTTGGAGAGTGTGTAAAGGCTACACCATCCTCAGCTATGCGGAGGTCGAGGAGTATCTGGAAAATCCTGACACGGTAAGTGTCTCATAGCTGACACTGTCCAACATTTGTGCCTAAGTATAATTAGTTCATCATAATCATTAATTAATTAATTAAAATATACACAGGAAAGGCAGAAGAATTACATATTTTGTCTGTATCTCATTTCCTTAGTTTGGGTCTTGTCTTATTGGAAGGTTTGGTACAACAAGATAACAAACTGGATTTAGATTTGATCCATTTACTGTAAATCAACTTTGAAAACACACTTTGGGCCTGATCCAAGAAAGGGCAGATTTAATCTTAACGTCTGTGTCTGCACATGACTTATGTGGAACCATTTAAAATTCTCTATTTTCATAATTTTAGTAGACAAGATCAAAATTTATGTGCAATGGAAACCATTTATAAGCTGATACACATAAATCCTTACCATGTTTTTGTGCCATGCTAAAGGCAATGATACTGCAAAGAAACCAATTTACTTGCAGATAAACAAAATATTTGTATTTTCAATATTCTACTTATTTTGTTATTACTGCCATTTAGCCCAGAACGTATTTGCTCAATATCACATGATGTATCACTAAAATATCATTGTCATTTTACTTTTTGTCTAGTGTTGCCACATTGGAGTTTGTGGCAGAGTATTGTTAAAAAAGAGGAAAGTAAAATCCTGAAACTGTGACCAAATGTATATACCGTATGGTAAATAATGGGACATAATTGGAAATGACACTCTTGAAGCTGTTGTGAACTCTGTTGTAGTCCCTCTTTCTGTTCTCATAAACAATGAGTGCCGTGGTCTTATCTGTTCATATTGACAACACTAATCCACTTAACCATTTCCTCTGCTTGAGCAGAAGGCAGGCATGCAGAGCTGCGACTGATCAGTAATGGAATGTCAGGACATACTTTCACTGACGGAAAATCTAAATTTACAAGCTATGTTAACGTGTTGCTGAATGGTGTGAAAAGAGGAGGGTTGATATTAAGCTGAAAAAACCCTGCGATCCTGCTTTTTTTTTTTTTTATTAGGTTGAGAAAGCTGTCGTTTACAGCTGCATTTTCCCAGGTCAAAACTGAGCTTTCAATATCAATGTTTTGTTTTGGTAATAAGCAACTTGATTATACAAACAAAAATACATATTTTCAGTTCATTTTAATGAAACATTCCATTTTTGAACAGAAAACCACTTGAAAACATACTCTGGGACCTAAACGACACTTTTATTTTCGATGGAGAGTCCTATTGATATACAACACTTCCTTTTATTTTCTCTCTGAAGGGTGAGCCTACCAAAAGCGTGGTGTTCCTGATCTCTTACTGGGGAGACCAAATTGGCCAGAAAGTGAAGAAGATCTGTGACTGGTAATTATTCCACAATACCTATGGTCGTTCTATTAGTGGCAGGAAAATGGGCGGATATCCGCTTGTTTATCTTTTTATTTTTGTGCTTACCTTGGTGGTAGTAGTGAGTTGTGAATAACATACTTTTTCCTTTTTCCCTCCGTAGCTACCACTGTCACTTGTATCCCTATCCCAGTAACAATGAGGAGAGGAATGATGTTGTGGAAGGACTAAGAACTCGCATTCAGGACCTGCACACAGTATGTCTTACATTTTTTAAAGCATCTAATTATGCAGATTTAAAATATGAGCTCTCCAGGTGCATGGTTTTAAGATAAAGGAATACCAACATTTCCCAAAACAAGCTTGCAGAAATTGTTCAGTGATTACATCCAGTAAGGATTTCTCTCTTTCACTGGTCTTTTATGGTCAACGAGGAATGAATGAACTGAATGAAATGGCTGATTTATTCTCTAAGAGATTAACCCGCTTTTTCTTCTTGGGAGCCAGTCCTGCCAGTTACAGGGTCAATTCAAATTTCTGTCTGGGGCGCCAAGAATAATTCGGTTGCTTTAACCCACTGTGACTGAAAAATAGAATTGCACTCACCCCCTGTAGCACATGATCAGCATGAGGCCTCAGCTGAAACAGCTCAGCTGTTTTTTTTTTTTCTCTTTCATGCATGATTTTTTCATATCCTTCCTTTTTCTTCACTCTCTCTGTTCTGCCTCGTCTCTCTTCAGACACAAAGACGTATATGTTTATTTCTTTCTGTTAATGTTCCATACAAAATCATAGAAATTTTAAAAACATGTCAGGTTTTGGAAACTTAACCTTTTTTTCAAAGTCTTAAATATCTTCTGTTTCTGAGTCCTGTTTGTCTCTTACTGTGTGCAGGTACTTCATAGGACAGAAGACTATCTGAGACAGGTCCTGGTTAAGGCTTCAGAATCCGTCTACACGTGGGTCATCCAGGTCAAGAAGATGAAGGCCATCTACTATATTCTGAACCTGTGTAGTTTTGATGTCACTAACAAGTGTCTGATCGCTGAGGTTTGGTGTCCTGTCAATGACATTCCCACCCTGCGGAGGGCCCTAGAAGACGGATCGGTGAGGAAGCTCTCAACAGAGTTGCTCTATGTGACTTTGGCCTCACTGCAGGCTTTCTTTTTCTGTTTATTTAACCCGGGCAGTTGCTTCATGAACTGGGGTATTGTTACAATAAAAGCAAGTATTGTGTGAGGCATTGCTTTTATTATGTCCGCTTTAATTCAAGGAAAAATACATTTTACATGACTTGGTGCTGAAAGGCTGCTGTTCATTCAGTTGGCAGGCTGAGAACGACAGAGTGTGTATTTGGGATAAAGAAATACTTTGATGAAGTAATGGGGATAATTGCTGCTACAGAGGTTTATTTATCATTAAGCCAAAACTGCTAGAAACTACAAACAGAAATTATATCCACTGTGCTGCCTAATTTTTGCAGTGCTAATCAAATGTTTCAAGACATTTAGGTGAAATTAGTTTATGGCGACACGCTGACATTTTGATTTTACATTGATTTTTTCAGAGAAAAAGTGGAGCGACAGTTCCTTCCTTTGTCAATCGTATCCCCACCAACGACACTCCCCCGACCCTGATAAGGACCAACAAATTTACCTCTGGTTTCCAGAACATTGTGGATGCCTATGGAGTGGGCACTTACAGGGAGGTTAACCCTGGTGAGTGTGATTACTTCGCTCTGTGATTTTCTTATCTCTTCTCTCTGTGGGCACACAAAACAAAAATGTGCATGGGCCAAACTGAAATGCAAAGCTAGCTCTACATTTTCTCATGTCACTGACATGCACGTGTTGCACAACAGTGTTTGAGAAAAATTAAGCTCCTCTTATTGTAATTGTGTAACACTCCATCCTGAGATCACATCTTTTTTTAAGAGATTATCTGAAGAGCTCAGACTAACTGCTTCAAATTGCCTTTTAACATTTTAGAAAGGTCTGTCTATAATAAACGTATTTTTTATAATCAACTTAACTTTCCTGGTTTAAATTTCGATTCCTAGATTAAGATTCAGGTCTTTTTCCGTTTCGACTTATGCTTGTAAATAGTTTTTTTGTTGTTATTTTTGTGTCTTGTGCTATTGCTAGGTTTTTATATTCTGTTGTCTT
>NW_023339718.1:8641703-8677426 GCF_004916995.1 Morone saxatilis
TCAGCTATTTTTTTTTTTTCTCTTTCATGCATGATTTTTTCATATCCTTCCTTTTTCTTCACTCTCTCTGTTCTGCCTCGTCTCTCTTCAGACACAAAGACGTATATGTTTATTTCTTTCTGTTAATGTTCCATACAAAATCATAGAAATTTTAAAAACATGTCAGGTTTTGGAAACTTAACCTTTTTTTCAAAGTCTTAAATATCTTCTGTTTCTGAGTCCTGTTTGTCTCTTACTGTGTGCAGGTACTTCATAGGACAGAAGACTATCTGAGACAGGTCCTGGTTAAGGCTTCAGAATCCGTCTACACGTGGGTCATCCAGGTCAAGAAGATGAAGGCCATCTACTATATTCTGAACCTGTGTAGTTTTGATGTCACTAACAAGTGTCTGATCGCTGAGGTTTGGTGTCCTGTCAATGACATTCCCACCCTGCGGAGGGCCCTAGAAGACGGATCGGTGAGGAAGCTCTCAACAGAGTTGCTCTATGTGACTTTGGCCTCACTGCAGGCTTTCTTTTTCTGTTTATTTAACCCGGGCAGTTGCTTCATGAACTGGGGTATTGTTACAATAAAAGCAAGTATTGTGTGAGGCATTGCTTTTATTATGTCCGCTTTAATTCAAGGAAAAATACATTTTACATGACTTGGTGCTGAAAGGCTGCTGTTCATTCAGTTGGCAGGCTGAGAACGACAGAGTGTGTATTTGGGATAAAGAAATACTTTGATGAAGTAATGGGGATAATTGCTGCTACAGAGGTTTATTTATCATTAAGCCAAAACTGCTAGAAACTACAAACAGAAATTATATCCACTGTGCTGCCTAATTTTTGCAGTGCTAATCAAATGTTTCAAGACATTTAGGTGAAATTAGTTTATGGCGACACGCTGACATTTTGATTTTACATTGATTTTTTCAGAGAAAAAGTGGAGCGACAGTTCCTTCCTTTGTCAATCGTATCCCCACCAACGACACTCCCCCGACCCTGATAAGGACCAACAAATTTACCTCTGGTTTCCAGAACATTGTGGATGCCTATGGAGTGGGCACTTACAGGGAGGTTAACCCTGGTGAGTGTGATTACTTCGCTCTGTGATTTTCTTATCTCTTCTCTCTGTGGGCACACAAAACAAAAATGTGCATGGGCCAAACTGAAATGCAAAGCTAGCTCTACATTTTCTCATGTCACTGACATGCACGTGTTGCACAACAGTGTTTGAGAAAAATTAAGCTCCTCTTATTGTAATTGTGTAACACTCCATCCTGAGATCACATCTTTTTTTAAGAGATTATCTGAAGAGCTCAGACTAACTGCTTCAAATTGCCTTTTAACATTTTAGAAAGGTCTGTCTATAATAAACGTATTTTTTATAATCAACTTAACTTTCCTGGTTTAAATTTCGATTCCTAGATTAAGATTCAGGTCTTTTTCCGTTTCGACTTATGCTTGTAAATAGTTTTTTTGTTGTTATTTTTGTGTCTTGTGCTATTGCTAGGTTTTTATATTCTGTTGTCTTTATATCTTTAATATATATATATATATATATATATATTTATTTATTTATTTTTATTTTTTTTTTTAAGATTACATGCTATAGATATTTTAAGTCCACTAGTCTTGAGGTTTTTTTTTCTTCTTCTCATTTTTAGCTCCTTTCACAATCATCACTTTCCCGTTCCTGTTCGCTGTGATGTTTGGGGACCTGGGTCATGGAGCTATCATGGCTCTGTTTGCTTTCTGGATGGTGCTGTACGAGAACAACCGGAAACTTAAAAACACCAGGAATGAGGTGAGTGAGGACCTAAAAACAGTTGTTTTTTTTACCGTATACTCATTTGAAATCTCATTTAAATGATCTAACAGATGTCAGTGGTTTGTGTGTGTGTGTGTGTGTGTGTCTGAAGTATAACTAAGTGATTTCATGTGTACATGCAGATCTGGAACACATTCTTTGAGGGCCGTTATATCATCCTGATGATGGGCCTGTTCTCCATCTACACCGGCCTGATATACAATGACTGTTTCTCAAAGTCGCTTAACATCTTTGGTTCTGGATGGAGTGTGAAAGCAATGCTCAATGCTAATGTGTGGAAGTGAGTACTCCATGACAACAAAGACTTCATTGCAACAGTACAAACTGCTAAGCATGCCCAGAAGAAGAAGTATTATTTTTACATTATTAAGAAATGAATGGAAAAACCTGTTGTACGTTTTTGAAGATATGAAGATAAGATGATGTTCGTGGATTTGTTTCATACTGACATACATTTAACACACACTGGTGGTTTTATTTGTGCCTAACAGTAAAACTGATATCCTTGGGAATCGTTTTCTTTCACTGGATCCAAATGTTGAAGGAGTTTTCAAAGGGCCGTACCCTCTGGGAATTGACCCGGTGAGTAGAGAAAATGAAAGACTAGTCATAATGAATGAATAACTGATGATGATCTCACATACAGAGATCACTTTACCATTGCTTCTCATCATTGTTGTGGAGCCTTCATCATACTCACAATCACAGTACAAAGCACTTTGAAATGTATTCTGTCACGGAGGGTTATTTGCTTGATTCGAGGTAATGTTACATCACTAGATGTCCTCTAGGAACAATAATGCTATCCTTAATGGCTGAACAAATGGCTGGAGTTAATCTTTTACTAATCAAAACCACCCATGCTATAATACAGTGTATGTCCTCTTTCCACTGTAAAGATTTGGAACTTGGCAAACAACCGCCTTACATTTCTGAACTCCTATAAGATGAAGATGTCAGTGATCTTGGGCATCATACACATGAGCTTCGGGGTCATCCTCAGCACTTATAATCACTTGTAAGTACCAGCTTGTTTGTTTTTACCTGCGTAAGGCTCTTAATGTTATAGTTTTTAATAGCCTCTCTTATTTTTGTCAACAAAAACAGGCACTTTAGGAAGAAGTACAACCTGTACTTGGTGTTTCTCCCTGAGCTCTTGTTCCTGCTGTGTCTGTTTGGCTACCTGGTGTTCATGATATTGTACAAGTGGCTGGTCTTCTCTGCTAAGGACTCCAGATATGCCCCGAGCATCCTCATCCACTTCATAAACATGTTCCTCATGCAGGGTGATGCAGTGCAGCCCCTCTACCCAGGACAGGTAAGAAGCTAATGTAAAGCTCTACAGTGTCACTTATGTCCCTGTTGTTACTCAACAGGTTAAATCTAATGTTAAATACCCTACAGATGTTAGTTAATAACAATGTACTGCTTCTTCCAGACTGGCCTGCAGATATTTCTGGTGGTCATTGCTCTTCTCTCAGTGCCTGTCTTACTCCTGGGGAAACCCGTCTACCTTTATTGGCTTCACAATGGAAGCCACCGCCTAGGAATGTACAGGGTGAGGGTTTGAAATGCATGTCTGCCTGTGAATGTGTGCATAGATGTGAAAAACCTCTCCAAATATTTGTTCTCTGACTGTAAATATGCTAATCGGATTTGTTTCTCTGCATGTTCTCAGGGATATGAGCGTGTGCGGCGTAACAGTGAAGAGGAGCTCTACCTGTTGAGGACTCATGACATGGAGGAGGGAGGCAGTCACAGTGATCTCTCCACTAGCGGAGAGCGCCAGACGGAGGAGGTGAGCACAGCAGAACAACTGGATTGTTGCGCACTAATTGTGAACTTCCTTATCAGCAACGATTGTCATATTTTGCGGCTTCCTGTCAGTGATGCTGAGTTTTGTTTTGTTCTTGTAATAGTTTGACTTCGCAGATGAGCTCCTGCATCAGGCTATCCACACTATAGAGTATTGCCTGGGTTGCATCTCCAACACAGCCTCCTACTTAAGGCTCTGGGCTCTGAGCCTGGCACATGCCCGTGAGTATAATGGTTTGCACTATAAACCAGTACAAGAACACACTGAACATAAAGTGTGTTTATACAATTCGAAATAACTAGTAGCTTAATTAGATGGCGGTTTTGTTCCAAAACATTTAAACTATTTAATGTCCTCTGTTTACTTTTGTGGTTATGTAACAGAAGTCAGCCATCATTAGAATGGGAAATTATAGCCACTGTGTGTTTGTTTCTTTGTTCACCCATAGATATACAGTATATAACATTTTCTGTAATGAATAGTGGTAAGGAACATTACAGAACGTGCAGCCATGCATTTGAGTAATACAATGTGCCCTAAATGACCCAGAATAGAGATTGTTTGCATGGATACGGTTCACTCTTCAGCCTGCTGATGTTTCATATGTGAATTTATAGTACTATAGCACTACTATAGTTGATCCCTCTTTATATTTTGTTTTAAATTTAATTTTTGCTAGATTTCGGCTACCTATTTTAAACAATCCAAGAGCTCTCAAGCGTGACCAGAGAATACTTCCTCAGTTGTGAGAAGATCTTGACATGTGCTCCTGCACAGTATTTCATGGTCTATTAAACTGATTTTATTCCATTTTAGCAAAACAAATTATAATTAAATAGGAAACCGATTTACAAGGTTGTCTTAACAAGTCAGAACTAAAGGACCATTTCATATCTCTAATATGTGTATAAAACCGTGCATGTGTGTGTGTGTGTGTGCATTCTGTTAATATGACTGAAATCTTAATTGGTTTTATTTAGTCAGATTACTAGCCAGATTATGTAGACAAAAGCTACTCAGTGTCCCTCACAAACATAACTCATGATTTGTGTGTGTCTGAAGGGGCCTGAAGAGTTGATGCCAAACCCATTCAAACCATTTTGCAATATGAGTCAACAAATGTAGACAAATGGCAGGCCTGAGTATTAGTAACCGCCAATACCATTTTGTCCCTGTTTGTTGTAATTCCCTAAATGGATGGTGCACATGCTCCTTTCTCTGCCTTCACAGAGTTATCCGAGGTGTTGTGGGCGATGGTGATGCGAGTAGGACTACGAATGGACACCACTCTCGGGGTTTTATTCCTGGTGCCTGTGTTCGGCCTGTTTGCCGTTCTCACTGTATCCATCCTCCTGGTAATGGAGGGTCTGTCTGCATTTCTTCATGCCCTCCGGCTACACTGGTGAGATAGCAGTAAATGCGAAAGTACTTGTGTCACTGATGGTGCTTTGAATTATCTCAGTATTTATAGTAGCTCTTTGTTCCTTCCTCAGGGTGGAATTTCAGAATAAATTCTACAGTGGGACTGGAGTCAAGTTTTGCCCCTTTTCCTTCGCTCTCCTGCCCTCCAGCTTTGAGCATGATGGCTTACTGTGAAGAGACTATCTGGTAACACTGTTAGGTGGTAAACCGAGCCAGAACAAGCCAGCAGGCTCCCGCTCTCATGAAGACATATTCCACAGATGTCACAAGGTGGTTTTTGATTTTTCGTTTTGTCTTTTAACAAAGTAATGGTGAGCTTCACAAACTTTGGACTGAAACTGGCTGCCCTCCCGACGGTTTTCAAGAACACACACAGTGCAGGGTGTACTGTTGAGAAATTGAACTGTTTTTTCTTTTTGCAAATGTATGTAATAAGGAATAGTTTGTAACAGGATCAACATGGTTCACTGCAGACCATTTTGTGAGGCTCAGATTTTATCCGGCATTGTTGATGTCACTTGTATGAAGAACCACATCCGCCAAACTAAATAAGTAAAAGAAGGTAAAATATTTTAATATGAAATTTAAACATTATAAGCAAATTGATGGCCCAGAGTTTTGGCTACACAGACAATACTTGTTAGGATACATTTGTTGCTGGTTTTCGTGTTTAGATGTAATTTGCTGATTAAATAAGACGAAAGATAAAATAACATTCACCTTTTCTATTTAAGAATAATTAAGAAAAATCTTATTCTTATTCATTCTTTTCTGTTTCCCACCGTTTCTCCTCTTCTTCTCCTTTTATTTTTGTCATTAATTTTGGCATAATTGTCTATATTCATTCAGTTATTTTGCCTTTTTTTCTACCAATACATTTGAGTTTTGGCAGATCTGGTTTCCATACACTGGGTAGTGAGCCACCTTTCAGTTACATAGTTCTAACTCAACTTTTTGTTGCACTGACTGCCTTACAGAAGTACAACCAAATGACAGCATACTGTTTTCTCTTGTACGTAATACTGCGAAAGATCTTTGACTTTATAGTACTGAAAAGTGCTTGAGAAAGTGTGTGTGAGGAGATGTAAATACTTTTACAGAATTATTTTTTAATTTATTATATTTTAAAAGGTGGCATCAAAATTAAAGATGAATGTTACTGGGGTATGATTTTTACTTTTATGCATTCACAGTGTTGCCTATGTGTCTGCCACTTTCTATACAATTTAACATTCCATGCATGGAAAAACTTAAATCATTTATTTGTTGAGTCAGCTCTGCTGGTCGTGAGCCCCTTGCTTTGAAAGATTCTACATCCATATTCAAAACATTGGTTCGACTGTATTAAATCTTATTAAGAGAAGATTGAATCATTTACTAATATCAGGCATTGGTAGTATTTGCTAATTTTGTGGATTTGTTAATATTGTATGGAATTCGTATTTTTTCTAAGGGAAGGAGACTTTGTCATCATCGTCACATTATTGGGATGTCTGCACCTTTTCACTATAGTGAGATACTGCCACACATTTTTGAAAGTCATGACTTTGTCAAGCTTTAACGGTGGAAAAATGTGGATTCACGTTACGTTAAGTGGCAATCTCTGTTTTATTTGGGAGAATGATGTTTGATTAGTTGTCATGGGTTGGTTGAAGGGGTATTGGAATTTCTTCTCATGCAGCTCTAGTCTTGCCATTAATTTTAATATTAAGAATCATATTTTTTCATTGACAACACTCCATGCTCTACTTCTTTTGAGAACATCATCCACATGTCAATAATAAATTGTATTTGTTTGAGTTTTCTTTCCCCCCTCAATGACCATAACTGCATTTCTTTTTTTTATCTGGTTTCATACAAGCTACATGGAAGTCAGCACCAAGATTTTAAATATGTTTTAAATCTGGTGTATTCAGCAAAGAATGACCAAATTCATCAATTTAAATCTTGTGTTTGTAGAAACGCCCTTTAAAAGTACAATTTGTAATTGTGGGAAGGTGACCTTTGTGCTTGTTTTCAATGTTGCTTTATTTATATGTTATCTGAATTAAGTGTGCGCACACATACTTTGACTAGATACGAAGGCCTTAATGTAGTATACTAGAGACTAGAAAAGATACTTTTTGTATCAAATTAGGTCTATTTGTTCATTTTGGATTCATAAACTGTTTAATGAAATAGCACCCCATTATTAATTGCTGCCTCTGTGTTGATCTAACATAATAATGGGAAATTAACACACATACAAACAAACTATATTCACCAATTCTTTTATTCTAAGGTGGTTTTTTGGCAAGTTAAAAAAAGCAATATAATAAGTAATGTAAAAAAAAAAGGTTACATGTAAAGAATGTAATTAATTGCTATATTACTATTACAACAAATTTCTATGAATGTTGTATTCATTATATATTAATTACTTTAAAATATTTTCCAATTCTTTATTTAAATTGTAAACTCATTTTGATTATTTGAATCACTTTTATTGGCCAGGTATTGTATACTGTATAGTTTTATGATGCTCTACGACGATGATGTAAATACACAGAAACAGGCATAAATACGGCAAAAAAACAACAACATGTAAGTTGGATCATCCACATTTTCTCTCAAATATCCAGTTATTTATGTTTAGGTTGTTTATATTAATTAATTTTACTCATGATGATTGTCTAGTGATCTATGTGTGGAGTGATTTTGGTAGTCAGTGTGCAGCAACAGTGCCATGATGCCAATTAAAATACTTTTAAATATATATTTATATAAAATTTTATATTAACTGACATACAAGCTAGTTCCCAAAATCCCCAACAGTTTCCAATCGACTGAAAAAATAGATCAGGGGTTTTGTTTTTTTTTAGATCATTGACTAAATCTCTCAGATAGCTGCCTTCCAGTCAACACACTGGGAACAAATGTCCCGTTTAGTTTCCCAACTACAGCGGTAGTATGGGCGATTTTAAGGTTGCCAAGGCAACGTGAAACCGCCACACTACAACACGATTGCTTGGGTTTGTTGTTGAAGCTGCTGGCAACCAAAAGCTACTGTCGACAACGTTTTGAATGCCGACAGGCTGTTTAGAGATGTTTTATTTCTGCAAATGTTAACTCCTGGGAATTGGTAAATATGGTCCACGACGATTTGCGGGTTGAGTGGATCCGACAGCGAGTATCCGCCGGTTTCAATTTACCGGACTGTCCCAACTGTTTCGACGAACTTCTCAGTCGGGAAGATGGAGAAGAAGAGGAGAAAATTATCCATTACTTGAACGTTGTCTCCGAGGAAGACTCGCCTTCGTCTCTTCTGTTTTTCAAAACTATCAGAGAGGAAGAAACAGAAGTTGAAATTCCAGTCGGTAAGTTGTTAAAGGTGTAGCTAATGTAACCTCTCGTGTAAGTTAATGTTAAAATACATTAATTAATGTTGACTGGTTAGTTAGTCTTTAGCATGCAGTCACAGGTGTAAAGCTGCAGTATAACTTATATAAAAGATAACATTTTGTTATATATTTGAGTCTTTCACTGCATCCTGACAGTAGTTAGACAAATAATCTGTAAAAAAAATACTTAAATAACAATAATAAGGTTCCTCTGGCTCATTTAATTTATCTTATTACTATTTTTATTATTATTGTCTACTACTGTCAGGGTATAGTGAAGGATATTCAGCCAATATGACAATAAGTTATTTAAAAAAAACAACAACCTACTGCCTCTTTAACCATCAATAACCAGCATGTATGAAAAACCCAGAAGGTATTTCCAGAATCTGTCCTTCGTAGATCTTTCTTACCACCTGAATGTACAATATTCTGGCTAAAGTGTTTCCTTTAACCTGTTTCCTAAATTGCGACTCTTCTGGCTTCTGACTGTTGTTGTCATTTTGTAGATAAACCAATGTTTTCTGTGACCTGAATGTATGTTAATGCACGGGAGGTCGAAGGTGTAGAAAGTGTGGTGAGCAACATGTCAACTTGTGCAATGTATATAAATTCAGAAAGGAGGAAAGACGGTGAATCTCCAGATCCTGACAACCCGGACCAGTCCTGGACCCAAAGTGGAGCAGAGACAATCACAGAGGAGACAAATGAACAAAATCCCAGCCATGTGAGATCGAACTTTAATTCAAACTTAATTGGTTTTTATTTTGTGGCTGTGTTTAATATAATTTATTATTGATAGAGATGATCAAATTGTTTAAACCCATGTCTGCTTTTGTGTTTTCAGAGGATTGAGGTTGAAGTGGTTTATCACCTCGAGCTTCATGTAGCTGTAAACGAATACCCAGAGAAATTTCTGAAATCCCGTGTCTTCTACTTTATCAGGAGCACAAAGGGTGAGACGGCAGTTCAGTATCCAGACAGTAAAACGTTTTTCAAGCCTCTATTGCACATTCAAAGGATTAACTAAGAGATTGTTATTTGTGTTTTAAATAGAGACCATTGTTGAACCACTGGACATGAATGAGGCCAATGTCCTGATGCCCAAGCTATTTGACATTGGCATGCATAACGGACACCCTCTTCGTGTGCTGCGGGACAAACTTGACCACGTAAGTAAAATGAAAAACAATTCACAGACGAGCAACCGGCAACAGTCAGACAAAAACGTAATGTAACAACAGCAGAAAAACATCGAACCATGTTTTAAAATGCGTATTTTCACTGTGTGTCTCGTCAGGTGTATATACCCCTGCTCACAGCCCACCAAATGAAGGTGACTGGTGCTGGTTATCAAAGCGGGGCAGAGGAGACCAGCGGAGAGGGTGAAGAGGCGAGTCCAGTGAAGGCCAGTGGACAATTCACGGTTCGTGATGAGTTGCTCAACAGGACATACAAGTTTTTGGGAATGATCAACACGACTCTCCAACAACTCCAGATTCAAGGTTTGTTTTATTAGACACACCAAGGGCTCAATGTTTTTAATTTCAGGAATTTATCAGTATCAAAAAACATAGTGTAACAAAACAAAAGTGCAATTTAAAGCTGTCCCTGCCACGATAGGACTTTGAATATTTCTTATATTAAGTGCTCATTTCATAACATTTCATAATAAACAGTACAATCTAAAGATCAGTCTCTTTGTTGCAGATGAGATTACGCTGCACATCCCTGAGCTCGATCTGGAGCCGGCGGTGGATGTACTGCTTTCTAATCCAGAGATGGTAGAGAAGTTGGAGCAGTGTGTGATGAACTGGCAGACTCAGATTACCATTGTTATTGAGGAGCAGCAAAGCAAAAAGCCGCAGGTTTTTGACTCTCCTTATATTCAGAATTTGAACCAAGGCAGGTTTGGTGCTTAAAAAGATGAAAGTCTTCGCCTCAAGCCCAGAATTTGCATGTATAGCTGCTGAATTGTCTAAAATATTACCAAGAAATTGAATCCCTGTCAGTCCAAATTATTGGGTAGAAGAAATAATCGCTTTCCGTTTTCCTCCAGGCACCCGGCCCTATGGCCGAGATTGTTTTTTGGCAGGAGCGTTCATCCATCCTGAGTGCTCTGAGGGAGCAACTTAAACAGCCTGTGGTGAAGAAGATCTTGGAGGTGATGACCAGAGCAGATGCAGGCATTGTTCAGACCCTGGAAGGAACGGTTGCTGAACTTACCAAATACCGCGTGGAGTCAGACGACAATTTACGCTTCCTCAGCACGCTGGAAAGACACTTCATGGTATTTTATAAAGGCATTCTTACCAAATATTTTTCACATTAACATTCTCTTTTCTCTGTTAACAATGAACAGTGTAACCACCGATAGCTGGTAGTTACAAAAACACACTTGCCAACAATATTTAATCAAAATATTGACTATATAATTGTTATGCTATTCCCACCATTACTTATCAAAGTTACTACTGTCTGTTGTAGAATCTGGCCACTGGAGCAAATTTTGATGTGATCCTGGAGACCATCCCTCCTCTGATGGACAGCCTGCAAATTGTATGGATAATATCTTGCCACTATAACACCAACGACCGTATGGTCCCTCTAATGGAGCGTATTGCCTGGCAGCTGTGTGAACGTGTGGATCAAGCAATCGATGTCCACACACTATTCAAGTATGTGTGGATAAGTTTAAATTATACTTCAAAAGTTCAGATTTTATATAGAGTTTAGTCAGAATCCTGTATTCAATTAAGTCTGTTGTTTCAGTATAACTTAACAATGTGCTGTGCATCGGACAGAAATAACAGGGAAGTGGCCAAATCCAAGGTGCGTGATGCTAAGCAGGTCCTGGACCAGTGGAAGTCATCCTACTTTGAGATGCGGGCTGAAATTGAAGAATCAGGCAGAGATCAACGCTGGGAATTTGACCGCAAGAGACTGTTTGAGAGGACTGATTACATGGCTTCCGTCTGCCAGGACGTGTACAATGTTTTGCAGGTTGGTGTTATAAATACTGACCCTTTTCTCAGTAACTGAACATGTGAATGCATAAAAAGCAACTCAGTTTTTTTTTAAAGCGTCCCCTTGGATTTGTGTTGTGCAGGTTTTGGAGGAGTTCTATAACATCTTTGGTCGAGAACTAAAAAGTGTGACCGGTGACCCAAAACACATTGATGAAGTGCTGTGCAGAGTGGATAGTCTGGTTCTGCCTATTGAGGGCATCAATTTTAATCCTTTCAACATCTGTAAGATGAGCAGCTGGAAAATTATCATGCGAGACTTCAGCACTACGGTTCAGGTGAGTTTACGACATCTTGAATTCCGAAAATGTGAGTTCTGGACCAACATCATTTAATGATGGCAATATCAATGTACTTGTCTGCTTGCACCAATAAAATTGCATATTTTTTTGTAATTTCCCGTAGCTCAGTTATCAAGCTGATTTACCTCTTACATGTGTCTGCTCAGGCTATCGAGGGAGAGGCCATCAACTTCATTGATCAGTCTTTTAAGACACTGCGCTCTTCAGCTGCTGCCTTTCTTATGCTCCTGAGATTCAAACACATCCGCTCCAGAGAGGCCATCAACAACCATTTGATGAAAAAGTTTAATGACATTCTGGCTCAGTTTTGCAAAGAGGTACTATTCTGTGGAATCAAGAAAGAGTGCTTGGTGATATTTGACTTTGCAGATAATTTAAAATTTCTATCACATTATATCACATCAAACAGCGAATCCATGCATGTGTTTAAAAATGTGATCTACATTGTCCTGTAACCAAGGGGACAGGCATAATTGACTGACAATATTACACTGCATTGCGATTAAATACATTCAGTAAGTACCTATGACACTTACAGTGAGCATGGTCTGCCCCAAGCACTTTTGTAGAATGCATGTTTTGTCTTTGTTGTAGGTGGACAGCATACATCAAATCTTTGCGGCAAAGAAGGACAAACCACCCCGAAATAAGAATGAGCCTCCTGTGGCAGGAGCCATCATATGGGCCCGATCTCTTTTCCACCGCATCAAAAACACCATCCTTCCCTTCCTGAAAGTGCCAGATATGCTGGAGGGTGAACAGAGCCAAGTGGTGAGTTTTTTCAATGTTGCACAGTAGTATAGGTCAGTGTAAATATTAAACAGTTCAGACAGAAAAATGGATCGTGACTAAAGGCCTGTATGTGCATTTTGCTCCATTCTGCTCAGGCCAAGGACAAGTACACGAAAATGGCCGTTCAGATCAGGGACTATGAGGCGAAGAAGTACGAGGACTGGGTAGCTGAGACAGAACGCAACTTGCCACTGCTAATGAAAAAACCCCTGTTGGTCGTGATTACCCGTGAAAACCAAATCGAGGCAGAACAGGTATTTATCTATTGCTGTTCACTGTTCACGTAACTGTTGCTCAGCATTGTGCGAAATACACATACAGTAACCCGTTTAATTTGATTTTTCTCATTTTAAGGATGTCTCATCAGCTGAAAACAGACTACAGAGGGGCGTGCAGTACATTGTGAACTTTGCACCAGAGATCATGGAAATAATTTCCGAGACAAACCACCTTGTGTCACTGGGCTATTCTGTGCCTTATCTGGCTCAAAATGTTGCTCTACAGAAGCACAAATTCCTCAAGTAATGATACTCGCCAGTAACTGAATACCAAACCACAAAACCACTGATTGATATAATCTCTGGCCTGACCCGTTTCAACCTTGTTTTGTAGGTATGCTGCTGATCTGCACAAGCTTGTCAAATGCTACCACTCTGTAATGGACAGATTGAGTGAGGCAAAGTCCATTATGCTGTCTCATCAGATCAAAGAGGTCAGAAAAGACATGCATTTTGGATGCAAAAGACTCAACTGGAATTGTTTGGGTATGGTGCTTTTTTCTTACTGAATCTGAAATGTCTGTGTAATCTGATGTATGCACACTTGTGGTCTGTTGAAATCAAAACTGTGTGTAAAATTTAAATCAGATATATCATCAATATGCGTTTGGTTTTAGGTATCACCGACTTCATCTCCAGAGGAATTCAGACTGTCTCTAAGTTTGAGTCAGTTGTCAATCAGATTCAGAAGAATGAGAGAGATATTGATTCCAGGTTGCAATCCATGGTGATGGCCAACTTATTGAAGTTTCCAGTACCAGACAAATCAAACGATTTACCAGGTAGAACATAGAGAAGGCTATTATTTATTGGTTATGATAATAATTGTACAAGAATTCAAACACGTTTCATTGACTTCATTGCATGTTCTCTAAGGTGTCAAGGAGTTCTGTGAACGTATTGAACGAGAGCGGGTCAAGTCTGTGAATGTGCTGAGTAAGAAGTATGCTGACATTGGACCCCTCATCACTAAGATAGAACATCTGATCATAGAAACCAGCACTGGCAAGGCCAAATGTATGGCAGATTATTACATGTACTGGGAAAGCAAGGTGCTGGACTCCCTTATAAAGATGGTGCTGAGGTAATTAAGTTACGTACTTTGTGGGTACATAACTTGCTCCCTTGAAATACAGCACAATATCTGTCTCAACCATTGTAACACCCCTGTTGTTGAATTTTACATTTAGGAACATTCAGGCCTTCAACATGGCGCTAATGGGAAGTACCCCTCTTTTCCAAATTGATGCCATCCTGTCTGCCCCTAAGATTGTGTTGCAGCCCCAAAGCAATGAGTTCTACTGGTTGATCATGCAGTGTATCAGAGACTGTGTAGAGAGCACCAAGGTGGGATCATCATAGTTATTGTTTGTTGCATAAAAAATATATACTGTTTGTAATCTAATACAGATGATGTGACTTGATTCTGTCCATATTTTTTGTGTTTCAGCATTTTGTGCGTTGGATGCGTGGGACCTGCATTGAGTGCCCACCACAACGGGTGGGGGGTGAAGAGGAGCTGGTAATATTTAGCTTCTGCAGTGACATATGGCAGCATCCTCAGATAAATGAGAGTGCCATGACAGTGTCCCAGAACATTCAGCGACTGCTCCTGTCTATGGACCGCTACCTCAACCACTGGAAGCGCTATCGGCCCCTTTGGGAAAGGAACAAAACCATCGTCAATGAAAAGTTTGCTGCGAGAAATCCTTCCTGTGTCATGTATGATGATAAGCTGCAGTTCCTTTCTCGCATCAATCAGGAGGTGATGCTTGAGCCACGGTTTAAGAATGAACACGCCATCCGTCTAAACCTGGAGCCTCTGGCTCAAACAGTGCGTGAGACCGCTGAGTCCTGGATCAGTTCACTAGGTAGCCTGCTCAACAAGCCTGCCAAAGAGGATCTCTTCAACTTGAGAGATGAACTCATGGTATTGATGCTAAACTCTTTGTGTCATATGTTTTTATAGTGAATATTCATTGATTTGTATATGTAATTTACATACATATGTAATATGTAATTTATTCTTGTGGCTATTTTATACACCAGCAACTTTCTAAGATGCTGAAACAGAGCCCTGACAGTTTTGAAGAACTGAAGTCTGTCCTTACCACCATCTCAGACATCAGGGACATGTCTCTAGATGTGGACTTGAGATTCTCTGATATCCAGGAAAGATACAGAACACTGGCCATGTACAACGTAGAGGTACTGTGTGCTTAATGTTAAATTACTGTCCCTTGAAAGCATAGGTTTAGAATGTGTGCTTTGTTTAACTTTTTGTGCTCTATTTTCTGTGTAGGTTGGAGAGGATGAAGTGGAGTTAGTGGCCAAGATTGGCCAGATGTGGAGTGACCTGTTTACAGAATCCAGACAAATTGATCGAAGTCTGGCAGATGTCAAGAAATCATTTACCTCAGTAAGACACCAGACCAAGACAACACATACTGCTTAAAGAGGAAAATTTCCTTTTTTTTTTTTTTAAATCTACATTTACATTTTCTTCTTATTCTTTCATTACACTCAAAGATTACGAAGGAGAGGATTAAGGAGTTTAAGCAGGAGTTGTCTATCTTTGCTGAAAGCTTCAACATGCATGGTCCTGGAGCTGTGGGAGATGATTTGGAGAAAGGTAGTCGTGCACTTGAACGCTGCCTTTAGTTGTTATGAACAGAACAATTATATATTGTCCTACAACTTAAAATATTGTGGAGGGACGTATGTCTCTCTTTTGTTCTTGCAGGACTGAGCATTATAGGAACATATGAGGCAGACCTTGCCAAGGTAGTGGCAGGACGGCAGAAGCTAGCTAATGCTGAGAAGCTATTGAACCTACCTGTCACTGTGTACCCGGAGGTTATCAGCATTCAAAGGGACATGAAGGCCTTGAGACAGATATATGATGTCTATCAAGCTCAGAAGGTCAGATATGGTGGCTGTAAAAATTTAAATTGCATATTGGGCCATGTTAAGCAAAATTCTGGTCATCTCGTTTTTTTGAGTATTTCATGTGTTTGTCCTTTACATCTTTCAGAATGCAAAGACAGAGTGGTCTCAGACCTTGTGGGTGGATTTAAACATCCAGCTGCTACAGGAGGGTGTTGAGGGTTTCATCAAAAGATTGAGGCAGCTGCCCAAAGATGTGCGGGCCTTACCTGTGGCCTTCTTCCTAGACGGACGCATGAAGGAGTTCAGAGAGTCTCTGCCTCTTCTGCTGGACCTGAAGAACGAGGCCCTCAGAGACAGGTCAGTCTGCAGATTGACATCAGAATCTAACTGGAATAAATCTCACACCAAAACAAGATGTAAATTAATGAATAATAGAGTTTGAGTTAATAAACATGTATGATGACCAGGATATGTAAATCTGACATTTATTATTTATTTATGTAAATCTGCAGACACTGGAAGGAACTGATGGAAAGGACTGGCACTAGCTTTGAGATGAACCCTGACACCTTCACTCTGGAGAACATGTTTGCTATGGAGTTGCACAAATATGCAAATGTCATCGGTGACATTGTCACTTCTGCTGTAAAAGAACTCAGTATCGAGAAGGCAAGCTTCTGTCTTGAGTTATGATTCCATTATGATTTAACTCAAGTTGAAGTTAAGCATCTTTTTTATCAACATTATCTGTGTGTGTGCTTCCAGGGAGTAAAGGAGGTGGTGGACACCTGGGAAAACATGAGGTTCAGTGTGATTCCCTATTTTAAAGGCACCCAGGAACGCGGTTCTATTCTGGGTGCCGTGGACGAGATTCTGCTGAATGTGGACAACGATGCCATGAACCTACAGAGCATGGCGGGCAGCCGTTTTGTTGGACCTTTCCTGAGTATCATACAACAATGGGAAAAAGACCTGTCCCTTATCAGTGAGACCATAGAGGTCAGTCAGAGTGGCCAATTCTCCCATCACACTTAGGCTGATTCATAAAAATCCCTACTGAAAAGAATATTTCTTGCGCAGGTATGGTTGCTGGTACAACGAAAATGGATGTATCTGGAGAGCATATTCATTGGTGGAGACATTAGCTCACAGTTACCCGAAGAAGCCAAGAAATTTGATAACATTGACAAAAAGTTTAAAGAGGTGAGTGTTGCCGTAATATAAGCCAGATGAAAGTAGTCTGTTGCTGGACATCTCAAAATAATATTGTCTGATTTTTTCTGTAGATTATGAATGATACAGTGAAGGGTCCAAACATTAAGCGGTGTTGCCTGGTTCCCAACCGGCTAACAGACCTGCAGGCCCTTAGTGATGGTCTAGAAAGGTGCCAAAAGAGTCTTAATGACTACCTCGACTCCAAGCGGAACGTGTTTCCTCGCTTCTTCTTCATCTCGGATGATGAACTGCTCAGCATTCTGGGGAGTAGTGACCCTGCCTGTGTCCAGGAGCATATAATCAAGGTATCAGCGATTACTAAGATCACTGCTTGCCGTGTGTGTGAAACATTTTCCTAGATCTTGTTTCTTTTGTTTGTTCCCCAAGATGTATGACAACATAGCATCTCTGAGGTTTGACGTGGAAAGCAATGGGGAGACAGTAGCTGGAGCCATGGTGTCTGCTGAGGGTGAGGTGATGGAGCTGAAGAAGCCCATCCCAGCGGAGGGCAGGGTGGAGGAGTGGATGACGGCAGTACTGCTGGAGATGAGGAAGACTAATAGACTCATCACCAAGGAAGCAATCTTCCGATATTGTGAAGACAGGAACAGGTGTGTGTAGTGACTACATGTATGAGCAATTCTGCCAGTGCGTGTGTGCAAATGAGCCACATTAATGTAACATGTCTCTCAGGGTGGACTGGATGTTGCTGTACCAGGGTATGGTGGTGCTGGCTGCAAATCAAGTGTGGTGGACTTGGGAAGTAGAGGATGTCTTTAAAAATGTGAAGAAAGGAGAGAAGTACGCACTGAAGAACTATGCTAAGAAAATGCACCAGCAGATCGATGAGCTGGTAACACGGATTACACAACCTATGAAGAAAAATGACAGAAAAAAGATAAACACTGTGCTTATCATCGATGTCCATGCAAGAGACATTGTAGACAGCTTATTGCTAAACAGGTGAACTTAACCTTTGCCACTTTTAACTTTTTTTCACTACACATAACATTGTGAATTTCAGTAAAATAAAAATGTATTTGTCTTTTCAGTATAATGGACGCCCGTGAGTTTGAGTGGGAAAGCCAGCTAAGATTCTACTGGGTCCGGGAACAGGACAACCTTTTTGTGCGTCAGTGCAGTGCTTCGTTCTCATACGGCTACGAATACATGGGGTTGAACGGTCGATTGGTTATCACCCCACTGACAGACCGTATCTACCTCACCATCACACAGGTCTGAGTTTGTTTTTGTTTTTCAAATTTGCATCAACCAAACAAATTAATAAAACACCCAAGCAGCACTTGTGAATTGTTCTGTCAGCTTGTTTTGACAACAGGTGTTTATTTGTGATACAGGCCCTCTCCATGTACCTGGGTGGAGCTCCTGCTGGACCGGCTGGTACAGGAAAGACAGAGTCCACCAAAGATCTAGCTAAGGCTTTAGGTCTGCTTTGTGTGGTTACTAACTGCGGTGAGGGCATGGATTACATGGTAAGAGGCCTACACTTAAAGAGACAACAGCTACTGAACAATATCCTAGTACCTCATACCTGTTCTGTGACATTATCCTGAGAAAGGAGATCAATTTGTTTAAATTATAATAACATTTAACATATTCTTGTGTGTTGTTCTTGCCCAAATGATAAATGAATATCTTAATTTATGAAGCAAATGTTTTTTGGAAGTACATTATTTTTGTGTGTGTCACATGTAAAAAAAAAAAAAAATGCAACCTCACCCCTTGCACAATAGATGCTGTCTGTAATCATCAGGCATGTGTGCTTATGGTATGTCCATATACAAATGATTTCCTTGTTGCCAACATGCTCACTTACATCAAACAGTTAATCATTTGTATGTATGTTTTTTTTGTTACTAGCATTTTTTCCTTGATTTCCTTTCCTCTTTGTGTGCAGGCTGTTGGCAAGATCCTCTCTGGCCTTGCCCAGTGTGGAGCTTGGGGCTGCTTTGATGAGTTCAACCGTATTGATGCCTCAGTGTTGTCAGTCATCTCCTCCCAAATCCAGACAATCCGCAATGCTCTCATTCTTCACCTTAAAAGGTTTCATGTAAGTCTATCGTAGTTATGCAGAACCAGTAAGGAATACATTTAAAATGATGTAATGTAATAATTCCAATTGTCATATAAATTTAAGGATATTTCATGAAGCTTGAGGGATATTTCACTTGTCATAATTTAGGTTGATAGCTTGCTTTTTTAGCCTATTTCCTGAAGAGTTGTTGTCCATTATTCCCCCTAAACCAACTTCTTCTCACTATGCACATCAGTTTGAAGGGCAAGAGATCACCCTGGATGACCGCATGGGTATTTTCATCACCATGAACCCAGGTTATGCAGGACGTACAGAGCTGCCAGAATCAGTCAAGGCCCTCTTCAGACCTGTGGTGGTCATTGTGCCCGACCTGCAGCAGATCTGTGAGATCATGCTCCTCTCTGAGGGCTTCCTATTGGCCAAAGTGAGGGACGCATACACAATACACAAATAACATTGTTACTATTTAGCTGATTTGCTCATCCTGAGCAATGTATAAAGAACCATGTACTGCAATATTACTTTACAAAATGTATATTAATGTTATCAGGTGATGTTGAAATGCATGGATAAATTATAATAAATAACTGATAATTTGAAGCTCAGAAAGATCATTTTTTTAATATAAACATGGAAAGATCTGTAACTCTACACTGTAAACTGCTTACCGCTTACCTACACATGTCAGTTTCTTATTGAGGATTTTATCTTTTCACTTTTGCTCAACCTAGGTGCTGGCTAAGAAGATGACAGTACTGTATAAGCTGGCTCGTGAGCAGCTGTCCAAGCAGTCTCATTATGACTTTGGCCTGCGAGCTCTGAAATCTGTCCTAGTGATGGCAGGAGAGCTGAAGAGAGGCTCACCAGACCTCAGCGAGGTAAAGACCCGAGAACATTTTTCATGTTTCATTTTTATATAGTGAACTTGTTTTTGCTTACATTCGATATGGAATGAATGGGTCATTTATTTGTGATCCCTCAGCTTGAAGGGAAATTGCTATTGGGGAAATGTTGTGATTTGCAGCATTTAGAAGAAATCTTTAAAGATGTTGTAATGCTTTGTGATCTTTTATCACCTATTTGCTGTCATGTGGTATTTTCTCTCTTTCCTTTCCTCCTACAGGATGTGGTGCTGATGCGTGCTCTCAGGGACATGAACCTGCCAAAGTTTGTGTTTGAGGATGTGCCACTGTTCCTCGGGCTGATCTCAGACCTGTTCCCTGGGCTGGACTGTCCTCGTGTTCGTTATCCCAACTTCAATGATGCTGTGGAACAAATCCTTCAAGACAACACATATGTCATGCTGCTTAACCAGGTGTCTCATCTGGTTCTTAGATTTGGTTCTTTGACATACAGGCATTCCTATACAACATAAAAAGTGTTTCAGTGGTAAATATTTAGTTTCACCATGTGATTGTTTATGTGTTTATATACCATATTCTTTATGCTGGCTGTGGTTTCAGGTGGATAAAGTGGTGCAGATGTATGAGACAATGATGACCAGACACACTACTATGATTGTGGGTCCAACAGGTGGAGGAAAATCGGTTGTGATCAACACGTTATGTCAAGCTCAGACCAAGTCAGTGTCAGTTTACATATATTACCTTCCTGATCTTTTGTGTAGACAGTGGTAACCTTAACTTTATCTCATCATCAGATTGGGATTGCAAACCAAGATGTATCCTCTGAACCCTAAAGCGATGAGTGTCATTGAACTTTACGGTGTTCTGGACCCTGACACTCGAGACTGGACCGATGGGATCTTGTCCAACATCTTTCGTGACATCAACAAGCCTACGGAAAAAAAAGAGCGGAGGTATAAAAATACACCAGACTCTAATAATAATTTTACCTCGTATATCATCCTAACATCGTAACTTCATTCAAAGCAGATAGGAACAAAATAAAGCTCACCAAAACCATCTGTGTTAGTCTTTCCACTGTTCCAACAATCACCAACCCTGGTTTGGTTGAAATAAATCCTTAATTCACCAAGGTAGATGAGACAGCAGTTTCAAAACAGCAGTTTCAGTTGCTCTTCTCAGTTGGAAACAGACGGACTCGTGTGCACCAATATGCATGCACAGCCAGACCAGATTTGTAAACAAAGCACAGAGCAGCTGCATTAGCAACACAGGCAAAGGGAGTGTGACATAATTCTCTGTTCAAGACACCATGACTCCAATAAAGCTTTACATAGCAAGTAGTTGTTTGCTGCTATATTTATGTTTTAAGTCTTATATATAACCTTTAATTACAGTGTGCAGTATGCCGGTGAAGTGATTGAATTTTCAATAAGAAAATACATTTCTGTGGAATACATAAAGACATGTACTTTGACTCACAGGTACATCCTGTTTGATGGGGATGTGGATGCTCTGTGGGTCGAGAACATGAACTCGGTGATGGATGACAACAAGCTCCTCACTCTAGCCAATGGAGAACGGATCCGTTTACAGAATCACTGTGCCATGCTGTTTGAGGTTTGAATTTGCAGATTGCTGACTGTAAAATATCTTTTTCTACATTTTTTCTGCAAAGCAACTTTGAGTTCATATTATAATGAAACTCCAACATCACAGGTTGGAGATCTGCAGTATGCTTCCCCTGCTACTGTTTCCCGCTGTGGGATGGTTTTTGTCGACCCCAAAAACCTGCGATACACCCCATACTGGCAGAGATGGTTGACCAACAGACCTGAAAGTGTATGAGAAAAAACATATACACTATGTAATAATAGTACTTGCTTATAATTTGATAACTTCTCAAGACCATGTTTTTATTTTTTTCTAGGAACAAGAAGTGCTCAACAAACTGTTTGAGAAATATGTGCCCAGCTCTATTGACATGATTGTGGATGGTATTGTTGATGGCAAACAGGGCCAGAAACTAAAGACTGTTGTCCCTCAGACAGATCTTAACATGGTAGGTTAATATCATCCATTTAATATGTACTCCAGTACCGGTATTGTTGTATTTTGACATGAAGAGTTGAATGAAGATTAGTATAGTCCCATATTTTGACTTTTTTATGTGTTGGCTGTGTGTTCAGGTGACTCAGCTGTCCTTAACACTGGATGCACTGCTTGAGAACGAGGGCAGCAGTGCTGAAGTCTTGGAGTGTTACTTTCTGGAAGCACTGTACTGCTCACTAGGTGCCACATTGATGGATAGTGGCAGGATCAAGTTTGATCAATTAATCAAAAAGCTTTCCTGTTTAACAACAGTGCATGATGAGAAAGCCCTGGCTGGACCTGGTGAGATTCCAGGTAAAAAGCAAGAATTAGTACTTCAATGATTATGAAACTGTCATGCGTTATCAAGATTATGCATTTTTAATATACCCTTTTTGGTACAGTTGATATATAATATGAGGTTATTAAAAAGCATTATTGCATTGAAAATCAATGAAAAGAATTCCTTATGGTTTTAGATTAAATGAAAATATGGCATGATGAAAACCAACCCAGTTTTACCTTTTAGCAATTTTATTTTCCACATGAAAACATGGAGAGTAATTTTATTATGTCACTTTTCTATCTTATTATTGATAACAAAATGTCTGCATCCATACAGGCTACCTCCCAACTCTGTATGATTTCCATTTTGATGGAACACAGCTGAAGTGGGTTCCCTGGAATTCCCTGGTCACCAAATACATTCACAACCCTGAAATGAAGTTTGCTGATATTCTAGGTAAAGGTCAAGAGCTGTGAGGCGGCCACGAAATAATGAATTAAGTGTCCTGCATACATACATACTGTATGGATTTAAACTTTTCGGCTCTCCCACGCTCCTTTTCCAAATTTGATTTCCTCATCCTCCATCTTTGGTTTAGTGCCAACTATCGACACCACAAGAGCAAGCTGGATCTTGGAACAGATGGTGAAGATAAAGCGGCCAGTGCTTCTGGTTGGAGAGTCTGGCACTTCTAAGACTGCCACCATTCATAACTTCTTGAAACACCTCAATGCAGATACAAGTGTGAGTTTACCATCTAACCATGCATGTGTGTATTTGTTACGAAACTTAAGTTTAAATTTCTTCCTTTGTGTTTCTAGATTACTCTGATCATCAACTTCTCATCCAGAACGACTTCAATGGACCTGCAGAGGAACCTGGAGGCCAATGTGGAGAAGAGGACCAAAGAGATCTATGGGCCTCCTATGGGAAAGAGACTGCTGGTCTTTATGGATGACATGAATATGCCAAAGGTACCTGATCCAAGTTCCCAACCAAGTCTCTTACTGTGGTGAGTGACAGCACTTGTATGTTTAACATTACTGTATACTGTGTACTTATCCAGGTGGATAGTTACGGCACACAACAACCTATTGCACTTCTGAAGCTGTTATTGGACAGAGGAGGCATATATGACAGAGGGAAAGAGCTTAACTACAAAATCCTCAAGGACCTTGGCTTTGTCGCTGCCATGGGAAAGGCAGGAGGTGGGAGGAACGAGGTGGATCCCCGCTTTGTCTCGCTTTTCAGTGTCTTCAGCATTCCCTTCCCTGCAGTGGAGACCCTCAAGCTCATCTATGCTTCCATTATCAAAGGCCACACCAGAGTGGGTATCTTTTATAAATCAATACATATCAGAATCTCAATCATCCATATCATATCAAATGTAATTAACTTGATCAAATATTTTAGCCATTTGAGGACGCCATTCAGAAGGTTTGTGATAAAGTCATCATCTGCACGCTGGAACTGTACAACAACATCATCAAAGATCTGCCACCCACTCCCTCCAAGTTCCACTACATCTTCAACTTAAGGGATCTGTCCAGAGTCTACAATGGACTGATCCTCACCAAACCCGACAGGTCTGATTTAGCACATTTCCTCTAGTAACAGATTAACTCTGCAACAGAGACTTCGCAGTTAGATGTCTATGTTTTCTAAATGTCTTTGCTTTATTGGATTTCACAGGATTTTGACTGTCACCCAATTTGTGCGTGTGTGGAGAAATGAGTGCCTGAGAATCTTCCATGACAGGCTCATTGATGAAACCGACAAAGCCTTGGTAATGATTGCTAATAATAGTTGTAGATATTTACTGTAGATTCTTCTTTGTATTGACTACAAGGACTAATATATGTTTCATTGTTCCTTCAACTGTAGGGTCAAAATCTACTGTATACTAAATTGTTATGTTTAGTGTCGTATTTCAGTTTTTAAATGTGCCCAATGTGTCTTTTTTGCCACCAGGTTCAAGGCCACATAAAGAACCTGATTGAGGAGCATTTCAAGTCGGACATGGAGGCAGTCATGAGGGACCCAATTCTTTTTGGAGACTACAGAACAGCCCTCAGTGAGACTGAACCAAGGGTCTACGAGGACATACAGGACTATGATGCTTCCAAAGCCTTGTTTCAGGTATTGTCAACTTAATAACTGTGATAGAGGGCCTCACTCTAATGTTTTTGGAATAGCATAATAATACAACAATAGTTTTTGATATTTCTTACAATTATTTACTGCCATATTCTGTCTTTAAATATACTGAGAGACCAAGTGTTTTTGCATTGTGCAGGAAATTCTAGAGGAATACAATGAGAACAAGTCCAGGATGAATCTAGTACTATTTGATGACGCTCTGGAACATCTGACCCGGGTGCACCGCATAATCCGCATTGATCGTGGCCACGCGCTGCTCGTTGGCGTGGGGGGCTCTGGCAAGCAGTCCCTCACCAAGCTTGCTGCCTATACTGCTGGTTGTGAGGTTGTAAACACAAGAACTATAAAGGGTGTGGTGAAGGGAAAATAGCTCTCAGTGACAAACTTCAAATGTACATTTTTAATTTCTTTAGGTTTACAGTCATAAAAATAAGAGGCAAATAGACTTTTTATTAACGTGTTCACCATAAGAAGTTTTGAAGTATAGTTATAGGTGGCACTGTCTTACAAAGTGAAAATAGCAGTCTTCTAACTTTAAAGCTGCTAGAGGAGAAATTAAAAGAGAAATATTCTGATTTCTATGGTGTCAAACATCACATATGGAGATATAATTACAAATAAATCTCCAGCATCTAGTAATGTAATCTTTTAACATCAACAATCTGCTTTTCCCAGGTGTTTGAGATAACACTAAGCAGAGGATACAGTGAGTCAAACTTCCGTGATGACCTGAAAACACTGTACTTGAAGCTTGGCATTGAAAATAAGAAGTTAGTGTTCCTCTTTACGGATGCCCATGTTGCTGAGGAAGGCTTCTTGGAACTCATTAACAACATGCTCACCTCAGGTTGGATATCACACTAACCTCCTGGCTCATACTTCATTTAGCTGTCTTAAAAGGTACAACTGTAGTACTCTGATCATGCTCTCTCTTTATAGGCATTGTTCCTGCATTGTTTCCTGATGATGAGAGGGAGTCAGTTCTCAACCAGCTTCGGGAAGAGGCTCTTAAGATGGGAGCAGGTCCTTCTAAAGATAGTGTGTGGCAGTACTTTGTTAGCAAGAGCGCTAACAATCTACACATTGTTCTAGGCATGTCTCCAGTGGGAGACACCCTGAGGACACGCTGCAGGAACTTCCCAGGTGAAATACAGAGTCAGGCCTCACTTGATTGATTAATATAATTTATGATTTTATTTTACTAACTGTGTGTACTTCTTTCTCAGGACTGATGAACAACACTGTGATAGACTGGTTCCTTCCATGGCCTCCTCAGGCATTACTTGCAGTGGCCCAGTCTTTCCTTGGTGTGTAATTACACACATTTATATATATTTTTAAATGTATCTGTTTTGGAAGTTTGTTTTCATAAAAGCAATTTAAGGGTTTTCTACTTTATTTAGCTGTGATGAGACCTACAGATGGGATATTATATCTAAATCTAGAGATTTGTTTTTGAAGAATTCACATTCATTTGTTTTTATTACAGGTGAAAATCCAATGATTCCTGAGGCACACTCTGCAGCAGTGATAGATCATGTATGCATGGTTCATACCTCCGTGGGTGACTACAGCAAGCTATTCCAGCAGAAACTCCGGCGGTGTAACTTTGTTACTCCAAAGAACTACTTGGACTTTATTAATACCTATTCTAACCTCTTGGAGGAAAAGGACCAATATATACTGGGTGAGAAAATAGAACAATTCTGTGCCACACTGCTACTGTGCATTCATGTGTTTGTGATCATTTTAGAGACTTTGTTTTGTTATCATGTTCTCTCATTTACCAGCTCAGTGCAAGCGCCTAGAGGGAGGTTTGGATAAACTGAAGGAGGCCAGTGAGCAGCTGGCTGAGCTGAATATCAAGCTAGCAGAGCAGAAGGTGGTCCTTGCTGAAAAGTCCACAGCTTGTGAGGCCCTGCTGGATGAGATCACCACAAACACAACTGTAGGTCAGTGAGTACCTGCATCTTTTAACTTATGGTTGTGATAAATACAGTGTACTGCGGGCTTCCGAAACTAAACACAGCTGTTACAAACCACTTATCAATAACTTTTCTGTCTTTTCTAGCTGAGGAGAAAAAGACTCTGGCAGAAGACAAAGCCAAAGAGATTGAAGTGCAAAACAAAGTGATAGCTGTTGAGAAGAAAGAAGCTGAAAGTTCCCTGGCTGAAGCTCTGCCGGCATTAGAGGCAGCCCGCAAAGCCCTGCAAGACCTGGAAAAATCTGATGTCACAGAGATCCGGTAAACTTTCCTCTTTATGCAGAGCATCATCATAGCGATGAAAAGAAAAGTTAAACAGCGATGTCTGTAATGTAGACACCCATACTAAAACAGATGATAAACCAAAAAATACTGCATTGAGGAATGATTAAGATTCTTGAATATTTCATCGAGAAACGATTAATCATGAAAAACCATGACTCAACATACATCACCAAAGAAAACAAACTTATTCCATCTGTTAATCGGTCTTCTCCCTTTGTCTGCCTTTTCCTGCTGCTCCATTGTGCAGATCCTTTGCCAAGCCACCAAAACAGGTGCAGGTAGTTTGTGAGTGCATCCTGGTGATGCGTGGCTATAAGGAGATCAGTTGGCAGTCAGCCAAGGGGATGATGTCAGAGGCTAACTTCCTGCGCTCGCTGATGGAGATGGACTGTGATTCCATAAATAACACCCAGGTCAGGACTGTCAAAGGTAAGTCGGCATCATAATCAATGGAAACCCACCGTCAAAACTGCAAACAGTACCCATGTACTATGTGATATGCATACATTAAGGCATTTGCGTTTGCCAGGTATCGCACAGTTGTATTCTTTGCATTTTTTCCCTGGCTAGGCTTCCTGAAAAACCTCCAGACAAGCTTTGAGGAGATGCAAGCCATCAGTAAGGCTGGGTCAGGAATGCTCAAGTTTGTCGAGGCTATAATGGGTTACTGTGAAGTTGCCCGAGAGATAAAACCGAAGAGAGAGAAGGTAATGTAAGATGTTCATGTTTTTTTACATCATACTCTATAAGAAGGAACACAGATTAAACACACATTTTTTCTTAGGTGGCACGCCTAGAGAAAAACTTTTTTCAGAGTAAACGGGAGCTGGAGCGCATTCAGAGTGAGCTTAGCAATATCCAGAAAGAATTACATGCTCTTGGAGAGAAGTACCATGCTGCTATTTCAGAGAAACAGTTGCTACAAGAGGAGGCTGAGCTCATGGAGAGAAGGCTTATAGCTGCTGACAAACTCATCTCTGGCCTGAGCTCTGAGAATGAACGGTGAGGCTGAAAAATATGTAACACATGGAGTCACATTTGCAACTATGAGCCTAACTGACCCTGCTAAGATTAATTATTTGTTTCTTTTTAATCTCTCTTTCGTCATCCCTTTGTCTCTCAACCTGTCTCTCTTTACTATTCCTTCTTCTCCCCACGCAGGTGGACACAAGATCTGGAGGAGTTGAAGCAGCGGCGTGTGCGTCTCCTGGGAGACTGTCTGATCTCTGCTGCTTTCCTGAGCTATGAAGGGGCCTTCAGTTGGAACTTCAGGAATGAAATGGTATACCAAGTATGGGTTAAGGATGTGCAGGAGAGAGCCCTTCCCTTGAGCCAGCCTTTCAAAATTGAAAGTCTTCTGACTGATGAGGTAGAAATCAGCAGGTGAGAAGGAGTGTGTGCTCATGACAGAATTTGAAACATGATAAAACAATATATAATATGAATTTGTCCTATCAAGTGTTATGTATTAGGTGTTGTGGTAGGAGTGCAGATGCTTGTTGCAAATATATGGATTTGTCTTTATTTTGGCTGTACTCAACACTGACTATGGGGATAACTATGTGTCAAATGTGTGATAGATGGGGCTCAGAGGGCTTGCCTCCTGATGAGCTGTCAGTGCAGAATGGAATCCTCACAACCAGAGGGAGCCGATTTCCCATGTGTATCGATCCTCAACAGCAAGCCCTCAACTGGATTAAGAAGAAGGAAGAAAACAATAATCTGAAGGTACAAAAAGTTATGTGTGGTTACCGCTCACATGTCCTGAAATGACTGCTTTAAACAGCTTCCCACTGCTGACAGCCCCAGAATCAACACTTTGGAAAGAGCCACAACATGCGGTCCTGACAGTGTTACCATCCTTCTTTTTCTCAGATCTCATCTTTCAATGATCCAGATTTCCTGAAGCAGCTAGAAATGGCCATCAAATATGGCTTCCCATTCCTTTTTCAAGATGTGGATGAGTACATTGACCCTGTGATTGACACTGTCCTGGAAAAGAATGTAAAAGGAGCAGAGGGCAGACAGGTCCTCACGCTGGGCGACAAGGAAGTTGACTATGATCCCAACTTTAAACTGTACCTCAACACCAAATTGTCTAACCCCAAATATTCCCCATCAGTGTTTGGAAAGGCCATGGTCATTAACTATACTGGTAAGATCATATGACATGACAAACATAGTTTTCATCTGTAACATTTAAACAGCATTTACTAAATGTATGTGTATGTATGTCTGTATGTATGTATGTCTGCCTGTGTCTGTGAATTTATTGTATCTATGTTACCTGTAGTGACCCTTAAGGGTCTGGAGGACCAGCTGCTGAGTGTTATCATGGGCTTTGAGAAGAAGGAGCTGGAGGAGCAGCGTGAGCGTTTGATCCAAGAGACAAGCAACAACAAGAAGCTGCTGAAGAACCTCGGGGACTCCCTGCTCAGAGAGCTGGCCACATCTTCAGGCAACATGTTGGATAACACAGAGTTGGTTGACACATTGGAGGAAACAAAGTCAAAAGCCGGCGAGGTCAGTTTGACTGCAGCAAGTATCAGTGAACTCATGCAAGAATAGACATTTTACTGAAGTCATTCATCTTTTGTCTTCCTTTTTGTTGTTGTGATGTACAGGTATTTGAGAAATTAAAGTTGGCTGAGAAGACCTCCGTGGACATTGATAAACTCAGAGACGGCTACCGACCTGCTGCCAAACGCGGTGCTATCCTGTTCTTTGTACTGACAGAAATGGCTTTGGTGAACAGCATGTACCAGTACTCTCTAGCCTCCTACCTAGAAGTGTTTGACTTTTCACTGCGCAAATCTCTGCCTGACTCTGTCCTGCCCCAAAGACTGAAGAACATCATGAACACTCTTACATACAGTGTTTATAACTATGGCTGCACAGGTAAAATAATAAAGACTGAATAATGGAATGGATTAAAAAAGGTCAATTTCAAAAGACAAATTACAGTATTTATCATGACGTGATGATTTGTAGATTTCATAACCTGAACTGACTGCATATCCTTAGGTCTGTTTGAGAGACACAAGCTGCTCTTTTCCTTTAACTTGGCCATCAAGATTGAGCAGGCAGAAGGGAGGGCACCTCAGGAGGAGTTGGAGTTCTTTATCAAGGGTGAGATATCCAGAGAAGTTGGACTCCTAAAATATTTAAGTAGATTACAGTTATCACAAGCACACACAAATCTTATTTTTCCACCTTGTGTGTAAAGGTAATTTATCCCTGGAAAAGAGCAAGCGGAAAAAACCTTGTGACTGGCTTCCAGACCAGGGGTGGGAGGACATAGTGAAACTTGCAGAGCTGTTTCCTGAGCAGTTTGGCTCTCTGCCTGATGACGTGGAGAAAACTTTAACTGATTGGAAGTCTGTAAGTGACCAGACGAGACAAGAATCATCATATTTTAATTAATCGATTAAGATTTTGTTGCTCACTCTTTTTCTCCTCAGTGGTATGACTTAGATGGACCAGAACAGGCTTCATTCCCCATGAAATATGAGGAAAACCTGTCAGCCTTTCAGAAGCTGCTGTTGCTGCGCTGCTTCCGTGTGGATAGAGTCTACAGAGCTGTGACTGACTACATCACTGTCACCATGGGCGAGAAGTGAGACTGTTTCTATTGAAATAATGCAGTTAAAGAGATATTTACAGTATACTGTCACTGTGTATAGTATATACAATGTATGTGTTTAATATTTAATTTAAATATAATTAATTCAATATTTAAAATGAGAGAAATCGATGCCCTGAATTTCCATGTTTTCTTGTATTTCTGCTCAGATATGTGCAGCCCCCTGTGATCAACTTTGATGCCATTTATGAGCAGAGCACACCTTTCTCCCCCATTGTATTCATCCTGAGCCCCGGCTCTGATCCAAGCAGTGACCTCATGAAACTAGCAGAGAGGTCAGGCTTTGGAGGCAACAAATTCAAGTTCCTTGCCATGGGCCAAGGCCAAGAGAAGGTACTAAAGACTTTCTTTTCTTCATATCACAGTTATGTAGCTTTAAGTGTGGTCAGGTGAAATGAGTACAGGGATCACTAGGAACACTAAGTAACAATAAAAATTAAATGAAGGGTTGAAGTATATTTTCCTTCTGTTACTTGTGGGTATAGAAGTCCACTTCAATTTGCTTGACTGTGTTGTGTGTCCCTCTCCCTTGTCAGTGGTTGATGCTACAGAACTGCCACCTGCTGGTTAAATGGCTAAAGGATTTGGAGAAGTCCTTAGAGAAGATCACCAAGCCCAGCAACAACTTCCGCTTGTGGCTCACCACCAACCCCATTCAGGATTTCCCTATTGGCATACTGCAAAAGTCTCTGAAGGTGAGACACATTTTCTGTTTATATTTATCAGTTTCTTTTTTGTACATGGCAGGGTTGACTTTCCAGTAATGAGCACAAGAGTTTTTTTCAAATAGGTGTTCATGTTTTACAAAGCAAGGTGATTTTTTGTACTGTAAAAAAAGACGGTAAATTTGTCAGTGTTTACATCTGCTTTGATATTGTGTGCAGGTTGTGACAGAACCTCCCAATGGTCTCAAGTTGAACATGAGAGCCACGTACTCTAAAATCTCCCATGAGACCTTGACTGCATGCCCACACCCTGCCTTCCGCAGCCTGGTGTATGTGTTGACCTTCTTCCATGCTGTGGTGCAAGAGAGACGCAAATACGGCAAGATTGGTTGGAATGTCCCTTATGACTTCAACGAGTCTGACTTCTTCGTGAGTAGCGTGGGAGTCATTTACACCATGTTGCAAATAACTGCTTTTGGTTGGATTTTTAGTCTCTATTTAAATGGAAAAATATTAGTTAACTTTTTTAGTGGTTTAAACACTGGTTTTAACTGTGCTTTAAAGGTGTGTATGGAGATCCTGGACACCTACCTGACCAAAGCTCGCAACCAAGGAGACAGCAATATTCCCTGGGGAAGTCTTAAATACCTTATTGGGGAGGTTAGTTAACTCAATAAACTGTATGTCTATTAACTTGTAAGCTGATGCTGTAAGTTCACTATTTCTAGATAATGTTTTATAGGTGATGTACGGTGGGCGAGCCATAGATAGCTTCGACCGCAGAATCCTGTCTGTCTACATGGATGAGTACCTTGGAGACTTCCTCTTCTACACGTTTCGGCAATTCCACTTCTTCAACAACAAGGATGTAGATTACAAGGTCCCTCCAAATGGGCCTAAAAGTATATATGTCGGTCAGTTGTTATTTTCATTATTTTAATTATCTTACTTGGAAAAATGTGTATGTTCTGTCATCACTCACAGCTTTAGGCTGTTTTATGTTACAGATGAGATTGAGAGCCTGCCACTAGCAAACACAGCAGAGGTAATGGGTCTTCATTCCAACGCAGAGATAGGATACTACACACAGGCAGCTAAAGACATGTGGACTCACCTGATAGACCTGCAGCCTCAGACAGGTAGGATTTGGCATCTTTTATCTCTGTAACCTCTTAATTTATTTTACAAAAAGAAATTGTCCACCTCCACATTGAGTTCTGAGTGCCGAAGAGACTTTCTTTGCCACCTTACTACCAGTGCTTCCTTTTTTATGGCCTTTACACACTCTTATTCCTTAGGTGAATCTGGTGGGAGCATCAGTAGGGATGAGTACATCAGCCAGGTGGCCCAGGACATTCAGAACAAGCTGCCCACGTTGTTCGACATGGACGTGATCCCTAAAAAGTTTGGCACGGACATCTCCCCGACCTCAGTTGTGCTGCTTCAAGAACTAGAGCGCTTCAACAAACTAGTGGTCCGCATGCAGCGCTCTTTGGCCGAGCTGCAGAGGGTGAGAAGGAGGGGCAGAGAACAACAAGACATCGGGACAACAAACAGACAGATGTTGCATTTGCTTTGTGCTTCACACAGCGTTCGATTTCTCTTCTCTTCTCTCTTGCGTCCCCTAGGCCTTGGCTGGTGAGGTGGGTATGAGCAGTGAGTTGGACGAGGTCGCTCGGGCCCTTTTTAATGGTCATATCCCTGCCATTTGGAAAAAGTTGGCACCTGACACTCTTAAGTCCCTCGGCAATTGGATGAGCCATTTCAAGAGGCGCTATGAACAGTACAGCCACTGGGTGAGGACGCACACACACTATCACAGATAACCTTCTGCATTATTCTGGCATTACGGAATAGTTACAAGAGATTATATTTTTGTGTTTCTTGTGTCCACCAGGTGGATGAGGGAGAGCCAAAGGTTATGTGGCTATCAGGACTCCATATCCCAGAGTCCTACCTGACTGCTCTCGTCCAAGCTGCATGCAGGAAAAATGGTTGGCCTCTGGATCTTTCCACACTGTACACACAGGTGACCCAGTACAGCAGTGAGGATGAAGTCAGTGACAGAGCTGGACAGGGTAATGAAATGACACTCACTGTTTGCAGCATGATTAGTGGTAAGTGATGAAGACTGACAGTCTTATTCCCTGCAGGCTGCTTCGTGTCAGGCTTGTATCTGGAAGGAGCAGACTGGGACATGGAGAAGGGTTGCCTAGTGAGGAGTCAACCAAAGGTTCTGGTTGTTGAACTACCCATTCTCAAAGTCATCCCCATAGAGGCACGCCGCCTCAGGTTACAGGTGTGGACCACAGGCGCTACAGGCCTCCATACAATGATTAAGCTCAACATTTTGATGGGTTTTTTTAACTGTTGTGTGTTTTTTTTTGTGTGTTTTGTACAACAGAATACACTGCGGACACCGGTGTACACCACGTCCCTGCGAAGGAATGCAATGGGTGTGGGGTTGGTGTTTGAGGCAGACCTGTTCACCACCATGCACATCTCCCACTGGGTGCTCCAGGGAGTCTGTCTGTGCCTCAATGCTGACTGAAGATAGCCCTCAGCCTCATTGAGCTGGTTAGCTTTCACACAGTCTGTTTTGACACGTTAATTCATAACAAAAATGCCTGAAAGAAGATTGTAAAAAAAAAAAAAGATTGTACATGTTTTAAAAAGACAAAAATAAAATAGACACATTGTAAGAAAACAAGATGAGAATTCATTATCTACTGCATAGCTTTCATTATTTTCTCACTAGATGGCAGCACACAACTGTACTGGGCTCTTCACTCTGGGTAGTGGCTCCAGGGATTTGTCTTTAGTGTTTGTTAAAGAGCCAATAGGCTACAGTGGTCAGGATATTCCAGACCTAAAAGTCTAGTGTTAGTATTATTATTAAGTTTATCAATGAGAAATTTTTAGCAGTTCATTCATGTTTGATTTTTCTCATTCTTTAAAACGATATTTCAGAATTCTGCCCATTCTTAAAAAAGGACAGTAGATGCCGAGTATTTCTGCTGAGTTTGTAAGGGGAACTTAAGATGCTGCATACAGTGGAAAATCTACCACTGACCAAAGGCTGCTAAAGTTTTCCACTTTACCCAAGTAGCTTTTCAGCTGCTCTGCAGTATAGGTAGCAGTGTTTGCTTCATTGTTACATTTAACAAACAGATCTAGCGCAGCACTGAGTAATAGAGGCTGCTGAGGTCAGCATGCCAAAGCAGGTGAAGTTTACTCTAAAAATCAGACAGCCCCAGAGGATCTGGCAGCTGGTGTGGCAGTGAGGTCACAGAAACACAGAAATAAAAACTGAAACAGTTTTGAGCCATAACACATTCATCATGCAGTCTGAGTTGTGTGAGTGCAGCTGTGATCAGGGATGTGTTAACTAAACTGTGACTAGATGGAAATCAACACAAGGCAAACAACCAGCAAAATGAAAGTACTTTACTAAGGTCTCTTTCTTTAAAAGTCATGCTTCTCATTACTGTATTGTGTAGCCAGACCCCCTCTGAATGGCAGAGGGTAAAGGTTAGACAGCCCCTTCTCAGCTTCAACTGGTACGACTATCGTAAAGAGTGAAGATCAGGACATGTTTACGACCAAACACAGGAGGGGAGGAATTGTGTTTCCTTGCTGAAAAGAATGTAAGAATGGTGTGTTGTTTAATGAACCTACACTTCATATGAGAGAGCAGACAATAGGCAATACAACTCTTTCTGTTTGCATAGTAAAAGGGGAGGAAATTATGGAGGCAGGAGAGTAACCCCCGTCTCCTTCCTTTCTTAGAGGTCAAAATTATTTTCAGCTGCTTGCGACTGGAGGGATTTACATTAACCCTAAACTGCTCCGGTTCCTACTTGGCACCGCTGCCTGCGCCAAGCGGCCTCATAAAATGCCAAGGGCTGCCCAAACTCTGACACATCATTTTGAAGCCCTCCCCAATCCCAAACAGTTTCCGTTTGTTGTGATTGGGAGCAGGTGGGCTTACTCGGTCCCATTCAACTGCATGCAACTGTTTGCCACTTTCTCCCTGTAGTACAGGGGGTGATTAGTGCCAGTGTGAATGCCCCTCTGTGAGTGTCAAAGCGTTAACACCATCTCTCCTCAGCTGAGAGCTTCACCAGAACTACAGTACATCGGCCGGTTGCATAAGCGCTCTTTGCAGTCTGCAGCATCTTTTGCAGCTGGTGAGACTTGCAGCTCAGCCCATTGGGGGCCAGAGAGGTGTAGTCACTCCAACCACAGATATACATCTTTGGGCCCCAGTTTTTGGTTGCAGTGCCAGCTGTTTAGTTTGGAGCAGGACCACAGCCCTGTGGTTTCCTGGCTGCTTGCACTGTAAACCTACATGTCCCACATGGTTACTGTAACCTCAACTATTCTCCTGCCACTGTCCTGCCCGGCACTGATGGCTTTTGACAGAGGCTACAGACCACAGCTGCTAAAAGACAACAATTTAGATAGACAGACAACCAGATAGATAGATAGATAGATAGAGTTGGGGATGTTGAAGCATATATAATAGTAACCATAGAGTGAACCTTGCCTTTTGGGCTTTTAAATGTAACTTTTTCAAATCAAAAGTCAATTGTTTTTGTTTTATATTCAGTTGTTTCTCATCACCGGCACAGCTCCAGTGATTTCAGAGGAACCTCGGACATGCAGCAGCAGCCCATAATTCATTTAGTACAAAAAACAATGCGTAATGTGCCGCCGCCTTGAGCGCGCATTGTCCTCTGTGAGAGAGGTT
>NW_023339718.1:8677453-8701604 GCF_004916995.1 Morone saxatilis
AAAAAAGACCCAGCAGGCTGTGCTTTTAAAAGACCCGAGGAGACTATAAAAAGTGGTTTCGTGCCCACTGTAAAGGCTGGAGTCGATATGCGCGCAGACAGGCGGAGGTAGGCAGAGCAGATAGAGGCTGGGACGCGCACACTCTTCAAGGGTTTATTCTCAGATGTCGGCGCTCCGTCACAGGTAGACGCAAACGAGACGCGGGGGTTTATGGGGCGGCCTTTTTTTTTTTTTTAGTTCACTTGGGATTTCAAAGACAGGCTCTTTTACAAAAAAATAAGGGACAGAAGTGCATGTTTGCTACTTTAGTGAATAGGATGCGTGTCTTCTCCAGCCGACCCGGTGCTGTTTGACACTTTCGCTCCCCCACTCCTCCTCCTCCTCCTTCCCCGAGCTGGATTCACTAACCGGTCTGTTTTCTAACCGGGGGGAAGTTGGGCTCATTTGAACTTTTTTTTTCTGGCTGTACTTTTGATGCCACGGAAATGGGACCGCGCCAACGGGAGAGCGTGTCCGCGCTTAGCAGAAAAAGTTTGCTTTGGACTGGGCTGATACTCTGGCTGACCACGTCTGTTGACGGGACCTGGAAGACGGGACTTTACAAAACCTACTCAGCCGGGACGCAGCTGAGCCGAGACCAGACAGCAGCTTCTCACACCTCAGTCTACCAGAAAAGGTAAGAAAAGCATCCACACTACTACACCGAGACATGGGGAGTACTTAAACATACTGGGGCTGTGCGTTAATCCTCAGTTATGTCCTATTACATGCGCATAATAACCTTTTTCTAGCCTCTAAAGTCTATTTTCAACCTTTTTAGCAGTTCACTTTTTTGTATCTTCTTGTCAATGCATGCCTCTGCAGAGCTACTCCCATCTCCATCCATCTACCAGGTCCTATTGTCTTCCTGACAGTTGGTTTCCTTTTTCCTGTGCTGGCATTACACATTGCTCTGCTGACTGCCCATCCTCATTGTTGTCCCAGCTCACTCAGCTTCTCTCTGTGTGGCCTCCTGATAGCGCCTCCAAGCCTCTAAGGTGTGTTGTGTGCCTGTTTTATGCCTGCAGCAGGAGATGTAGGAGCAGCAACATCATCTGCTCCGTCTCAGCTGTCACGGTGCTCTTCAAAGCACCACATTTACTCCCCAGATCTGTCCACACGACGCCTGCTCCGATGTGGATGCCGGTGGTGAAGACAGGATGCATCAGTGAATGAGGGAGAGATTCTGTACTAAAGCACTCAGTATTGATAGCTTAAGAAGGGGTTACTGAATGAAAAGAGGGGGATGAGATGTCATACAATGATTGAGTTGTTGATGAGGGCGTTTTTTTCTGAAGGAGAGTCACTAGACTAAACACACAGGCAAGAGCGCTAACCAGCTCCGCTTCCCTCCTGGACAGAGCCAATGTTTAGCTCGGAGACTAACCGGTGCTTCATTATGAGAGGACATTTCCCATATCACAAATATTTATGCTGTCAGGTTGCGAGTGTGTGTGTGTGTGTGTGTGTGTTGAATGTGACCGGAGGCTGAAACCCCCTTCTCTCTGATGGGGCCTTTTCTTCGGGGTGTGTCCAGGTTGCTTTCAGCACTCCCAGCCTCGCTCCACTGGCTCACCTCTCCACTCAGCTCCCCTGTCACTCATGGCCTGAGGTTTGGTGGATGTGTTTACTAAACACAAGCAGCTGGGACTCCACCGCATCTGGGCTTGTTCTGGGAAGAGCGGAGATGAGTTTACAGTCAGTTTTGCTGCTGTTTGTAAGTGGCAGCGGAGGACTGGAGGGATAGATGGAGAGGAAGCTTCTTTTGGTGTGAGTCAGCCACCGGTCGAGAGGTCAGCGGGTTTGAGGGGACATGAGAGGAGCTGAAAGTCTCGGCCCACCTGCTGTCTGGCCTGATCTGCGAGAGGAGCAGTTTATGGTGTGTCAACAAAGCCAAACAGTGGCAGTGGGATTTCAGAGAGCAGAGGGCTTTCTCTCAACTTGACATTCAAATACAGCAACTTGTCATTGGGGTTCAGGAACTTTTAAGGAAGTAAATATTAATTTTAACAGAATGGGAAAGGATTCTGTCAAAGAAATAACCTTTACTAAGAATGTCTTCCCCTACCAGGCTGTCTTCACACAGTGATTACCCAAATCTAAGGGGATTATCAACTCTTGAGTAATTTCTTGACTGGTGTGGTCGCTCTGTAGAGGAGCTGATAAAGTGTTCGCTCACCCTTGTCTTTCTTAACGACTATATGAGCTCAGTACACTGAGGGGTTACGGAGGGAGCCGCTTCTTTATTTCTTGTCTCGCCCACTTCTTTATCCTCCCTCTGAGGACTTGTCATGGTCTGACAGGCCGTCTGAACCCTGTGGCCGCCCTCATTCCTCACCCAACCATATCCACGTTTTCTCCAGGCATGGGAATAAAGATGACAGAGATTCTGGAAGACTCTGTGTGGCTTTAGATGGGATCATTCAAAGAACTTCAAACAATGTATATGCTGACGGAAAATGTTTCATGGGTAATATTAGGCACATTAAAAATAATAATTGTTTGAGTTGCTTTCTAAGCAATAATTACTCCAAAATTGATGTTTTTATCTTCTTAAATGTGAAGATTTGCTGCCTTTCTCTCTTTTGTATCATTGTTAACTGAAGGTCTTTGGTTTTTGACTAGCTGGACAAAATAAGACATCTTAAGACAACTAAATGGATGTCCTTATGTTTTATAGACCTAAGTATTAACCAAAGAAATAATCAGTAGATAAACTGACAATGAAACTAGTCGTTAGTTGCAGCCCTACATTTCTTAAGAAAACAAAAAGCCTTAAGAATCTGTTTCTCAAATGTGAGTATTTGCTTGTTTTTTAGTTTTCTACGATAGAAAACTGAATCTCTTTGGGTTTTGGACTGTTGGTTGGACAAAACAAGACCCAGTCAGTGTTGGCTCAGCTCTACATGATGGACCATTCATGACTTGCTGTGTGGAGCCATAGCTGTGATATAAATGAATTTCTAAATTGAGCGGAACTCCCTTCATGCTTCCAGCCTCAAACACTTAAAGACGCACGCACCCGTTAAACACAGAGACACCGTCAGCGCTCACAGGTGTCCATGCTTGAAAGATCAAAACGGACAGAGACAAATGAGAGTTTTCCTTGTTCCTCTGAGGCTGCTGTGAAGAGTCACTTAGCTCTGACCTTCAAGGCCTCGCCTCGTGCTTTGATGATCTTCACTGGAAAACACGCAGTGGCTTAGAACCTGCAATATGATAGACCACTAGCCCTAATACTCTCTATTGATTTATCATTTGATAGTTCTTCAGATGCAAACTGAACATAACTCTTGTTTTTATTTTCTCTGACAGTTTGTCTTACACTACTCTCTTATAGTCTACTCTCTGGTTTTCCCAGAAGCTGCAGATTATTACTCCAGGAATGTCTTATCCCTCTCTCTTCATTAATGTCACTGTGGCTGTACTCTCTAGTTCTCTCTTTGCCATTTGTCATTGCACCACATTTATCTTACGCCACTTCTACAACCCGTGGGACCAACAGTGCTTCATAATAGTCTTTCGTTCCACCGTTTTATTCCCATCGGAAGCTCCCTTGTGTGACCCTTATGATAAAATGACCTTTGTCTCCTCTCCTCTACTCTGGCTGTTTGCCACATCTGTCTTTTGTCCTTTGTTCTCTCTCCGAGTATTTTTCCCACAGACAGAAATCTAGCGAAATTCCTTTAGATTTGTATCCACGCCGCAATTCAATCATATCTTTGAGTGTTCGGCCCTCCTCCTCCCACAGTACGAGAATGGATGGGTGGATGGAGAGGGAGTTACCCAGACGTTTGTGACCAGCGTCTCACCAGCGTTTTGCCCTTATCAACCCTCTCGTCAGGTCACATGGCCTAAGTCCCAGTGCATAAACTCAGCACAGTAACAAGAATACAGCGTATAAGCTTATTTGACAAGTTCATGAGCTCTCTGTCAGCATTTGCATTCGTTTAGGGTTCAGCAAGTTTTTGTTTCCCTCCGATGTTTTACTGTCTTGGCATCTGTAGCGTTGAGGAACAGATGGACTAAAGCTGTGATTCTTCTGTCCCTTAAAAATAGTGGATTTCTTTCTTGACTATTGGCTGTGGCTGTGTGTGACTGCAGAGAGATGGTTGATGATTTATTTAGCTTGGGCCCGACATTCAGAGTGTACCATGTGTGCTTAGAGACCTGATACTCACTGAGGGCCTGCTTGGTGCTTTTGCCAGTGAAACAGCATGGTGCTGGTGGGTTTCACACTTCATAAGACAAGGGCGCCTCCAGTAAGAGGAAGGTGTTGACTATGAAACATTTTAGAGTGAAAGACTGAGTGCACCAAGCACCTGTGTCCCTTTATGAATAAAGCCAGAGAAAATTCAATGGTCCATTGTGTCGTAGTTCTCTGCAACTAAAATGAGGAAAGTTATTTGCTTTAGGGCTTGTGAGTAAGACAGCTTTAAAATTTTTATTCCTTTACATCCCAGAAGAGATTATAATTTTACCATTACCCAGTTAATACAATTATCTTCTGGCATCAAAGGAGTATACCCTCATATCGTTCCTGCTGCCATGTACTTATTATGTATTGTGTGAATCAGTTTTTGCAAGTTATTATAGGTAATGCAGGATTTGGTTTCAAGCCATTTGGGAAATTGCAAACTCTGTTATGCCAACTGCTTTTGTTATTTCATTCACTGAAGCTGCAGCGGTTGGCATCTCCTCTTTGGTAATTGCATAAGTGCAATGCAAAGAGAGAAGGGGAGATCATAAAACCTACCCCCACTTCCCGCCTTGTACCCCCCGGTGACAATCCTAGCTGTTCCCAGGTGAAACCTCCCCTCAGCCTGGGAAACTCAGATGTTTATCTTTTGGGTCTTGAGGATAAGTGATGAGGAGGAGTTAGGGTTAGTACCCCCCCCCCCCCCCCCCCACCTCCCCTCACTCCCAGCTCTACCTGACCACAACTCCTTCAATGTCTGAAATTTTCCACCGATGATTAGAGCAATTTTTTTCTGGACAAGGGAAAGCAATCATGGGGTAATCATATAGATCCATGTTCATTTTAGTAGCCTCACGGCTGATGGATACGCTGAGATACATGAAGGGTGGGCCTGTATTTAAATAACATGTGTGGCAGATTAATTCCCTGCTCGCTTTGCTTGAGTTTAGGGTTAATTCTAACTGTGTCTTACTTTTGCACAGTTCATTTTACTTTTATAGTCTTACTTTTATACTTAGAATAGTCTGGAATATGTTGTCTCAGACTCACATTTGAAACTTAATCTGCCAAAGTAACGTTTTTTTAAATGAAGCAAAGAATACATAGATAGAATAGGCGGGGGAAAAAAACAAGAGTAATCAATAATAACCAATCATATGTGGAAAAAAGTATGTCAGCAGTAGCAGACATTTCTCTGAGGTGCCTCTGCTGGCTGGCTCAGGTCTGTGTGCGGCCACCACAACATGTGGGGATTGTTAATGGGAGCTGGTTCAGGGCTGCTCCGCATCCTCCGCCTTTGGCAGTTTCCTTTGGTGTAAACCGTCTCTCACACACACAAACATATGGTCTCACATATTGACAAACAGACTTTGGTGGGAAACCCCCCCACTCTTGCAAATACATTGGCAGCCGAACACACAAAGTGTAGTTTTGTGCTACGAGCCACACAGTCTCCTTTGTGGTTTCCACATAGAGCCCCCTTTCTATACATCTATTGATTGTGTAAACACAGGCTATAGTAGTCCTTCTCCTTGTTTCTCCTCCTGCTCTGACCATATGACGGTAATCAGGGTATTTGTACACTTCATTGTTAATAAAATAATAGTAACATATGGTGGCTCAAACGGCTTCAGTGTGTTTTCCATACATTAAAGTCAAGTAACCACTGCAGTGCTTTCTTTATCTGGTAAGTAAAGGGATGAGATGAAACTGGCCTCTCAAGCTAAACTTCTCTCATTGCCCCTGCACTATCAAGAACAGATATCTACTCCCGTTAGGAGAGTAATTGAGCTCTCGGCGAGGATTACACCAAACCTATTAGCTCTCAAATGAATTACCCGTTACATAATTTGGTGCTTTTAGCCTAATGGTGGTATTGAATGCTATACCTCGACTCTTTTACTGAGTGAAAATATTTGATTTTGCTTCTAGAGGCCTAAGAAATTACTTGGAGGTGAATTTAAGCGAGTGCACTTGACTCATTTTGCTCCAAGTGATCATATCCTCACTATCAGATCTTAACCTCTGACCTTTACACACTTACACCCCCAAGCAGGTCTTAACAGCCTCAGTGAATCCAGAAATTGTCTTACGCAGCCTCTCGGAAAAGGGAGTGGACTCATAACCCACCATTAACCTGTGCTGAAAAAATCTAATCTCCGTATGGGACCTTGTCTTCCTCTTTATTCCCTCCTGAGGGACTTTACCTCCTCCGAGAGGCGAATGCAAACGGATGTGTATTGATAGAGGAGAGACCACAGTGTAAATACGGCCACAATGCAAATCTTGTGGCTGATTAAATCCGTGTAAACACCATAAAGGAGTTTCAAAACAAAAGGGTGGGGGAAGGGAGTGAAGAATGTAAAACCCGCGGGAAGACAACAGAGTATTGAATGTGACTGCTTGGCTAATTTGTGCACGATAGTGTGAGTGCACTTGTTTGAAGGAGTTGTGAAAACATATACACTATTCTTTCTCTGTGAATTGTTTCGAAAAGTGTTTTTTCTTCTGTATCTGAAAACAGTAACTTTAATTCTCCAATTCTGACTTTCTCTCACTCTGTTTGTCCCTTCAGGAACTGGTGTCCTCATACGGTCACTAAGACAGTGACATGCCAGGTGCAGAATGGGACAATCCTCCAGCGGGTCTACCAGACATGCCGCTGGCCACAGGGATGTACGGGAGGCAGGTGAGAAGGCGAAAGGACTTTACTGTTCCTGCTACGGCTGAACCACACATTTAAAGAGAAGAACCCACATTAAAATTCTTAAAACGGTTACTGTGGAAGTACCATCTCTGTTGGTATTGTGTTCCTTTTCTTTTTAACTATAATTTAATAGCAGAATAACTCACAGAGGGTTTTTTAGTTTCAGCATTTGTTACTTCAGCTTATGCTATGTTCAAGTCACATTGTTTAGACCAGTGCCCTTTTAACCTGGGGAAAATTATTTCAATATTATTTCATTGACTAGAAGTTAACCCAATGAGAGAATGTATAAGAACTGTAATGAATCGCTCCAACTGTGTGTACTGTGTGGAAATAACGGCAGGTTTTCTTGTTCTTCCCATTCATCCACCAGTGAGTGAATGGGGTAGGAAATCTATTATTATTATTATTATTAGACAAAGCACTTTCTCCACCCAAAATAATTCACAGTAGATGAAAATGCAACGCAGCTAATGTTGTATTCTGAGTTAGGAACACCTGAAATATTTCATACAAGTTCACACCTGTTCCTGGGTAGAGAAAAACTAATAAAAGAACTTAAACGCACAGCAGAAAATTTTCTGTCACTAGTGGGTGTCTCACATCAAACAATAACAAAAGATGTAGTTTGATGACAACGTGAAGTAGCATGGGATCATGGGACTTGGGAAACAACCACCATTGCCAATGAAAATCAATCTGATGTGAGTCAGGCAGAAATTATTTTCAAGGAAGAAGTAATGTATTAAAGTTTTATTATGTTCTCTGACATATTCCAAGAGGGGATAAAGGGGTTACGACGCCATTGACAGGCATCCAAATGAAATGTACCACTACCTTGAATAAAAGGGATTTCTCTGGGTTTGAACATCAGCAACTCCCTGAATTGTATTTTTTTTCTTTAATTTTGCTTCACAAAGCCCCCAGATCACACGCCACAGGGGAAAGTGGGTTGTTACAGTCATGTACTGACAGCTGTTGTTAACTGTGTGTATGTGATGACTTTAGGTTTTGTGTGTGTTTTTCAGCTATAGGACCGTGGTCAGACCTTCCTATAAAGTGGTGTACCGCACTGTGACCTCTCTGGAGTGGAAATGCTGTCCAGGATTCAGCGGCGCTGCCTGTGAAGAAGGTCAGTCGAGACAGAAGGACTCACACACACATGCACACTTTAGTTATAAAGCAGTTCGAGCTCTCGGAGGGGGCCAATGTCGCAATCTACGACTGAGAAATGGTTTAATGTTCTGTCTGTTTTCTCTTTCTCAGCTGCCTTTTTCCTTTACCTGCCTATCTGTTTCCTTCTATTTATCATTTTTTATCTCTTCAAGCTCACTCATTTATCACCAACTGCATCCCTCTGTTTTGAGTTCTAGGCTGTGTATGTGCTTTCCAATACACGTGTACGAGCAATACTTTAAAACAGGAGTGATTTCCATTAGGCTTACATAAGGCTGCTTCTGTCCTCTAAATGAAGTTCAGAAATAAGATCCCTCAGCCTCCTCAGGGTGAGTCAGATACCTCCACTTTATTAATCAGTTTTAATGTGCTCATTCTGAGAGTCATTGTGCTACGTAAGGGTTGATTCTTTTGTGTGGTTTTGAGTTTTATGGTCCAGCTGGAACCAAGTCTTCATCCTCTTGGAGTGCCATGCTAGCTGCTGTTTTCATTTTTCAACTACAGTAGCTGCCCACACACACACACACACACTGACACACAAACACACACTCCCAGTGTATAATGACTTCCCCTGGCACTGGCCCCCGTGTCTCTACAGCCTGAGGAGAAGGGTGGAGCGTCTGTTTATGCCGGGACCCAGGACTTGACTGGGTGTAACGTAAATCGTCAGGCTTTCTGACACAAAGGACAATAAATGTTTACAGTGGTTAAAGTGGTCACTTTTTTGTGTTGCTGAAAGCAGAGGCTGTTTTTCTCTTATGCTCCCACTCCCAGGTGAAATAAGAACAACTCCCAGCCTTCCCTGTGGCGTGGAAGTCTCCTGCAGTGTGGCTTCAACTGGAGTCGTTTCTCTGCTTTTCCGGCTTGCTTACACATATCAAAACTTCCTGAATGTCGTGCTTGTTTTAAACCTTCCCCAGTCTCAAAGTCAAAAAACACATTCAGACAACCCAAACTTTACTTAACAAAAGCAGAGGAACACACAGTCAAACAGGGAGGAAATTATCCAATTAAGTTGTTGCTGCAGGAGATTCCCCTCCCGTTGTCATGGCAGTAGGGGGCTGTCGAGCCAGCGGGGATGCTGGGATTAGCCACTTATCTGAGCGTCGTTCCGGGTAGCTCAGATCACAGGCGGCGCTGAGTGGAAGTGACAGGTCCCATTCACAGGGCCTTTACTCTCCGGCACTATGGATGCTATCCAGGGCCACCGGTGCTTTGTTCTGCTCCTGCCGCGTGAGCAGAACCTCTTGCCAGTGCAGAACCTGATACCCCGCTGCTGTCTGCCTCATTCGCTGCTTTAAGGAGAAATAAAAGCTTGCCACACGGGCAAAGCTGGAGGCCGGATTGTGCTTAAATCTGTTGCCATAGTGTTGCCAAGTGAAAGTTAAAGCTGCACTCGTAGTTCAGTGGGTGCAAGTTTCAAATCCAGGCTCTTAATACCTGTGTGTGGCTCCATCTGCAAATCTCCACACATTTCTTTGTGGATTTCCAGACAACTGTGAGCACTTTTTTGACCTTGAGTTGGGCGGAAAAGAACAAACAACTATCATCCTGCTGCACTTTTCTACTGTCTAGGGTAGACATTAAAAACATATTGCTCTTGATCTCATAAATCTCATAAACAGCTAACACCGGATACATATATCTTTAAAGACCTCTTTTGGAGTTCCAATGTTGCTCATATACCTTTGCTCCCGTCATCCCTTTTCCTCTGCCTGTCTGCTTTCACAGACTGTGGAAAATGTGTATGATCCGCTCATTTACTCACGCTACCCTGCTTGTAACTCCACTGTTCTCTCACCAGGCCACCCCAAAAGCCCCTGGCCACGTCTGACTCCCAAGGCCGGTCTGCATTACAGCAGATCTCAACAATGTCCATACCAGCAGGACTCTGGGGCCGGGGCTGCTTAAAGGTGAAAGAGAGGAGAGGAAGCGCATTATAGGCTGAGAGCACGATCATTAATATGGTTATATTTCAAATGCAGATGAGAGAGTTGTTTTCTCTTGTGTCCCTCCGTTCTCACCCGCTCTGCCTGCCAGTCGATTGGTTAACATACGTAAATCAACAAGTCCAGCCTAAAGTAAAGATAACGTGTCTCTGTTTAAGTTTTGGGTTGTGCATATCCAAAACCAATGCAGCGGAGCACAGAGATAGATGAGAGAATATTATGGGAAGAGTTCATGCCAAATGCTGTCATCCAGTCATACACAGGCTTGCGAGCATTTTTGGCCTATCGCGTTCAAACTGAGGGCTCCAAAAGCAAAACATTACATCACACCCAGGCTGATAAACAGACGTACTCCATCAGAGTCCAAGCAGAGTAAGATAACACTTCATCAGACAGGCACCTTTCACATTCGCTCTCTTTTTCTTAACCTCAAGACTTGGCTGGAATTCTAGGCCAGTGGTGTAATTACTAGGGCCTAATTGTTTTCTATGAGGTTTGGGAGATATTGTCTTACTTCTGGACCTGGAGCACAATGGTCTTTATCTCTGATTGAGCTTAAAAAAAAAAAGGCTAAGTATTTGCAGATGGAGGCACTTTCATAGCCTGCCAGAAACAGGGATTTAATGTATGCCTGGTTGGCTTTGGCATTCCAAGTAAGTAAATGCTTGTTTTCAGATGGGATATCCCAACTTATGCTACATCAAACACAAATATCAAAATTATACCTCATTTAGAGGCAATTTTGTGATACGAGGATATCAAGTGTAACCCATAAAAGCAACATTATTACATTAGAGCTCGCTGTAAAAGACTATCTCATACAGGTTGCATCAGTGTCAACATACACAGTGATGAAGGGTGTTGGCTCACTCAGCAGCCATGGAAACCTGTAAAATTCATAGGTGTTTGGGACTTTTACCATCTATCAGCTCATTTTGATGGAGCCTCAAAAGTGTGAAGATGACACAAAGAGGCAGCAGTTGATATCTTGACATGATTTGATTTATGGATGACAGCACTTGAAAAGAAATATGGCTGCAGCTTATCGCAGGAGGGGGCTGCCGTGCAGCAAAACATATAGGGGGGACGTAGACTTGAATTAGCACGGCTGTCAAATGGGGGTCCCCATCAAGCCGTATCTCGCAGCAAAGCAGAGGCTGCGGTTTTTGGGCCGCAATTACGGTATGGCTGGGAGGCAGAGGCGCGCTGTCTGTAATAAGCCGCAGAAATGTAATCTGTGTTTTCACAGCTCAGCGCAGCTTATCACAGGCCTCCACGCTAAACCCCGCGCTTTAAACATCAGTCGGCTGCAGCTTGCCATTAGCAAAGGAAGAGTGGGAGTGCGTGGACGCCGGTATATGTGTCTGTCTGCTTGCCAGAGTGAATGTGTGGGTGGGAGAGCGAGGTGTTGAGGATTTGTACAGTGAAGGATGCAGCTGTTCAGCGTGATTAGCTGCTTTAATGGCAGCAGGCTTTAGGAGCTGTGAGTGGAGCTACCCAAGCTGGAGGTCAGGGGGGAGGGAGCTGAACAAGAGCAGGTGACCTCCCACTCCCACTCCTCTTAGACCACACAGAGCAGCACTATCAAAGTCTGACAAAACATAGTCACCTTTTCATTTGGGCTTCTTCTTTTCTTTCAGTCACATTCCTCGAGCCTCCTCTGTTTGCATTGGCAGGTGTTAAATATGTTATTCTCTCTTACTCTAATTCATTCATTAAAAAAAAGAAAGAGATTTGCTGTCAACTTCGTTCACACCAACATCCAGAAAATGTATACAGTCATGAGAAGAGCTCTAAAAAGACACATAAATCACATACATACAAGAAGGCAGGCTGCAGCCAGCATACAGAAAAAGGCCACAGCAGCTGATATTCATAGTTATGTAAATTGCCAGCACAGCACAAGTGCTGAGCCCAAATTGGAAGCAGCTGAAGAGAAGGCGAACTGGGCTGAAGGCCCCAGATGAGATTAGACATGGGAGCGTCCAGGCCTTTCAGCCTACACTACTCCACTCAGGGGAATTGTCATAATAGTCATTAATTAACAAACACCACTGAAAATGCCGACTAGCCAACCAAAAGTGAACTAAACCAAACAGTGGAGGGAAGTTTTCTCTCTTCTCCTCTCCTGTCTGCCTCGCTTTCCATACTGTCTTCTTCTTATTTAAGTGTGTGTGTGTGTGTGTGTGTGTGTGTGTGTGTGTGTGTGTTGGTATGTGCATAAGGTTTACTAAAAAAAATCCACAAAATTATACTTCATATATGGGTTCAGGTATTTCAATTGGAATATATACTAGTAATTATGATAATATTATTATGACATTATTTTGAAATGTTCCATTCAAACCACATACAGAGAACATACTGTACAGCACAAACCTCTCAGGCTGTGGAATAATAATGATAGAGTCATGTCATAAGAATTATAATTATGACTCCTTATGTCTGTATGGTTCATGTTTGACTGTAATAGTGTAAGGCAAAAGACTTAGAATATAATTTTCTAGTATAGCCAGGTTGATTCAGACTTAAGATATGATTATAGATTGTATTTATCATAATAACTATATGATTTATTTCATATCTTGTCTGTACATTAAGAACCACATAATACTTGACGCTCCATTTGTTTACCTGCGTTTTCTGGTGTCTAGTCTGTTCTTCAGTCTAAAATAAATATCAGTGAACTTCAAGAAAGAAATACAGATGCACAACTCTTTAGCTGAATCTTTTTTAAAGTTTCATACATACTTAGCCTTGATTCTGAGTTAAGTTTTATGTATCTGGCTCCTGGACTGGAAATGCCTCTTCTGCTTACTGATTTATTTATTATTTCCCAAGACATCCCCCGGGAGTGCATTGAAAACTGTTTTTCCTGCAGTCAAAAAGAAATAAAGTGGGCCGAGTCAGCAGCGCTAAAAAACTTTTAGGGATGAAAATAGACATACACACACACACGCACCATGGCAGCTGGAGTATTCTTCTGTCCCCAATAAAGCAGAGGCATTTCCCCTCACCCAGTAGTTTAAGTGGACTGGTGTGCTGACTGAGTGACCCACAAACAGACAGGCTCTTTACAGCCTGACAGATCACGCATACAGGAGCAGAGACACTCTCTTCCTGGTCGAGATAAGGCCATTTGAACTGGTAACAGGGCTTTTATCATACAGAAAGATGAAGAAAATAAATCCCTTTAAAATCCTGCCCTTTTCAAAATCCTCCTCCGTAGTGGAGGTGTGAGCTCTACCTCCTTTCTCTCATCTCTGATCCACTCAGCGACTGATGTCATTAAAGCTGCATTAACCCTGTCTGCTCCCTGCCCGTCAACATATCGCCATCTCTCAGCTTGCAGGTATAGAGTGGCATGATGTAGGTACTGTAAAACACAGCGCTACTGTCTTTTAGGTAGGCTCTGAGAAGGTAATGAAGCATATTTGGCGTTTTGACGTCAGTGCCGAGACAATGGCCGCATTGACGGGGTTTGAGTGGGTATGCTCGGGGTCCTGTTGGTTCCATACAACTGTGATGAGTTCAACGGGCCCAGTTGCTGCCTGCAGCCCACTTCTTGATCTTACCTTCTCACTCTTTATCATTTTTTGCTGTTAATTTATATGAAAATAAAATATTTTAGTTTTTTTATTGTGGTCCCCCAACATACAACAGCAAACTGTAACACCAGTGGAGACATGATGGATGATGGAGAGTCCAGCCTGTTTACAAGTTTTCTTCTCTGCTGAATAACAAACTTTTAAGGCTAATTTGACCTAAAATTGATCATCAGTCTTTGATTTAGCCTTAAAAGTTTGTTAATGTGATCATTTTGTGGGCATGAAAGAAGATTACTCTAAAAATGCTAAAGGTGATGAATTCAAATTGCTTTTTTTTGTTTGAACAAACATCGAAAATCCAAAGATGTTCAAATTAGTTTTACATGACTAATTTGAAATACACAATAAGATAAGAAAATACACATAATCACAATAAAATAGAAAAATACAAGATGTTATAAGTTTTCTATTGAAACTGTGTTCTCTTGCTCTCCTGTTTCAGTCATATGTATCCCTGTAAAAAGTGTCTCTCTCTTACTGATGTCTTAAAATCTGGTTCTATTCACACTCTGGATAGATATAATAATACAATGAAAACAGTTGCTTTTAGATTAAATATTCGTCTCCACATCAGTCTGTGGGTTTTGTACTCTCCCAGTTGTCCTTATGATCTAGCTGCTCATTTGTCACTGTTACGAGTGCATAAACATATACAACACCACATAAGAGAGTCTCAAGTGTTGTGGCTCAGTGGGTGGGGATTTTATTAAGCCGACCTTCAAACCCCCTCCACTCCCATATACACTAAACCACAAACAGACCACCACATCACAGACATCTTGCTGTGGTGTGTTGTGGTGACATCATTTATGGCCTCTTGTATCACAGACCTCCCAAACATCCAACCCCCCCTCCGGTTTGTTCTCAGTTTCCCAGCCACTAAATGCTGTACTCTTGGATAACGTGTTGAATTTTAAAGTCAGTGCCCCCGTCTGACTCTTGAGCTCTATTTTGAGCTGGTCTTTGCATATATTTCCATTTGCTCATGTGGTTGATACAGTGCTCAGCGGGGATGTGGGGAGTGGTGCTGATGGTTGTGATTAGTTCTGGACTGAAGACGAGAGTGGAGAGGAGGTTTGGATGAACTGCACCAGCAGTTCGGCCTAATTAGAGACATTCCTAGTTGGCTTTCAGAGCTCAAACCTGACACAGGAGGAGGCCTTCCCCTCAAGGAGCCAATCGTCTTGACCATAAAGAAATTACCTCACTTGATTGGCTAGAACAGGACAGAGTAGAGTATAAGTGAACTTGCCTCCAGAGATCAAATGTGTGACATATAAAGCTGAAGCTATACAGGGCTGGCAAAGTAAGCTGTATTTGTTTTCAGTCAGACTGAAGAGAGCTGTTCTGTGAGAAATCTACTATAGAAGTGTGCTTGCAAGTGTTTTTCAGCTTGATGTTTAGGCATGACAATGTGGCCAGGTGCCTAAAACCAATTAATCGTACAAAGACTCCAGAGTTATTATAATTCAGGGCAAACATTCAAATCCAGACTGCGGGGCACTCAAAACTGAGTTTGTATATAAATCTGTGCCAACTATCTGGGCTATAGTTCATACTACTTGCATCGGTTAACCCCACAGGCCTACCCGACTCAGTTGAATCAGATTTCCACACAGTCAAAGAAAGTAAAAGCGTGCGTCCTGCTCATACTTCAGTTATGAATCACGGATCGTCTCTGCTGCCGGGCTGCTGCAGCCAAAGACAAAATGCAACTTATGACTCGAATCGTCGAGTTCTCAGGGGCGACCTTATAACCGTAAGTTAACTGCAGTCGACTCCAACTACAAGCCAGTGTTTACTATGCAGGCTACAACACACAATGAATGTACAATGAATAATCAGCTCTGTACCATAAATATTGATCATACGTCATATGATATCATATAGTTATCATACAAATACAATACTTAACATACACCTGGCAGCACTGAGGCAGGAGATCATGTAAATAATCAGGATTAAAACTTTTTTCCTTGCACTTAAATCCTAAGTTCCCTAAATGTGATATGTGGTTAATGTGGTTTAATGACTTATGTGGTATTTCTTGTGTAATGTTTTTAATGCATTTTGTAAAGAGTGTTGAATTGCCTTTGTGTATAAAAATTTGCCATTTAAAATAAGCACGTTTGTCACGTTACCTTCAAAGCCGTCTTCAGCGCCACAGTGTTTCACAGAAAGTGTGCGCATTTCATGTGTGCAGAGTGCTGTTTACCCTGCACTAATAGAGCATGTAAGACATGCATCATTTAGGAAAGTGCTTGTATCTCCTTTTTTGTCTGGCATCGTCTGGGGTCAAGCCTCAGGGGCTTCTCTTAATACCCACTCATTGCACACACATTCAGTCTACAGCCACAGCATTCTCTTTTAAGGTCTTCTTGTTCACTTTCAGTGGCACAGTGAGTGATGTGATGATGTGCATTTTCAGTGTGATATGATTCATTGGTCCACTGGTCTTTGTGGTTGGAGGAAGAGTTTGTGGTGGTGCTGGTGTGGCAGCATCAGGGGCTCAGAGCCAGAGAGGCCCAGCGGGGTGAGCTCATTAACAACAGGACGTACCCCTGAACCTCTAAACCCAGGCCTGCATTCCGTCCGCTCCACTGCCCCCTGGGACTCATCCAGGGGGGCTTTAACAGCCCCGGTGTTTTGGTTGGACCCTTGCCACAGCCAGAGCCGAGCTGTGCATGACGACCCCCCTCCGTCTCCCCTCCCCCGCCTCAATCAGGACCATAAATACAGTCCAGAGAGGGTGTCTGTGTGTTCCTGCTTCCTCAGGTGTTTATGGCCCTCTCACTCAGTCATGCTGAGCTCACAGCCACGGCTTGGCAGCAAACAAACACTTACGCCCGCACACATGCAGACATGTTTAAGGCACCAAAAACACCTGCTCTCTCAAGACGCATATATCAAGTTTGTATGTACAGACAGACTCGTGACTCAGACTAAAATTAAACAAAACCTTATTACACCTCAGATGACTCGAGGTCACACAAACACGGGGAAAGAGAGCAGTGAGCTGAACTCGCTGAGTCTCCGTAATCATTAAAGTTGATACAGGACACAGAAACACACTCGCTATCTCGCTCTGTTTCTGCACACATGCACATTGTATATCAGTTGCATGTGTGCCGTATGACAGATAGACTGACAGAGCAGTAAATCAGTGCTACTGTGCCAGAGTATCTGCTCTGTCTGCTGCTGTCATTGACTGTGGGTTGAGGGACAGAAGATGATTTCATAGCCCTTTTATTTCTGCTGGCTGCCCTCCATGTTGTCTTCCTAAAGGGCTTCATCTCACCTGATGGGGACCGCATGTGGCCTCATGAGACCATGTCTGGTCAGCTTTGTGGAGACACCAGGGCTGACAGCCAGACAATCATCGAACCACTGAAAATATCCAGATGTACAACTTTTAAAAGTTATTTTGCTTTACTGTGCTTAAATGGCAGTAAGAGTGTCTGTTAGTGTGGATTTATGTATACTTGTGTTGGGACCCCCAGAATTGATATAGGATTCTGCATTGGCTTTCACTTGTTATATATTTGGATGGTCTACCTACAGATAGTTTATAGTATTTTTTAACATTTGCTTTGCATGCAGATGGAACAGATTATCTATGGAGTATAAAAATATTCTATTTTCGTATGGGGTAGTAAATTGATCTTCAATTTTCGGCTTTTAGTCTGTTGATTGGACAAAACAAGCTATTTGAAGACATCGGCATGGTTTAGGAAACTGTAAAAGGCACTGTACCAAGTATTTTCACTATTTACTGATATTTTATTGACCAAACAATTGATTAATCAAGGTAATAATTGGCAGATAAATCAACAATCGATCATTTTTAGTTGCAGCCATATATAACTATGTGTATAGGCTCTGTTTCTACTACAAAACCCCTTACAGTAAATCTGGCTTAAGAGGTCGAAGTCTCATTGAGGCAACTAATGCTGAAATGTGTGCATGCCTTAGACCGTAAGATAGTTTGGATAAAAACATCCACCAAGTGACATATGCTTCCTATTTTACACATTAGAGAACTTAAGAAAATGAGGAGGAAGAGTAGAGGTTTAGTTTCACTGTGAACATTCTTTGGATTCTAACAGTGGTTACATATTTGTAGTTTTTCCTCATTTATGTATATTGCCTCATTGCTTGAATCAGTATCTATCCGAAATTAGTTAAACACTGTTACTGATATGTCAGAAACCACAGTTGCACAGTTCAGAGGATCTGGTACTGAGCCACTGCCTGCACACAAATTGGCCTCTCTGAGCCTTTTCAAAATGGTTACCCTCTTTGGACATCCCCATCATTACATCCTATTTACAAAAGACCAAAAGGATTATTCTCAGTTAATGCGTTTTATATGAACCCTTCACTTCGCCTGTGTAAACCTAGCTACTCGAGTAAACAGAGCCCTATTGAAGCAGAGTTACTAAATCTGCGGCCAGACGGGTTCTCGACCCCGAGACAAAGTGGAGAATTACAGATTGTCCTGAGAGTCCGAGCTCAGCCCTCGCCCCCTCTTTCTTCCCTCTTGCCTCGCTTAGACGGGGGATAATCTATTCCCTCTCTCTTCTAGATGGAGAGAGAGATGAGCGTGTAAAACGAGAGTGGTTGTACTAGTGAAAGGATGGCATGGCTCCAGTAGGACACGTTCTCTCCAAGTGTTGCCAGGTAGAAAAGGCAATGAAAGAAAGAGAGAACGAAAAAGAGAATGGGATTTTCCTCCTCTCCTGCTGTCACAAGCTGACACTTGCAACGAAATGCAATTTTTGCATTGCTGTTTTTAAGCCAGACGAAGGAAAAATATTGTAAGGGACATGGAGAGGAGGGGAAATAGAGGGGTTTTCTTAACTGGAAAGGCCTGTTCACGTTACTGTTAAAAGGACAAAGAACAGACTGAAGTAATAACCATGATGAGCATCATTCATACTTTCTCTACGAGCCATAACCACAATGTTCCTTTGAGGTAATTTATCTTCTCATAATGTAACTCAACTTCAGAGGTAAAATTAGATTTGAGGCTCCCTTGTCTTTGTCTGCTCTGTCTGACCCTCTCACAGTCCATGCACCACTACCCCCTGGGTGTGGGTGGGTAGCCATAGGGACGCCAAAGGGGTGAAAGGGCAGAGAATTGAGGGGTGCAGGGTTTGTCTTTCCAGCAGAATAATGGCAAGTATTGTTCCGTAAGTGGCAGCAGTGTATCAAGACTATCACAGGAAATTTCTTGACATACTCATTCGGTGTCAGTCTTAAATTTCTGAGACACTTCAGAGCTGTATGTTGTGAGCTGGTCATGCTAAGGGAGTACAATGTGTCCCTTTAACGCCTGTGTATCAGCAAATCAAAAGAATGATTAAAGCCAAAGAGAGCACTGTAAAAATGCCTCAACATTTAGGAAGATGATTGACTGAGATAGCCAGGGAGAATTTAATGCACTTTGTGTTATGTTCTTTGTTCTTTAGTGTTGTGGTCTGTCCTTTGTTCCCCTTCTTTTTTCTCCACCTAGACCGTTAGAATGAAAACTGGAGCCAGCATGGATATCTGCCAGAGATACAGAGACTCCAGAGGTCATTATAAGTGACAGTTAAGTCTCAGCCTCAGACTGTGGATGTGTAATTGTGATGGAGGCCTCGCACACTTCCTAATCCGCACAGGGACAGGAGAGGGCACGCTGGGAGATGAATTACAAACACTGCTCTGGATCATTCATCCATCAGAGCAGCTCTTTTCGCCAAGCTGGAATTCCTTTCCCCTGGCTGCACCTGACAGTGCAGAAACCTTAGCCTGAGCTGCCGCCAGTTCACTTTTTGTTCCAAAAGTGCAGCTGAGTTTGCTCGAGCTTTTCAGGAGGTTCTCTGTCAAGACCGAGGCAGCTTCTGTCAGCAGCAGTAAGCAGCCGCCCTCCTCTCTGGAAGTGCCTGAAGGATCGATCTGAAAGGCTGTGCAACAGACGGGTGGAGCGTGGATGGCTATCATCAGCAGTTTGACTCCACTTCTTCTGCTAATGTCGTTTGAATAAAAGTCAGAGTAGAATTGTTGATGAAAAGTGGTAGATGTTGAAAGAGAATTGCATAATGTGGCACAGTTGACTGCGCTGAGGGTATGGAAATCGGGACAAGCTTACTGGAAAAGGCATGGGCGACCATTTTAGAGGTCCAGGTTCATGCCATAGGCTAAATATTTATTCTCTATTCAAAGGTGAAAAAGTCCCGAGAGACGTTGCTTAATTGTGTGTTTTGATGAGCACCTGGAAGACATCCTTGACACCCCGAGTCACAAAAGCTAAACATCCCTGACCCAGTTTGTAAAGTTGTGGAAGTTTATATTTGTCCGCGTCATCTCGTTTGCAGGATGTCAGCATCTCACATACAGTTTAGTCCACTGCTTCAGTGATGTGGCTGTTAATTATGTGTCTGCAGTTACGAGTCACACAGAGACAACCGTATCTAAGAAATCAAGAGGCTCAAGAGGACATGGGTTCAGACCTTAATACGTGTTTAAATTGTACTCTGCATGCTTTAATATAGTTAAATATTTCGACATCATTGCTACCAGAGTGAGAGTCTGTTCTGCGTATTGTAGGTCACTAAATTAATTGTTGTGGTTGTTCTTCTAAGATTGGATGTAAATGGAATTTAGTTTGTGGTGCTTACAGCATTGCAAAATTAGATTAAAAAATGTCAAATTCATGTTTTCAATTAGGGTAAACTGACCCTTAGAGACTCTCCTCTCAAGAAAAATGACAGCATTGAATTGTTTGTTAAATTGCCTAGAGTTACTTATGTTTACTTATACATGACAAAGACCTCTAGTGTGAATTATGACTCTTCCGTGTCAGTAACAAGGGCAGAAATAGCAGGACGTTGTTGTAGCCACAAAAATTGTAGGGTCGAGGTGGATGAATGGGGCAACAAAGCATGTGACTTTGACACAGGAGACTTTGGTTAACATCCTGTTTCCTTCGGACAGTCAACTTTTAATCATGACCATGATCTTTCTCTAACATTAGTCTATAGTTTTTAATAATAGTAATTGTTCTAGCAGTCATTCGTAACTGTTTTGGAGGCCTGTTGTCCGTCTGGCATCAAATCAGAAAATGTTCAAATTGGTTGTGTTTGAAGGCGACAAACAACATATTATATTTTTGCCTCACATTTACCTTTCTTTCACCTTTACATAACTCGCCAATTCTCCAAATTTTACCTGAGCAAAATGGCCTCCATTAGAATGAATTCACAAAGCTTTGGGAGACACATTGTATTTTGTATGACTCAGCCAGTACAAAAATACAGGGATTATCACTGAACTTTGTCACCGTGAATTCAGCCCTGAGGCTCAACAGCTCATGTATAAATTATGATAACTCTCGACACTCTCTGGCTTTTCACCCTCATAACCGTGAAGAAATAGGGAGGAGGACTTAAGTGCTAAAACAGCATAAATTACTTTCATTTTCCACTTTTGTTGAGTCTTATCATCTCACCGCTAAATGATGTCATGTGTAATTCTGAAGCTTTCATAAAGCTTTAAACTGAAATACTTTTTTATAGTGGTCTGGTGTATAGTTTTATGTATATGGGTGTATAATGAGTTTTAAAGGTTGGTTTGCCCTAATTTGCCACTTGTGATATTTACAGCTTTCATAAGTTGTTTAACACTCTGCAGATAAAACAGAAACAGCCCTCTGAGTCGGCACAATAAGCCTTCATGTCTCGCGTGTAGGTGGTGAAACCTAATCTCCCAATAGTGACTTTTATGAATCAATTAAAACACGATAAATAGCAGAGAACAGAGGGTGAGTAAGAGGATCAAAAGCTCACAAGAGGTGTTGTTGATGGTTTTTGGTTGACCACTGCATCTTGAAAGCATTATAAAGCAGCCACTCTGTACTTTAACCCAGTGGTTCCCAATCTGGGGGTCAGGACCCCCACCAGGAGTCACCAAAGCTTCACGGGATATCCTGAAGCCTTCTTGATTTTAAGGGCTGTAAGAAAACTTTAAAAATATACACAGTAGGTCTATATCTAATTTCAGAATAAACTGAATGATATTGTTATTTTTAAAGTTCAGATAAAAAAGTACGCAGTTAAAATTACCCAAGTTCTAATTGAACAATGGTCACACTCATCCAGATTGCTTGTTTTACAGTTGTTCTGAATTGTTATTGTTGGGCACTGAATATAACTGAATATAAATACACATAAACTATGTCAGTTAGTCAGGGGTTGTAGGTTTACTCAATCATAGAAATGGGGTCCGTTAAGGAAAAAGGTTGGGAACCACTGCTGTAACCTGTCAGTGTTCAACTACTGTGAGAGGAGGAGATGACGACAGAGCACTTGTTCCCCTCACAAACACTCTCTCCATATCTTGGAGTACCACAGGTTGATATATGTCAGGCATTTTTGGGCTTGGAGTCAGACAATGGGACCCATCCATCCATTTTTACTGCAGCTCCAAACGCCTGGAGAGATCAGGTCCTTCTCGTCCAAGACCTCCAAGTCTGCTCCACTCACACTGCCAGATATCAGCGATGAAGAAGGGAGGACGGAGAGGATACACACACACATCATGTTTGGACTACAAATGCACATATATGTACTCTCAAGACAGACAGATACAGAAACACACACACACACACACACACACACAGGAGACATATTTAGTCGAGACAGGCCAGATGTTTTATCTCAGTATGTATGTGTCAGAGTGCTCCGCTCTCTCTGACGGAGGAGTGTTAATCTCTGGAGCTGGAAGCTCGGCACACCGCCACAGCTGCTGTGACTGGGATCGCTCTGATAAATTGCACCACACCAACCATGGGGGGGTGGGGGGTGGGTCTAGCCTGTATTTGATTTAGACCTGCCACAAAAGCCTTGACACCATAAGTCTCAGACCTATTGCGACTTCTCCCAGTGACCCTCTTTCTGAAACTCGGTAATGAAACTTTATCTTCACCTCACTGACTAAATATGACCACTCATCTCATCTCTAAATTACTTTCCTACTGGTGTAATGATGATTGCTGAAATAACAAAATTATGTTTATATGATGATTAATACTGTGCAGCTGATTATTGTATGTGATTAAAACGCCAAACAGTATAATTACACATTAATCATAATGAAATTCATCATTTTGCTCATGTAGTTCAGTCATGCTGTTAACACTGAAACATCCTCAGATTTTTAAAGGATTTTTTTTTTTTACTATTTTCATTTTATAGAGAAAAAAATTGATCGTCTAATCCATCCTGAGAAACGTTTATTATTCACAGCCCTAGTGATTTTTTGGAGGTCCTACTACAGTATACATCAACTTAAAGCGTCTACTGTGGAGTTTGTTTTCAAGTTCCTGTCTTGAAGTTTCTGTCTTTTCATCGATCAGCAGTTTCTCACAGTGTGGGCGTGAGGGAGTGCAGGGAAGACTGTTGTTGAAAAACTTTGTGAATGCCAGCAGGGAGGAGTTTGAAGGAGAGCTTGTGTTCCTTTGTAATGCGGTGCTGAGATAAGAGCAGCATCCACCACGTCAGCCACTGCCAGAGCCCTGCAGGGTCGGCGGACCAGTGTTGACCTGAAACTGTGATCACACAGTCTGTTTTATTAGCTGACGGGAGCAACGTAATTGATGGCTTGGCATTGTTAGCTTCTCGTTTGGCCTGTTGTTTCTCTCTGCTGTAAATGCAGTGATAGTTGTGCGAGGTTTTGATCTATGTTTCCACGCTCCTCGGATACTGTAATCTGCTTCCACTCCCCTGCATGGGAGCCTCTCCTCTGTGTGTGTGTGTGCTTTCATCCTTGTGTGCATGTCTTCACACAGTCAGCTCTGTCTGTGGGCATGTTGTGTTGAAGTGCTTTTCAGAGATAAGACCCTCATTCTGGTGTGATGGCAGAAGGGTAGAGGATGAAGGGAGTGAGAACACTGTGAATGGAAGCATCCCATATTCCTCCTTCTATCTCCTTTTTTCTTCTCCTCTCTTATCTTTACTCCTTTTTCATTTTTTTCCCTCAGCAGTTTTCTCATTTCTCCCTCTCTGAGTGATCTGTGGCAGCAGAGGCTGTAAATTGCGGTGCACTTGCGAACTGTGGGAGAGTTTCTGTGTCAGTCTTTAAGCCTGAGAGCGTTGGAGAATGGATGTCACATTAACACTGGAGCACTCCATCACCTAGCAGCATCTCTACTTTGGCAAATCGAGACAGAGAGAGAAAGAGTTGGACATAAAATAACACTGAATGAGGAATAGTTCATCACTGAGAGCTTTCCTAGACTGAATCATCCGGCGGCCCCCCACTAGTGTGTCTTAGCCAAATAATGAGCAAAAAAACCCAAATCCCTCATTCTACTTTTAATAAATCTGTCTTTGGAGCATAAAATACCCTGAAGTAAAACTGTTGATTTTAATGTTGGGGCTGATGTCCTTCCCCAAAACTACTTTTTACATTATTCGTAGTTACTGTACATATT
>NW_023339718.1:8701704-8711708 GCF_004916995.1 Morone saxatilis
ATGAAGGCCACAAGCCGAAATGTGTCATTGATATAAAGTTGTTCCTTATGCTACAAGTGTTGCTGGAGTTTTGACCTCTTACTATTTCCCTTCTGCAAGCACCTTGGAAGGAGGTGAAGTTGTGCCAGAAATTCCTACTCAACATCATTCACACACACACAGGTTTGAAACAAATTGCCCTTCCCTTTCTTACTTCGTCTTTTCTTTTGTTCTCTGTTCTTTTCTTTTACTCTCTTGCCCAAACACTCCAGGACCCTGATCTGGAGACTGAGTTGTATAAAAACACCCACTATCTCCTATATCTGAAGTTTTGTCCTCTGCACTGCTCAGCTCTAGACACCCCTCTTTAGCTTATCATCCCTTTGTAAAATACACAGAGCATGCATACTTATCTCTAATGGTGCAAAACACAAACAAACCTTAGCCCCCGCGTGCTTGAGGGCCCACTTTATTCTCATCTGTCAGAGGAAGCAGACATGAGACAGAACCACATGTCGGAGCAACACTGCCCAGATCTGAGGTGTCGTCGCTGGGCTTTGGTGGTGGTGGGTGGTGGAGGGTTTGTGTTACTCCAAACAGAGCAGAGATAGAACATGTTGATGCAAAAAGACACCTGTGCAGAGGGCACATGTGGCGCACAACGAGCCTTCATAATAATCTTCCATCTGGGCTGATAAAACACAGAGCAGCAATACAACATCAAGATAACCTACTGCAGCTTAAGTGGCGTGCACGCAAAATCAACATTTTTTTGTTTGCCCGACCATGCCTGTCATGATTATGCTTATCTGCTGGGTGCTGAAAATCTCTTAAGGTCATTTAGTTTATTTCCTAGGGAGTTTCCGAAACATGCTGTATGTAAGTGTTTGTCATCAGGATTGAGATGCTACAGATAGCTCTGGCTACACATGGATTCGCCTTTGAAGTCCCTACATCTAGTAATTAGTGTCCTCCACTGCATGGTCTCTGTTTCCATTCATATTTGAGTATATTTGAGGATATACTGAGTTTATTTACAGTGGAAGAGGGTCTTGCTATGTTAGCCTAGTTAATCCTACTGTTATATTTCTGACAGAAGACCAGAGCTCTTTGTCGTCTCAGTGTATTTGTCTTGCTCTGGGCTATTTTGGTAATTCAAATACTTTTACACATTTCTGAGTCTTGATAAAGACTTCCTCTACTTCTTCTGTGGTCTTATATGGATTAAGGAAACCTCCTGTTTTTTTTGCTGGGGTAAAGGTCAGGTGCTGTATGGATCTGTTCTGAGGTCACTACAGATCAGTCATCGTGTTTGTTTTGTCTGTCTCCTGTTTTGATGGATGTAAGTTTAGCCAGTGTAAAGCCTGCGGTGCAGCGCGAGCGATCAGGGGAATGAAGTCCAGATTGTTGCTTAGTCTGTCACATGCTTGTTCGTTTATGCCTTCATCAAGTAGGGCACCGTATACTGCATAAACTATAGGCATGACAGAAGAAAACCATGATTAAAATCTCCCTCGTTTGGTGATTTATGTTTGTGTAACCCCAGCGAGCCAAGGTCCGGCATACCTGCGTTATTGCTCAAGTTAAAGCCTTAGCTCCTGCAGGCCAGCCATCAATCAGCACAGTGCCAGTTAGCGCTGTGCTGGATTAGCGCAGGTTTGACCTACACCAGGTGTGTGTGACCTGTGTTACTGTCTCACGTCTCGGCTGCGGTGTCGTGTTCTCCGGGGCCTCCCCTATGAGTTTACCTGAGCAGAGGCTCACTGTTCCACACGCCATCACCCTGAACCCAAAAAAGCCCAATCAGCTTTGATCCCACCCTGCGGCCCCTGGAAGTAAGTGGGGTCTAATCCCCAAAAAGCCTTAGAGAGACACAGAGGAATGCCTGGCACACAGCACACCATTCACTCAGGGATTAGACTTAGAGGAGCTCAGCTTCACACAGTCACAGTGAGTATATACATATGTGTGGGTTTGTGGTGTGTGTATGCATATGTACATGTATGCAAATTCTCCATACATGCATACATGCAACATACAGGGGTTAGACAAAACAATCTAAGAACCTCAAACCTCAACACTGCCAGAAAGCCAGGTCATATTAGGGTGAATGCTAATTAGTAGCATTTGTCTGGTTTGGCAATCAGCTGTTCGATACTTTAGGCCTATGTGAGTTTTCAAAGCAGCGGGAGCTCGAAAGAGGCCAAATGATCTGTGCCAAGGCTGAGGGTGCGCTGGTCCCCCCCAACAAAAGGTTTAATTTGTCAAGTGAGACCTGCTTTCAAATATATGAAAAGGGTTAGTCTATATGATGTTACTATCGATGTACAGACAGTCCCAACACTCTACAAAGACACTTTTTTCCTATAATTTTTCACTCATCTGTATCTAATATTATGGAAAATGTATGAAAAATAACAAAATAATCAAATTTTCTCCCACTGCATCATTACATCAGACAAAACACATGTTAAACAAAATCAGCAATAACTCATTCGTTAGTTTATAACTCAGATTAATTCATTTGGACAAGAGAATTTTGGAAAATGATCCATCGTGATAAAGCTGATACATTTTAACGTTATTGAATTATTACCCTGCCCTATTGCAAATGCTGACAATATAATCCAAGTACTTATAATGAGGAACAAGAACATTACTTATGTTTGTGGTTAATCCCCATTTCCTCAGTAATTAAATAAGTGTCTGTTCATTTGTCCGTTTGGAACCTGAAGCAGTTTTATAAACATCTGTAACACAGAAATCAACAGCAGCTGATCGCCATCCGGTTTGATCGCACCAACACTCCTCTGAACAGATTTTTTTGATACTCTATTGATCCTCGAAGGAGAAAACTGAAAGCTGAAAACTCGAACCTGCTGCCTTTAATTATAGTTTCATTTTCTCCAGCAGCAGGATGATGTGTGTCCGAAAGATTCAGTGAGTGCCCCGTCTGTCGGCACACCGAGAGGAGGGGTGCGGTAGTATCAGGTGGATTCTACGTGGTCACTCCAGCCCTGTGTGTGTGTATTTTAACAGGTGCACAGTTGCACAGAAATGTATAATGATGTAAAGAGTGATGCTCAGAGTTGGCATTAAGTTGATGGTGAAGACAATGAGGCAGCAGTGTGCAGCAGACTCATCAATCTTACGCTGAACCTGGAGATTGGAGGGAGTGATGTTGATCCTGGCACTCTGCCACTGCTTTGAGAGCTTACCCATATGTAACTGTTTGTATGTAATAGAGTGATGGAGCATCAGTGGGTGGATTTCATGTGATCTAATGGAAGAGATGTCCTATGTCAGTTTAGTTTATGATTTCTTCTCCACTCTTACCTGGGACTATTCTTGGTAACCGCTGCTTCCTATGGTTTTCTGGGAGTTTGCTGTTGTTTTACAATCTCAGAGGAGTTTTTATTTGAGGAGTGAATATGAGCCGTCTAAATCAGGGGCTTTGAGACCCTGCTGTCGAGTTAGGCTTGTGTCTACAATAATAGACTGTATGTGACTTAGCCAGGTCCAGGACTTCTTCAAACATGCAGCATGTCGGACACACAGACACAGCCTGCTGTGCTTTTATCAGCAAGACTTCCATGTCTGCTTTCCTTTCATGCGTGAACGTGTCTGCTATCAGGGATCCTGAATACTCAAAGTGCAGATATGGTGTCTCTGTAGTAAGAACTTATAACCCATAAAGGGTTGAGTGTGCTTTAAACAAACTACTTCACACACATTGATGGAGTTTTCTTATAAATAAAAAATAAATAAAAATGTCATTCTTTTTATCACCAATACATACTCTATGTATCCTTACTGTTTGACAAACATGTTGAATGTATTCCACATAAAACATTTGCAAGGCAGAATTTTTAAATGTTTTGGAACCAGCATTATTTACATTAATGGTTTCTAGCTATCAGTCTCCTTCTATTGATCCTCATGGTGTTTCTTGGAACATGTCAAGTCAGATTTTATTTATATAGCCCAAAATTACAACTCAAAATGTGGGAAATGAGTATTTAGATTGAGTAATCATTGTATTGATTTGGTGATGCTCATGTGATTTTTGTTAAGTGTACCCTCACAGGCATTGACATATGAATAACACTTGAATTGTCAGGAGGTCACCAGTTGTTCTTCTGTGTGCTTTGTGATATGAAAGTCCGGTCAGAGAAAAACTTCTCTGTCTTCTCTCCATGCTGCATGAAGTAATTCTTCAGAGAACTCGTCACTCTCAGTATTTTAGCAGAATTTCTCCTATAAAATTTTTTTCTCAGGGAGCTTTACAATCTGTACACCCTCATAACCTCAGGTCAGGTAAGGAAAAACACCCAGTTACCGCCACCAACTGCCGTGTCGACATGTGAAATGATAATAATAATAACTCACATATAGTGAGAAAACTTCAGGAGGAATGCGTATGGCGTCATCCACTCACATATATGAATGTGCGCCATTGTCCCAACCGAGAGGCAACCTACACAGTGGAGAAATTAAGCCAAGGTGGAAGTGCCAAAAAACTGCAGTTTCCCAAATGGCCACTTGAGGCTGGCTACAAAAGTCAGTCTCTATAAAGCCCCATATTAAAACTCCCAACCTTACAGCAGAAATATTTATAGCTTGGAACAAAAAACGCTTCTGGCCTCTGTAGCTACAGTATATTCCCTGTTTATGACAATAAATAAATTCATATATAATTTGTCCATTTAAATTATATCAAGGCTTAAATTTATGCATTAAGAGTGTTCACTTTGAGTGACAAGTGGGTGGCGTCACAGGTGGCTGTTTTCAGTACCCAGGCTTCATTTGACCTCAGCTCTACACACACTCCACATATTTGCCCATTTTTGGTTTCAGGAGCCATGACTGCCAAGATGGTGCCGGCCAGAACCGACCACACTAAGATCCACCATAGCTCTGCAGAAACTTACGGGTGACGTTAGCCTACGTCGATTTTTATTTATTTATACATGTGTTTTTCTAGCATTAATATATGTTGCACTTTGAACTTGAAGAATTTTATTTCCCCATCGAGTTTCTGTAACAATTTTAAAATTCCATAATAGGGAACATCATTTCACACAATTCCTTTATTTTAACAACAGTTAAAAATGAAAATAAACAAGTCATTCTTAAACCGTGACACTCACATCGGGGGGGGGGGTTTAACTCAACAGTTTATGTTTCTACAGACTGTTTATATTGGCAGTCAAGCATATTTGCAATGACGAGGGGAATATCTGATGAGAAGATGTTGCAAATATCATTTCTTCTCGCTGACTCCTCTGCCTCTGTCCTATTTAAAAGTTTGTGGTAAAACAGTGGTCTTTAGCTATTTCAGTATGTTACATCCAACATTTTTCACCCTGACAAACCTCTGAGCAGGGCTGAATACCTCCACAGTAAAATGATCCAAACTTATGAAGGCAAAATGGAGATTAGGGTGTTATATGAGATGTCCCAAAGGACACCGACAAATCAAATGATTTGTTATGGTGGAGGAAATGGACAGTGCTCACTGAGAGAAGCTGAATCATGAGGAAAATTGAAACAATAGTGAAGAAAGATTTGGCCTACTTCTTACCACACATGTCTTCTGCTCTCAGTTCATTTATAGCCCTGCAGAGTGAGGCAGGTTTATGGTTTGCTATTGAAGCAGAATATCGTCCTAAGGGGAGATGGAATGGCTACAGTCTGGCAATCAGTCTTGGCTGTGGATGGACGAGTGCAGTCACTATCACGCTTTCGTTGTGTTCGACTGGAACTTCTGTGTTTGGTTGTCATGGATCCTGCTGCTTGGTTGTCAGAGGGGACACGATTGTTTTTATTGTTTACATGGGTGGTTAAGGAAAAGTATAGGATATTGAAACCTCTTTCTTAACAGCACTTGCTCTCATGTGTACTCACACACACAAATCATACCACAGGAGGGAAATTACATTTGGCTGGTGTGGCAACAGGCCTCTAAGCCGCAATAAGTAAGCGTTCAGACCAACCTTGGACAAATAAACTGTGTGTTGGACTGGACGTGTCCTTCAAACACTCAGGGCAGCGGATTTACACACCCAGGCGCAGAGTGTGTGTAGCAGAGGACGTGGGGCAGGATGTTTAGCTGAAGGTTTGTGGACTGGCCTGCGCTCTGCTTGGCTGCAGCTGTGGGCAGAGAGCTGGAGCGCTTGTCAACCTCTGTATGGTAATGAACAGGGTCAGAGTAAAGGGGCTGCTGGCCAGGAATTCAGCAGCATGTTTTTGCAGAGAGCAGCAATGTGTAAACTCCACTTCTCAACTGCCATTCCTATTGCAGTTTGGTCGACTCAAAATCTTTTTATTGTTTAGTCCTTGCAACATTGTTTTGATAGTTTTGATCTTCCAAAACTTTCTTTCTTTCTGTAACATCTCATCTTCCATTTTATTATAACTTATTCGGTGTTGGACAATAACACAGTACTTTGGAAACAAGCTAGAGTAGCTTTAAATTACAATTACATTACAGTTACTAATCCCAGTAATTCCTCATTAGTTTTGACATTTAGAGGTCTGCTGGTTTGCTTTCTTAACAGGAGTTGGATACATGGTGCGTTCATGTTGCTTGAAGTTGGGCGAGACAGTTAACTTCCTCCCTCCAAAAGAGGAGAAGTACGCCTTCCAGTTAAAGTTGTTCCAGTACCGACCATTATCTGAAATTCCTCTGATACTAAAATTGTCAAAATGCGGTATCTGGCATAGGCAAGTACGCTTTCTGTGCACCGGTCCGATATCACATAATTTATTAGCCCTGAAATGGGTTCTTACTACTTCCCAGCAGTGTCCCATTCCCCATTTTTGTCCAGGGATAGTTAAGTCATGACCTGACCTACACTGACAAAGAGTTTGCCCCATTCATACAACAGTAATAGCAATCATACAGGTTTAGTAGTATACGCTATTTTTTCAGTACTTGATATTGGCCGATACATACAGGTATTGGAGTTAGTATTGGGCAGGAAAAATAACATTGGAAAATCTCTACTTCTAGACACTCAAAGATTGTCTTCTTTACATGTTGGGTCCTCTCATCTGCTAGCTAGCAACTGGTAAGATTATATTCGGGTATCACCCAGTTTTGTTCAGAGTTGGAGAGTATGTTATTCTGCAGCTTCTGGAGTGCTGTGTAAAGTCACCGGGGCTGAACTATCTAACTGTTGAACCATAATGCCCTGTTTTGTATTTCTACACGTGTATGGACGTTTGGAGGTTGTTTAAAGATACCTTTGACTTTTCAATAAGTAATGAGTAGTGTATTTTAATAAAAAAATTGAAATAACTTTCCCCAACACTGGTCTTATTTACATAGATTTGAGATGTCTGAACTTGACTAAAAGGAAGTCTCACAGGGCAAGAATGAGCAGTCAGGTGACAAAGGTTAGTTTAAACTTACTTGGAAGAGGAAACTTAATACAAACAGGAAAATTACTGTCACCTAACACACTCCTTGCAGTTGTTCCTGTTGAGTCTTGTTAAGGGATATTTTTATTTTTTATTGAAAATTTGGGTGTACTCTTTTTGTTAAGTGGGTTAGATGACCTGGTTTAACATAATCTGGCACCTTTACAACTTCTTTGCCCGTTTCTTGCCCCATCAGACTTTATTGTAGCAGTGTTGTCTTAGATCTCAGCAATTACTTTGGTGAGTACATTGATGTCATAACCAATAGAAACAAGGGCCGGCCTGGGTTGTAATAAAGTGGAATTATCCTTTAAATGAAAACCAGCTTCACATAATGTTGATTGGGGTTTTCTTATTTTAGTTACAAAGGCTTATAAAATGTTAAAACTGCTCAGTGCCGCATGCATGATATTTAAACAGCAATGGTTGTTTTTAGAGCTATTGTTTGTCGGCCTCTTGCGGCAGTGTTTTGGCTGAGGGCAGTGGGGTTTAATTACTGCGGTGTGTGTGGATGTTTTATATGTAGAGGTCACAGACAAGATGGACCCCTCCCTGCCACACTAAAGCAGCAGCAGAGGGGTGTGTGGTTTCATCCGGTCATATCCTGGTCTGCAGCTCTGGAGTCCTGTTTTCACTGGTTTCCCTGGTGACCACACAAGAGACAGAGATGGAGAGATGGGAAAATAGGTTGCACATCACTGGGTAAGATGCCAACCGAGGTCAGTGAAAAAGAGAGTGACGCCAAGGAAAAGTTTACAAAGCAGCTTTTATTCGGGTCAACCGGGGTCACGAAGGAGGAGCCGGGTTTCATCGAGCTTCTGTGTTATTGTGTCTCTCTTAATAAAAGTGAAGGGTGTTTGCTGGGTCGTCAGCCTCTGCCACAGGCTTTTATTAGACATCTGCTGCTTTCAAGTGGAGGAAATTTTTAAAGACGTACGGGTGGATTTGCAGCCTGTCCCAACCACATACTATCCCAACTCAGGACGCTGCAATCCAACAGATGCGACCACCACTAATTTTAGCCACTTTATGCAGACCGCAGCATTGTTTTCTTTCATGGCACTGAGAAGATTGTTTCCATTTTGCCATATGCTGAAGGTTTTTGTTTTTAGATTCTACTGGGACAATAGCAGAGAGAAATTCCATTTTTAAATTTGCTTAAAATTCTTGGGTTTTGTGTAAACACCAGATTCCCTTATTGTTTTGTGGCTTTGTCTTTGAACCCAAACTGCCTTTCCTGCTGTTGTGGACATTCAGCAGCGCATTGCCCACTGAGACAACCAACAATCACTGAGGCTTCTTGTGATAAAAGCAGTGAACACCACCACACTGCTACACCCCAAAACAAGTGGTTAACAAACAGTGGAGGCAGGTCTGCTCTGCTCAGTAATTAGAGGCAACGGTGGCGAGTGATTGTGAAACAAAGCTCAATTCTCCTGTAATTAGTATCTACGAGTGCCTTGCAGGTATTCTCGACAGTCTGGGCCAAACCTCTGTGTGGTAGATAGTTGTGGGTCTCTCGTGATAAAACCTTCTGGAAAACACAATAAGCAGGAAGCGTGACTGTAGGGAGGGAGGGGAGGTCATGGAAGGTGAGTGCTGCATCCTGTGCAAAGGGGTCTATACTCCACAGCTGTCTGTGCCCAGCGAGGCCAGTCTCCTGTCCCAGAATGCCAATGGAAGCACATGTCTTTAGGCCAGACAAACACCTCTGTCAGCAGGCCACAGTCACCCCAAAAGTCAGACCATTCAGCCCGGCACTGCTCTGTAATTACACACCACCGCCTGCTGTGGAGGGGGCGGGAGCGGGCAGCCAGACTGAGATGCAGACCATCACTACCATCAGCATCACTGCAGGCATGTGCTGGAAAAACAGAGAGAGTGAGAAAGATAGGGAGAGTGAGTGAGAGGGAAGGTGAGGTAAAGACAGCCCTGTCTGGGACAGGGAGGCGGGGGGAGCGGCAGGAGACCCTCCTCCTTCCTGTGAAAGATTATAGGCTGTGTGTGCGAGCACATCTGGATGGGCTGGAAGAGTTGAAAGGACTGATGTGAGAATCGGCAGAACCGGAGCCAAACTGAAGAAGATTAGTGAAACAACATTGCTGGTCACACTGAACTGGCCTCTGCAGCATTTATCTCTGTGTGTATGTGTGTATGTGCACCATGCCTGGATACAACCATTCACATTTTTCATGCGTTGCTCGCTTCACCCTCCCTTTCCAACCACAGGGGAGAAACTATGGTGCAGCCAAACACACGGAAAATGCGAAAAGCCCCTGTCACCTACAGCTAGCTGCTACCTACAGCCAGTGTTTGGTTTGTCAGTAAGTAAAATTACAACTGCTGTTTTACTAACTGAAGTACATTAATCATCTCCTCAGGTACAGTAACCAGACTGAATGTAATACATTATTTTCACCCTTTATAGTGACTGATGGAGGTCTTGCTCTGTGGAGGGTGAGTGTGCGCTGCCCTACACTGTAAGTGTCTGTGCTGATTGATGAGGTGAGATGTGTGTGCATGAGGTGAGAACCTCTCTGACCCTGCACACTCCCACCTCAGGGTCCTGGAGGCTGTAGCATGGTTTCTTTTGCAGCAGG
>NW_023339718.1:8711778-8726848 GCF_004916995.1 Morone saxatilis
GCTGCCTCAGTGCATTTGTTTTCGACTTAAACACAGTGTGGAGGTGAGGATTCAGTCTCGCTCGGCTTACCTTTTCCTCTGGGATCAATTATCTGACCCATTGTTATAGCAAGGCTGCACTTCCCTCTTACCTGTAATTGCAGTTGAACCTGTCCAGTGTGTGGGCTGCTCCCCTCTCCAGCTGAGGGGTGGGGGGAGGCAGAGAGACAATTCCGAAGGAAGGAAATGATGAAGTGTCTCCCACCCTTTAAGTCAGTCACCTTATAAAAGAAACCTGCGACCCTGGGAAAGCGCAGTAAACACTGGGGTTCAGATGCAGGTTTGCAGTGGGGATAGCCATTATACGGTCAAGAAGTCATGACTCACATAATGTAGCAGGTCTGCATTTAAAAATATAATTTGATTTGATTTGAGTTGTATTATGCAACAATTAAAATGTAGGATAATTGGGTTTCATACATTCCTTTTTTTGGAAAACAAATATTAGGCAATGATAGAGAGAGAGAAAGTGAGAGGTGAGAAGAGAAGAATCAATACTAGGATCATATCACCTCAATTTGTCTCTTTGTCTGGATTAAAAAATAGACAAAAGAAACCACTTACTCAGCATGGCTTATTTCGAGGAGTACAGTGTTCTCTATGAGTGGACTCTGTGTGTGTGTGTGTGTGTGTGTGTGTGTGTCTGTGTCTGTGTCTGTGTACGTGTGTGTGTTGATCTAAAGGCAGCAGCAGAAGTCTTCAGTCTGTCCGAGGCAGTGCAGAGACAGAGATAAACGCCTCTCCTGGTTGGCTGTCAGCACCTGGTCACTAATGATGCTGCAGCGCTGAGCTCAGCTAATTGACCAGACAGAGATGGATCAGGACCTTGCACTCTGCTGTGTCTGCTCACTGCTCACTGCCACTTCTGTGTGTGTGTGTGTGTTTTGATGCTTGCATTCACATCTGATGCCGGGCCCTGTGCTGTATCTCCCCACAAGAACTTCAAACTCGAGGAAACAGACTTTATAGGCAGTTAAGCACAACTTTTGCTCCAACCCGGTCGTCATATATTTACCCGCCCTCTGCTGCAGACCATATGAGAGGACGACAAAGGTCTCACTCGTACAGTCATAAGGCTTCTTAAGGCCTGCCTGTCTGCAAGCTGCTCAATCTTTCTGCAGGAGCAGAGAACAAATAAACCACAGAGGGTGATGAGCTTTGAGGATCAGGCAGTCAGTGCAGCTGAGTGTGAGATGTGTGTTTAAGGGCTCTGGTTGGCAGCACTAACTGGGCTCTTAGCATGAGGGCTCTGGTCTATTTTCACTGAGAGAGTATCAATGAAGGAATGACCTTGGCCTGTTAATGATACAGCCAGTGTACGTGTGCATTTGTGTGTTTGTCTCACGTGCACTTTCTCACACACACACACACAGACAAACCCCTACACAAGAGCATATGAACACACACCTCAGTTTGTAGAGCGAGAGGTGCAGCTGCAGTCCTTGTCGTTGTGTCCTTAGCTCTCACTCTGGTGGTACCAGCAGAGCTCCAAATGTGTTTTTAGGGCCAGTAAAAATAGCTTTGCAATACAGCTGCCATAATAATAATATAATGATATAACAGTAACAGCAGATTATTAATGCTGAAATCCAAATAAACAATTTTTACAATCAGTTCAGATTGAGGGCTCCCCCCTTCACACTTGGCATGAATGTGTCTGTGGTGTTGGCGCACAAACAGTCTGTTACCAAGGCGAGCTACCATTCACACTCCTTCTGTCCGAATTGTGGTGTCTCACTTTTGAGTTTCATCCAGTACACAAAAAGCCACCAAATGTATGTTGTTTTCCCTGTCAGTATTTGGAGTTTCCCAATTAAAAAACTGAATGTGAGCAAAGAAATGAAATATAATCATAAATGATAACTCTATATGCATTTCAGACACATTTAACACACAACGAATATTTCATTTAAATAAACTTATATCCATTGTATTATAGTTGAACTACACTGACAAGTCAATATTTTCTTTTAATTTGACAGGCTAGTGTTCAGTTCACTCACCTTCAGTGTTTTTCATTTATTCAAGCAGTGAGTGATATGAAACAGAGGAGAGGAACAAGTTCTGTCGGGGCTTCATCTGAGGCCCACAGGGCTACATGTGTGGCTTGGCAGACCTATTGCTCAGATTTCAACAAACAACTTTATTGGTTCGTCTAACCTTAGCCCCTGGCTAAAGGCTTGGAAAGACTGCATGCTGTAAGAGCTCAGCTCGACTTTTGGATACCTGCAGAACTCCTCAATAAAGACAAATTCAGTCTGAAATAGTATCTGCAAAATCTGATTTGCTTTTCAGAAGCTTCTCGCCGTCTTTTCCTGCTGCTACAAAATACCTTTGTACATAATATTCTGTGCATATCATCATGCGCTTGAGCATAAACAATCCCACAGAACATCCTTCTTAACTGCCTGAATACACGCACTCATTACGAAATGGGAAAAGATAACCTTCTCACTATGACCTTCACGCATATCTTCCTCTTTTTTGTTTGTAAACAAATTACTGAGCTCTGTACATCTTTGTGTGTGTGTTTGTGTGTGAGAGAGAGAGAGATAGAAAAGTGGAGCGAGAGACAGAGAGAGAGCTGATGACAGGACGGCCTCTGGCCCGCTGAACTCTCTGCGGGGGGGATTCCTCTAATGAAGAGCTCTGACTCAGTCACTGATTATGGCCCAGTGCAACATGGGGGCAAAAGGTCAAATACATTCACACATTTCTTTGACCTCCCCCACTGGGGCAATTAGCCCACTGAGAACAAAGTGTGGATACAATGAGCTGGGTCCATCAGGGGGCATTCATTAACTGTGATGATGTTATGGTTGGCCAAAAGAGCGATGGATCACACTCGAGGCATCCTATACATCCTCTTTCCTCGGGCCTTCATGCACACACACCGCAGGCCTTGTAGTTAACAGACACTGTCACAGGAGATGCAGAAGAAAAGAAGGGTCTTGCAGGATTTTAAATTTGTTGTTGCAAGACAGAGAGAAAGTGTGTAAGAGGTGTGTGTGTGGGGGGGGGGACAGTTGTCCTTGTGCCAAAGCCAGCTTAATGCTTCATACAATAGCTCGAGTGTGGGTGAGGGGATCTTGGCGCTTGAATGTTCTTTACTCTAGAGGGAGAAGAGGTGCCGTTAGGGGCGAGAGCTAGATTTCCTATCCAGAGCCTCTTTTGTAATTGAATGCAGCCATCTACATGAGCCGAGCTCCAGAGAAAACGTCCCCGGCATGTGCGTGTACACACAAACACACACACACACACACACACACACCTCTCTTTGTCTCCACAGTCTTCCCCATGTGGACTGAAGTGCTGTACAGACGAGTGAAGAGCAGATCAAAGTGTGTGTTCTCGTCTGCTCAAGGTTTATACCGTTATCAAAATGTGGAAGAGTTTTCTGCAATCTAGAGCGCATGCCATAACATTTCAGTCTCAGGTCTTACATGGTTTAAATCCATCTACACTTGTAATCCTCTGAGAAATACCCAGAACCCAAAACAGTGAAATCATGAGCCCAGAGGTTGAGGAGGGGGAATTATTCGAGTGGTCTCAATTTACCTTAAACCATGTGTTCTGTGTACTTTTCATACTCCTCCTTTGCCCTCTCTCTCTCTCTCCCCTCTTTGGGTAATCACTAAACCCGTTATGCTTTCCTGTCTTAAGTTCCCAAACGTTTATTTTTCTTCATGACAATAAGCTCTCCATTTTCCTTTCCTGGGTCTGCAGTGGATAGAGACAGATCATGACATGTGAGGTTACAATAAGTGAGGCTGTTTAGGAAGAAAACTGTTCTCCTGCTGCAGGTGCTATTTCATGGCTTCTTTCAGGATAGCACTTGACGTTGACTGTGGCTGCCCGCCACTGAACGGCAAAGACGTGCTTCCCGGTGGCTAATGAGGTGCTGAACCCGGCCCCTTGTTTGTATCAGGAGCACCTGGGCCGACCAGAGCCAGACCAGGCCAGACAAAGGAGTCAGTCTAGCATTTCCACAACGGTCTGCCCATTCAAAACATCCAGAACCCAGGGACACAAACTCCCACACTTCATAAAATGAAGGCAAGACAGAATGCGAGCCGAGACTACCCATTCTCTCTGCACAAGGAAACTATTGTTTGTCTTAACACGCCCTCTCTCCCAGGCTTTGCGATTTTATACTCCATAAAGAAACAAGGCAAAAGGAAAGCAACTTGGCAAAGACACAGCGTGCGCACTGTTTGTCTCTTGGAAATGTAACAGAGACAAAAGCTGTAACTCTCTCTGGAGATTTCCATTTCTGTCCTCTCTACACCCCATCAACTTTTTGTTAGCTGTCTCTGGCTGAGGGTAAGAAGCTCACCTGGAGGATAGCAACCCACAGAAACAGCGCAGAGGCGATCTCTGGTGTCTGCCACAGTGAAACACCTTCACACAATCCACAGCACAGTCTGTGTAACCTCCATATTATTGGACTGATGACATTACATTTAACTCAAAAGGACATATTCACACCTGCAGCCAATTAATGAATATTTGAAAGTTTGATCAGTTGAGAATCGGAAACAAACGTTCTTTCTTTTCCCTTTTTCTTTAATTGTTTTTCTATTGTTGTCTGTCCAGATCCTCTGAATGCCTTCCACAGGTCATTGGGACCTGTTGCCCAAAAAAGCATCATGACAATATGAGCATGTAAACAGTTGATACAACCCTACTGCCAGACAGAAAAGTAATATTGAACAATTCCTCATTTTGTATACAATGTCTGCACTTGGCATCTACAGTATAGTTAAGATTAAGAGAGAAATTGTGGTTACGGTATAAAAAGTCAGTTGCATGTCTGTTACAGAGATGCTTCCTAACCTGGGGTCGCCAAAGCCTTATGTGGGGGAAGCAAGGCCATCTTGATTTTAAGGGGTTTAACTATATAACAGTATTTGGTTCACTTTTGTTAAGAAATGTAAATATAGAGTAAAGTAAAATGTCTGATAGAGCAATGGCCAAGTGTCAGGGACAAGAAAACACTGAATTTGTCAAAAAAGAAGCCTAGTAAGTGTGTATGACTGTTAAAAACACATAATACAGATGGAGAATTGTATAAAAATAAATAATCTGCTCCAAATTCATCCAAACCTTTTACTCAAACTTCTACTAAGCTAGGGTCGTCAGTTTACTAAATGGTAGAAAAGGGGTCCTTTAAGGAAAAAGGTTGGGAACCACTGTGTTACGCAACTCAAACGGCCCGATGCACTGCACACTCATTCACCATGGCAACTTTTCCCACTCTTGTTTACGGATCTTATCGCAAAGACTAGGGGAACCCCTGGTGTCCTGGCAGATTTCCCAACCTGCTCTCTCCATCTGGCCACCAATCATTCCCCCAGTGTGACTGGCTCCATGTTTCCCTCCCTCATCACCTCAAGTGTGATTAGCGTTTTGGCACAAAATGGCTGCCGTGGCACGCTGATTGATGCTACACATTGGTGGTGGTTGAAGCAAGTTTCCCCTCTTTACTCAAGATAAAGCACTATGTAATATATGTTTATGATTATTATTACTAACAATTAATCCTCTCAGCGCTAATGTCAGCAGCATATTGCAACAAACGTTTTAACTGATTCTTCAAACAATTGAATAGATCTTTGTTAGAAGAAGAAGAATATTCCTGTATTGCATATAAGTAGAAACTTCCAAATCTAAAAATTGTATTACATTATCTATAAGTCACTATGTTTCCGTCCGTCTCTTTATCTTCTGTTACAGAGGCAGGAAGCCAGTTTGCAGCTCAAGAGGCACTCAGGAAACCATCCACGCTACGACGCCCGCCTGCACGCACAGGAGAGCCAATCTCCAGTAAGAACTGTGAACATGTTAATACTTTACTGTGTGACACAATGGCAAAGTTATAGCACACGTTTAAGTGTCTGATTCCTAAAGGTAAAGAAAGCAATTTGCTGTTTTTCAGATTGTCTCAATTGTAGTCGAATCACGTCTTTGAGTGACAGGCTGAGCTCACTGGAGGCGAAGGTATGGAATGTACTCATTCAGCCACAGTATCCAAAACACTGAGAAATATGTTGTGATTGTTTAATTGGCCACACTTGTTTTATGTTTTCCTGTACAAGGTCCAATTACTCAATGCCCCGGCCTCCGTATCACATCGCCACCTTCAGGGTAAAGGAGGAACTGCACCGGAGGCCTCATTACTGATGGGGGCTGTGCCCGCTCAGGGAGCTCCTGGTGAGCAGGGACCCGCAGGTAGGTATATCACACTGTCATGCATGAATAAGTTTTAAGTTAAAAAATACTGCATGTTTCCATGAAGTGGAGTCATGGGTTCTGAGTTGTGATAATTGAGTCAGAAATCACTCCTTGCAGCTTTCCTCCACGAGCTGCAACTCTTTTTCTGCCCTCTACCTGCTCAGCTCATATCCTATTTCCTCCACTGCACATACACTCATTTCCTTTAGCAAAAGTAAGAGCCCAGTTGTCTGTGCTGCTCACTTTCAGCGTTCTGTGGCAGTGTGGAAAGCAAACACTTCAGAGCATGAAAGTCCTCTCTACTGGAGTCGAGCCCAGCACTGGCTGCAGCCAAAAGTTCACTAAGCCTGTTGCACTGTCAGAAAAGGTTTAGTGTATCAGTTATATTAGAAAGTGTTTCAGCTGGCAGTTTTATGTCTATAAAACGCATTGTGGGATTGTTAGAAGGGTAAATAGGGTCCACAAAATATAGTAGGAAATATTCAGACACAGCCAATGTGTTGCAGGGGTTTGTGGCACTCATTGCTGTCTGATGTCTTTTACCACCGTGTGGCGCCAAAATCAGACATGTTCAAATCTTACACATAGTGGTTCGATAGACGCCGTTATTTGTATCATGACTGAACATAGCAGAACAGTTCTTATAAAATTATAGTGGGCAAATTGCTTTGAAAATGTACTGAACACATTCAATCTACTCCCAGGATAAACCTGTTTGTGCACTTTGTGAGCTTCCTTGTAGTGCTACCCTCAGGTCAAAGTATTACTAAATTTGCTGCCCTTATGATCCCAAGGAAATAAACCCATTTGATTTGTATCACTCCATTGCCTTTCCTCTAGCACAGCTATATGTTATTTCTATGAATAGTGGGTCCTTCATAATTAACAAAGAAAGCCTTCCTAAAATCACTATAGCCAGACTTCTGTGTTGAACCCATCACTATGGCCTAATTAACAGCAGCATTGGCCTGCTACAATTGACATTTGAAATCATTCAACCCGCCATCATTTTCAAAATCCATTGGCTAAGTCAAAAATAATGAATTGGTCCTCCAATCTCTTGCTTTTCTTTCATTAATGAAAATGTATTTTGGAAGTGAAATTTAAATCAGCCCTAACGATAAAATAAACACAGTAATGAGAAGTGGTTTTGTTCTTTTACTTTGACAGAATTTCCAGGTGCTTTGAGCCCAGATTTTTTTCACATCTCAATTAAGCCACCTCTCTGTTTTCATTACAGGTCCTCAGGGTGAAAAGGGGAGAGATGGGCTTCCTGGCAGAGACGGTAAATTGTAACCATAGTTGCCTTTCAGTTGATTTAAAACATTTAAGATGTAAACCAGTTAAGACCTCGTGATTACTCACGACTGTTTTCTCCTCTTAGGGAAGCCAGGTTCTCGAGGGCTGCCAGGTCCCACTGGGCCTCGGGGGGATATCGGTACAAGGGGCCCATCTGGATCCCCTGGATCGAAGGGATCCCAGGGACCTGCAGGTAAGAGAGGATTGAAAGTAGAAATACAGACAGCTTAGCTGTCAGCAGTTAGCAGACAGTTGTGAGCTGAGAGAAACAAATAAACCTTGTCTTAGTAGGTGTTCACAGTTTGTCAATAAGCATGTTGTAAAGATTTGTGTGTGTCACTGAGAGAAATTCAGGGTAGTTGTGTACTTGCCTGTCCACTTGACGTATTGTCTGTAGAACAAGACATTTGAATGGCTCAGTATTGACCAAAGACCAGTGGAAAAAAACTGTGGAAAAAACAGAGAGATCTCCAACAAAAGCCTGACCCGGGATGTCCTGCTCCAAAGTGTTTGTCTTTCTCTTAAACCACTCGGTCAACCACCAGATCCTCCAGTGGTAAACGTCAGAGTGTTCCAGCGGCCCATGAGTGGTAACTTACTGGAATTTGGGCATTTTGTTGGTTGGCTTTCAAAATGTTTCTATGTTTCTAAAAGTGCTGTTTCAGTGGGCAGCAAAAGTATTTGTTTTCAGACTACATATAACATGTGTTGCTGCTCATGGTCACCGAACCAGAACAAACACTGAATCATAAATCTGCTCTGTGTATTCAGAGCTCACTGGTTATGTACAAATAATAAATGACCTGTTGGGGAAAAAAAGTAACTCCACAGGCATCTGTGACTTGAATGATAATAGAGTAAATGGCGGTGTAAGTGTGTCACAACATCTGCTCTCGCTATAGGCTGTTATTCCTTAACTCTGGATCATGAAGGGAGTGCCTCTCCTTTCAGGCGAACATGTGAATCCCCGCTCTGTGCCTGCTGCTGGGTAAAGATGAGATTTAGAGCAAAAGTTAAACTACAAACCCACTTTCCGAGAAGCTCCATGTGATTTCAATCTGAAATGAACATGAGCTATATATACACAAATCCCAGGACCTTATGATTTCCATATGCCTGTGGTGTTATTGTTTTTTCTATCTCCATTACTTCACAAGTACCCAAAACCAGTGCTGGGTCTTGCATCCGAAGCTATGTTTTCCTTATTGTGCTGATTTTTTTTTTTTTTCATTTAAAAGAGAAAGATAAACACAGGACTGGAATGTGTTCAATGTCATGGCAAAAAAGGAGACAGAGATTAGGTGAAAGCTTGTGATGTTAGGAGAAGGGATATTGTACATTATGACGAGTTCTAATAGGTTTCAGGAGAGTTGTATTGCAAACTTTGACTTATATTTTGACACAGTGTCCCCCAGCTGCTCCAGGGAACCATTATTCTGCAGGAAAAATGAAAATTGTTTTCCCCAATATGTCACATAGACTTTGAAGAGCCACTTTGAACCACTGTGCCGCAGATTGTAACTTACAGTCTCCCCGGTGCAGCCAAAACACAGTCGGTCGTGCTGCAATTTTTACCAAGGCTAAGTGAAAATGGCCCACAGAGGTGTCAAATAAAGAGCTGTAATAACATTACTTTGCAAAGCAGTAATTAGTGGACTGTCATTGTCAGTTGCCTCAGTACATAAACAGAGAGGTGGTGAGCCTGGGTCTGTTTCAGGGCAAGAGGTAGTGTTCAGGGGGCAACATTACCTCAGGAGAGTCCAAACAGTGAGGTCAGATGTAGTTGTGGTAGTGTTCTCTTTTTCCACCTTCATAAAAAATGTCTTGGGGAGGGAGGAGGGACACTTTCACTGACTGGCCCATGTGGACCTGCTACAGGCTATTACTGATACACATGTACAAAGCTAGCGGTGAGTATGCAGGGAACATTTAATTTACTATGAACCAGTGCCAGTGATACTTTGCGGAGTTTAATGGTGTTTATTTGAGCTTTCCCATGCCCTGGACCATTAAACACCCTCCTCCTGTTAATTACAGAAAAAGTTCATACACTTCACCTCCTCTGTCCAGCTGCTGATTTTATACCACATGTGCACAGACACAGATATAAGGGCACACACACACACACACACACACACAACACACACACACACACACACACACACACACTCCTGCCAGACACTATTATGTTGTATCATTCAGCACTTTATCTAATCTCTTTCCTCTCTGGTCTTTGTCATAGTTTAACCTCCTATCACCACTTCACCCATAGTCATTTATCATTATCCTCTCCAGAAGAAACTTTAAGATCATATTTTGCTATGACATACATACCACATGTCTGTCACCACAGTGATGTTTCTGTCCTCCCTCCTCTCAGGCCCCCGTGGTCCACCAGGACTCCCAGGAGAGAGGGGCCTACCAGGCCCGCCTGGCCCACCAGGGCCTCCAGCGCCGGCCAGTGCCCACATCCCAGAGCCAGACCACAGTAAGACCCTGGACTTTATCCAGTCACTATGAGTTCCATACCAAATAGTTAAAAGTACTCTTTGTATTTGTTATAAATACAAGTCTTAAAGGTCCAGTGTGTNNNNGTGTGTAACGTGTAGGAGGATCTATTTACAGAAATGGAATATAATATCCGTAGGTACATTTCACTGGTTTATAATCACCTGAATATAAGAATTGTTATGTTTTTGTTACCTTAGAATGAACAAGTTTTATCTACCACTAAATCCTACACACTGGTCATTTAAACATTGTTTGATTTTTAAAAAGGAGAATCAATGCAACATTTTTTTTTTTTTACACATTCTTCTTCCTTGTCAAAACCTGGCACCCATGATGCAACTCGACCTTCAGTCAGAGATGGGGGTGTGTTATGCTACTAGCAGCAATTGTAGATGAGGCACGGGCTGCAGAGGTCTTGGTACACTCACTCCTTTCGAATTCCACACCAACAGATTATTATTTTTTTTTTCATTTTCAAACCTTCAGTCTGATGCTGACTCAAGTGATGTCACTTGAGGCAATTTATCAGACCGTGCAGCTCATTCTGGAGCCACAAAAGGCTCTATACAACTTTATTCATATGTACAGTAGTATTCCCGAAGATCTGTATACAGACTTTCATATCTAAACTCAGCGCACTTTAATCCTTGTATTTAATTGTTGTACGCAAAATCAGTTTTCCATGAACATCATTGCATGTACATAAATTCAATCAAAGCCTTTGTTCTCAGGCAGGGTTGTTTTACAGGCTTTTGGTTTGACTCAAGCAGCCTTGCAGACATGTCCTCTCCTGCAGCGTGAGAGCTCTCACAGGTTCTAGGACAAATGATAAACAAAAGAAACAATGAGAATGAAAAACAGACAGGATGGTGGTAATCCTTTAACTGCTACTTGCTCCTTATTGTCTGCCGGCCAAGTAGAACAGAATCAAAGAGTATTAAATGGAGGCAGAGACAGTCTGAGGTTGACACAGACTTCACATGCTGGGATGAGAACCTGTCCATCACTGATGTCACTCAACAACTTCCAGATGTAGGCCGCCGCTCAGACAGCTGAGGGGGAGTGCGAGAGACAGATGGGGGCCTGCACCGGCTCTTTCAAGGTCAACACATCAGCAGATTTTATGTGCGGATTCAGTGGTAAAACAAAGAATGCAGCACACAGATTTGTAAAGCACTGGGTTCCTGTGTGGAGAAAGCTGTGGGTACGTTGAGGTTGGCATGATGATTTCCGAAACTGTGAGCCATTTATTTCACATCAAAGTAACAGTAGGGGATGTAAGGGGAGGGGCGGACGGGGGGTTTTGGGGGGCTCTGTGCCGAGCTTCCTTTGGAAAACACTGGCTTATTTGGCTTTTACATCTGCATCAGGGGGTTGGAATTCCCTTCTGCAGAACAGGAGAGGGTTCCTAAACCAGCAGCCAGAACGTGGAGTAGTGAAGAGGAGTGTGTTCTCAGTAGGAAATGAAGAGAGTGTGCAGAAGTAGACACAGAGAGAGCAGTCCTGTGTTTTGGATGTCACCTCTGTTAGCGGTGTGTAACATTCTGGCAGTTAGAGGATGTTTCCGGCTGCTCCTCCTTCTCCTCCTGATTTCCACAAGTCTCATGCTGTGATTGGATCCGTGTTTCCTGTCAGTATAAAATGACCCAATAACCGCAGCCTTCCTGTACCGCTTGCACGTCACTACACTGTTCCTCATGTCCGTCTGTAAACTAATTTAGTTGTAGATGTCCAGATGTTCCCACTGTGTATGGTTACACAGTGGGAAGTTTGATGCAATATTACATAACTTTATTGTAATTAATGTGATACATTTATCTACCACTGACATTTTAGTGTATTTTACTACCCTGTTGAAGTCATTAGGTAAAGTTTGAGTATTGGTTGGAAAACACTGCCCTCTGGAGGTTACGTTGGTGAAATGAAGAGGGCTTTCAGTGCCTGATTTGAGCTTCTCAGGCAACATCATCAGCAACCAAAACAAAAGTAAAATAAAACACGCTGAGAAGCTTAGAACAGTATTCTTCACTAGTTCATATAATACATGCATACATTTACATTTCGTCAGTCTTCTCAAGGAGTACTTTCTCTCAGGCTACATACAAATCATGCCTCATTCACTAAAACTAAGCTAACCCTTAACATCTATAAATGTAACCACAATAGAACCATTCGATTGGTGGAGCTTGTTGGAAGTACTACATGCCCACAGTACAAACCTGCATTTACAAAGAGAATAACATTCATGTTATGGCAGTGCACTTCAGATTTGATTGGAAATAATTTTTGAAGCCCATAACTAGAACCAGGTTTGAGTCCCAATTAACCCCTTAAGGGCAAAATAAAATCAACAAGATAATTGATGAAGTAATACATACAATGCACTAATACATATGATCTCATACAGTAATAAAAACATGTTTGGATAATGAGACGATTTTCAGTAAGGGAGATATATTTTAGTAGCTTCCATTAAACAAACACAATTTGTTTCAACTTCAGATCGTAGAAAAGACCCCTTCTTCACCAACACTTTCCATGATTCAAGAGGGCTGCCTGTACCAGGACCTGAGGGTCCCCCTGGGCCTATCGGTGAGTGTTTATCTCTATCCATACTGTGTTTACCTCTGTGAGTGACTGTGATTGTGGTGTGTTTTTGTAACTGTATCCCTACACTAAAGATTTACATGCAAAAGTACAGCAGATGTACGCTATTTGATACTGGATATATCTACTGTACTGATATATTTTCCAACACACACCATTGTATTATTATTGTAAATAATATCAATTTCATTCAGCTGTCCCAATCAGAAGTTATTTGGTCTCTAATTAAAAAAGGATGTTGGTTCAGTTTTAGTGCAGAAATGCTTATTCTAAACCAGGTGACCAAACAAAACATTCCCATTTCCACACTGAAAGCTACTCTGAAGATATATAAAGTCATAAACACCTACAGGTGTTGTACATATGTAAGGTTGTAAAACCAGCACCACCTACTATAATGGTACTTGGTGCTAATATTAATCTTTCTATCTATCATGCAGGTCCCCCAGGTCCCAAAGGCCCAGTAGGACCTCCTGGCCCATCAGGACAGAATGTAAGCTCGCTCACAGCATAGTGCTGCACTGCAGTCACTTACTGAGTTTATCACGGTCAGATTTGTTCAGATGATTGTCATTTTGAATTTCCTTTCTAACTCAATACAGGGGAAACCTGGAGTCCCTGGAACGCAGGGGCCTGTTGGGCCGAAAGGAGAACGTGGGGAGAGAGTAAGTACACTCAGAGCTTGATGATATTCAGTAGTTTTTTCTTAATTTACACCCAAACTCTCTGTGACATGCCTTTGGTTTTTTCAGGGTCCTTTAGGTTACCCAGGAGAGAGGGGCTTCAGAGGCGAGCCGGTAAGCCACCTCCACCCTGCAGCCTTAAGCATTGTGGAGTAAACGAGTGTATGGGGGGAAACATCAACACATGTCATAGCTGGTTATATTACTGTAAGCTACACTAACCAGCAGCACTACAAACCACACTGACCCGCGACAACACAGTCTGCTCTTTCTGTTGAACTAAACTGCTGCAAAGCTTTCATTCATGTTTTGAAGTTGGACTTAATTTTTTCTGTTAATCTTTCTTTACAGGGAACACCAGGTTCAAAGGGAGAGCCAGGAGAGAAGGGCTTGCCGGTAAGAAAGTAGTTGGTGGTAGTTCATAGTTCACAGTGACACAGGGACTGGACAGGAGGGGTTTTCTTTTAGTTTGAAGATTAAAAAAACATTTAAGATTCCTTTGTTGAGCATTAAATATTTTCTCTGTGTCTGTCTAACCCTTATTTTTCTTTTACCTCTTTCTCATTTTACAAGAGCAATCTAAATGTAAGATATTTTTATTTATGTCATCACATGTTCACTTTGAGATGCAATGCAATCTATTCAGTAACCTAGTTAAAGTCTAACCATGACCCACATCTCAGGCTATGGTTATGATCTTTTTACAATCACCATGTTTATTGCTGTGATTGGCCACAAAGTGGTGTTCAGCTGCATTTCTTTTTCTCTCAAGTCCATACTTTCCTCCCTGTTGATGGTCATAAAGTGTCTGTTTTACATTGTTGTCTCTGTTTGAGTGTATGTGATTTTAGCTGTTGATCTGTCTGATTTTGTGTGTGAAACCTTTTGGTGTTAATGTGTTTTTGTTTTTGTTGGTCCTTGGGGTGTGCTCTGGACTGCTGTCCCCTTGTCACGACACTGTCCTCTTGACCCTAAAGCTGTCTGACTCCCTCTGCAAGCTACTGTCCCCATGGCTACCTCTCACAGTCACCTTTTCAGCATCTGACTTTGGCATATACATGTAAATGTAAATGTACAGCATACAATACTGACTGAGTGATCAAATGTAGAATATACTAAAAGTATTCTGGAAGCAAATTTATAATCATTTAATTTGAATTGTCAAATCAATTTGTTTGATCGGCCATATTTCAAAATGTTTAAATGAACCACAAAGAAAATGTATATGCCAAATCACTCCATATATGTCAGTGGTGGGTCCTGTTGGGTTTAGAGGTGTTGTGCTCTGATGTGAGTGGAGTGGATACAGCTATCCTCTTTCATCCCACAATGCAACCTTGCATGATTTCATCTTTATGTCCTGCACCACATGAACTTTTATTTTCTGGATGTGAAAGTCGGCTTCAAAATGTATCTAATGAATGAAATAACACAGTGCTGTTAAAACAGAAATAAGGCAAAGTGGCTCTAAATTCCATAAATTGTCCTTAATTCACAACTTTGTGCAGTTAAGCAGAGATGTTCATCGTGTTCACTTTCTTAGTTTACTGGTTAGTATGCTAGCATTTGCTAATTAACACATTTTACCTGACGATGATGCCAGATGAAAGTCGGGGCATTACAAAATTACAACCTGATTTTGTGTGCTGGATTAATGGCAATCCATCCAATAGTTGTTAAAATATTTCATTAAAACC
>NW_023339718.1:8726858-8728473 GCF_004916995.1 Morone saxatilis
ACAGGAAATGGATCACAAAAGTCAGTAGAACAATTTATTCAATAGCTGCTGAAACCTTCCAATCTGAAACAAAGTGGTGTTTATGATGTGACTCAGTGAAACTTTGCCTTTTTTCTATAGACATAATGTATGTTCTTGGTTTGTCTTACTAATCAGAGCATTTCATAGTGGGAATCACTCACCTGGGCACCAAAAGCTTCTGCTACTCTCTGCATGTCTTCTTTTGTGATGGTCTCTGTCTGCTTTACTTCTACTTTCTACTTAAACTAGTTTTGTCATTATTTTTGAAGGTATGACTCATGAAGCCATCTCCTTATCCTATAGCAAAAAGACAAATAACTTAGATTTCACTGTAAATCTACACTGGCTTCATTCAGTTAGGCAACAGTTTGTCACTTTTGTGAACACAGTGTTAAGAATGAGAGCTGTGGAGCTGTAAATACTTGCCTGGCTTGATACCCAAAAGGAATGCAGATGGCATGATCAAATCTAAACCCTGGGAGAGTGTAATCCAGCTGTGTTATGTCACCAACATGAGGCTGGTCTGTAATGTGCATGCTGATGTTGCCCTGCCCAGCATGGCAGAGACTGACTTCATATAGCAGCATGGCCAGAGAATGAGGGAGTTACAGAATAAAATACAGGGACCAGATATGTCTGAGAGTGCTGGGCAGATCTGTGGACTGTTTTAACCTTCTAACTGCTGAACTGTATTGAGAAAAAAAAACAAATGACTTGCATCTTGGCGAGCAGTTCTTTGGCTTGTGCTCCTTACCTTGACGGCTGTATCTATCTTCACAGGGGGACGGAATACATCAGATCAGAGAGGCGCTGAAGATCTTAGCCGAGAGGGTTTTAATCCTTGAGACTATGATCGGTATTCATGGTGAGTAGGAGGCCTGAGGCAGGGTCAGCTTTAGGCAGGGGTCAAAGGGGGGTGGGTGGGGGGGGGGTTAGTCCCCCCGCTGCAAACTCCCACCGTACCTCACTGCTGGGACAGGGAGTGGGAACAGTCGCGAGCAGCCCCAGGACTCAGGCTGGTGTTTCCACCCCCCTCACACAGTCCCCCCTGTCACTGCTCTCTGATAGGACATTAGCTTGCAGATGTTCCACGAATTGCAGGCAGACCTTGAGCTTCTGGCTCGCAGGGTGACGCTGCTGGAGGCTATCATCTGGCCAGGTAACGCTGAGACATCCTCACCCACAGCTCTGCCAGGCCCTCACTGACCTTTGTTTGACATCTAGAAAGCATTGATCGAGTGTTAGAAGCATTAGATTTTCTGATTACCACTTGTGTCTGAACTGCTGAATGTTGATCTAGTCACTAAAGAGTAGATGTATTTTAGAAATGTATTCTTATGTATGAATTGTGTTGGTTGTAACGATACCATGATTGTAGTGCAGATATTACTTTAAAGGCCCTGAAAACGGCCGCTATTGATTACTCAATCCAGCTTCTTACTATGGGAGAGCTGTGGTCCTACGTGAAACAAAACCTTAACATTTTGGGTTATTTCACATGAGATATTTCTGTATTTGTGCATTTTCTTGTGCTCTTCTCACTGGCTTAAAGTGGGTGGGGCTCAGTTGGATTTAGCAACATTTAAATCAAAAT
>NW_023339718.1:8728498-8757179 GCF_004916995.1 Morone saxatilis
GGGTAATTTTTGAATCTGTGTTGGGTATGTAACCGGAACCATTGATTGTTAGTGCAGATATTACTTTAAAGCGCCCTGCAAAAACGTATTTACTCAATCAGCTTCATTACTATGAGCAGCTGTGGTCCTACGTGAAACAAAACCTTAACATTTTGGGTCTTAATTTCACATGAGATATTTTCTGTATTTGTGCATTTTCTTGGTGCTCTTCTCACTGCTTAAAGTGGGTGGGCTCAGGTGGATTTAGCAAACATTTAAATCCAAAATCAGAGACAGTTTAACTTTGTTTGGCGGTGATGTCACCGCACTGTCAGTCAAATCTGATCAAAACACACCCACGCAGTCCTGCTGAAGCAGATTAGCTGAGTTTTTGAATGTTAAACTCAACTCAAAAATACCTAAGATTGTTTTTAACTTTAACTGTGATTGTTATTTAGTCATTAATATAAGTCTATAATAAGTTTTCAGGGGCTTTAATCTTTTGTATAATAGTCGTGCTTTGTAGGTTAATGGCACCAGTGGATGTTAAGTATGTTAGTCTGGCCAGTAGTGCTGCAATGATAAGTCAATAAGACAATTAGTCAAATGACAGAAAATAAATCAGCTGCAATTTTGATATTGGATGAACTGTTTAAGTCATTTATGAAGCAATAATACCAAACAATCACTGGTTTGGCTTGATGATTTGCTGCAGAATTTGAAGACATTTTATTAAAAATAATAGTATATTTGAATAATTATTAAAATATCATAATAGAATGGACACATTTATTGATAATTGACATAATTGTTGCAGCCCTACTAACCAGATGCTCCTCCTTTACAGCAGAATCAAGTAAATAAGGTTAGGTTAAATCCTTTAAACATTCTGTTAGTTGATTTTAACATAAAAAAAAAACCCCACTCCTGACACCTCCATGTTAGCAGCTACATCAGAGTAGATTTGGATTAGGACCACAGAGTGCAGATGTCCACACACACTGGTGGACAGGGAGGCCCCGTTCCAACTGCTGTCTTTCTTCAACAGAGCCTGATCTAGGGTCTGGGGATGAACCGTTTGGCACAGCCTCCCCTAGTTTCTACAGAGATAAGCGAGCAGGTGCGCTTCCATATCGACTTGCTTCTCCTCAGTCCTCCAACACCAAGGTTCGAGGGAAGTAGCCCCCCCACCCCCCTCCGCTCACCCTGAGGATCACAGGCTGGGTTGACTCCCCCTCCTATAGGTCTCATCGGCAACAGATTTAGACCATATCTGATACCCTCTTTGGGCTTTAAATCAGATTTAGGATGGGGGACACCTCAGGGAAACTCCACTGATACTCCACAATGTCCTCCTCCATCTGGACCTGAGAACTAGTTTGACCCCCCCCCCTCCCCCTCAACCATCATCATAACCAAACACTTAACATAACACACCCAGCAGCTCCTTCTGTGTCTCATTTCTTTGGCTACAGAAGAACTAAAGCCTCAGAATAAGATGTTCATGTTTGAAAAAAAAGGAAAATCTGAACCTTCTGTGGTGCTCGTCGAGCTACAAACAGTTCTGGACAATAAGGGTCATTTAGAGTAATCAATTGAAGGAGGAAATCAGATGTGAGGAACTAGACTGGATTTGAGTTTGTATTGCTTTCATAATGTAACTGCAATCTGAAGAGATTCCACTATTTAAGTATATTGCGCATGTACAGTTTGCAGGACACAAGTACACAAACCAACCTCTTGTTCTAGTATTAATTTTGTTATACTTCTATCATATTGTTTAACTCAGTGTTATATAGTGCACTAAAAAGATGAAGTCATCTCCACTCTAACTGAGATATGTGTTGCTAACAGTGATTTGTAGTTTTCTGGTGTGAGTGTTTTTTCCCCTATAAAGCGCAGGCTGATAAATAATAGTATATTAACATTTAATCTGTGCAAAAAAGCACAAATAATTGTATTTGGGTTTGTTTGCATATCATTGAAAACTGTCATAAATGATTTTAAAAAAAACATACGAAATAATTACAAAACAAATGTTGAAATGAAAACTGCAGACTGTCTATTTCTAGATCTTTAACACACACAAAGGAAACAGCAAAACTGTTAATGGAACTTGAACATATTTTTACCACTGTTGTGTTGGTAAACTGCTTAAACTGTCTGATGAAAAGACTAGATAATTGTTTTTTCATCTTATATCAAACTTATTGTGAAACTATTTAAATTGATCAACTGTAGTTTATTTTGTATGCTGTTGTGTAACCATTTCATATTTCAAACCTTTTTTTTTTCTTGCAAATGTGTCATTGTGTTAAGATAATCCTGTCTAGATGATCGATGTAATAAAATGATGTTCATTGTTTTTTAAACATGTCACCTCTCTTCATTTGTGTTACAACAGTATTTATTAAACATGATTACAATAAATGACATCCTCTCTCTCTCCGATGTACATTTTATGATAAGAAACTGCCTCCAAAGCTGTCAAGTTTGCATCTACACTTGGTAAGTCTGGAAAAAGAGCAACTCAAGTCTTTCCTGCCACTTTTCCCACAGGAATTGTGATCATTAAAATAGCTCTATAAGTAGCCCACAGGGAAAATCTAATATTAAAGCTCAGCAAAACCCAAGCATAATGTATGTCCAGTATACTGCACAAAAGCAAACAGTCTCAGTCCAGGAGAATGAGCTCGTCTAGGTGCTCTGCGGTGGCGGAGGGCTCTTCCCTTTCGACACCACCACAGTCTGTTCTCCGACGCTGTCATCAATGAGCAGAGAAATGGCGCCATCTAGCTGTTTAGAGGCCGCTAGTGCTACTACAGCTTTCTCTGTGGGGAAGCCCATCCTCTCCAGCTGCTGGAGTCTGAGAGGAAAAATGTTGGAAACTGAATGAGTACCTGATATTACAAATAAAACCTGTATGGGAAATAAAATGCAGAGTTTTAAGTAAAAAAAAAAAAACAAACATATCCACCAATTCACAAAAAAATGCTACGTGACATTAAATTATTACTAACCGCAGAGAGGAAACTGATGATTTGGATACCTCCACTTTTGCACCGGGGTCGTCAGGAGCATCCTGTAATGACGCCAGTATCCCTGCCCTTAGCATTTGTTCCTCCAACACCTCGGCCTCAGACTGTGCAGCAGACTCTCTTATTAGCCAGGCAGGCACTGGATCCAACCACTGGTGGTGGTTTACAGCAGAGGGATCCCTCATGGGGGCAGCAGCTGCCTGATCTACAGGCATTCTCTGAGGAGGTGATCTAGATCTGTGACAACAGATGAAGCTGAAATTATGAAATCTGCCACTGTCATGCATACAGGTGGTGAGTTTGAATATTCAGTGAGACTTGGAATAAGATGAATCACACCTCTGTGAGGTAGTGTGGGTTGGCAATCTGAACCGGGCTGAAGTTGGAACATATGCCCAATCAGGGATAAAATCCAAGACCATCGTCTCCTCCAGCTCCTGTAACGTCCCAATGAAGGGCTGATTATCTGAGAGGTATATTAAGGGTTATTTTTAAAACAAAAGACTTAAGCATTGTGTTATTTATAGGGAAATACACTTCATTATAGATTTGGTGGGGGGAGAGCACCTAACTTCAGCTCAAACACATAGTAGTAAATCACAGGCCTACACTATGGGTCATCTAGATATCTATATATCTATATTTTAAATGTCTTGATTTTTCCTTAATTCAACACAAGGCCTGAAACTAAAAAAAAGTTTTTAGTCATGATTAAATACAGCAAAAAAAGGGACCACTGCTCCGGGTGGCAATTACATGTGTTGCCTTTTAACAGCCCAGCACACTTTACAAATGTGTTGATTAGACATTAGAAGTTAAACTGAAGCTGAGCAGCTCAGAATTACATAATATCACCAGTTTCTATGTACTAATTAGAATGAAAAAGGTGTGTGTTGTCTTAAAGCCTTACAGTTCAACAACAGTAACAGGAAAGTGAGATATATGTAAAGTAAGCACACACTGTAACAGTCCTCAGTAGGTCTAATCAAGCAAAATAAATACAACCCCTGTGTGGGTTTACAATGGGTGTGTAGGGGGTTTCTATGCACCCATCAAAACTAAGATACATTCACATTTGCTTTTGTTGGAGAATGTGTTTTTGTACATGCATCAAATGACTGTATACACAGGGAAGGATACAGTTGTGTCCGATGCATATTGCGCAGAAGTGAAGCAGGGCGGGTGTCCCGGGCAGCAGCAGCAGACCAATCAGCAGAAGAAGCCAGGGGAGAAACCAGACTGGCAAACACCTCAGCAGCCTCCTCTGTGTCACCTGACGACACTGCGCTGTGAACAGAGCCAGCTGGATGGCAGAGTAACCACTGATCCGACTTGCCTCGCCTCCACCGACAAAGAGGACCAGGGTGTAAATGAGAGGTAATATGGTCACTGTCAGGATGGAGACGGCGAGGAAGGCGACTGTCCCCCAGCGACGCTCCTGACACCGTCCAACCAGCAGCAGGAGAGCCACACTGACCAGCAGAGAGGGCAGCTCATCATGACTGAACGCGTACAGGAACACATCTGAGGAGGGGGAGAAAAATGCGTTATGTACACTGAAATATCAGATTTTCCATGTAAAAGCCATGCATTGTGAAGCACAGTTACCTCTGACCCCTGGGAAGTCTCCACCTGGACCTATGCTGAGACTTGCCTGTATGCTCCCAGTGTACAACAGCAGCATGAGTGTTATCAATACAGATGTTCCCAGACAGAAGCCAGGGCGATCTGATCGAAACCAAAACCATCCTGACAATACACGATCAAGCATTATTTAGGATTACCTGCAGTTTCCACACTCACTTGTCCTTTTGCTGCATAATTCTGGTAAACAAGCATCTGTTTGTGCTCATAACAAGCACAACCACAGGTATATAAGCCTGTTCTAACTATATTAAGAGTGGGAGCTGGAGCCCTGTGCGTTTGACTGCTGTTGTAAAATGACTATGCCCTTAATACGCGAGTAATAAACGTTTTTATAGAAGACAAATCCCGGCGTGAAAACATTTAGAGCTCAGTGGACGTCCACTTCCGCAGTACGTCACGTCGTCTTACTCGGTGTGTTCAGGGGCAGTTGGAAAACTGTAGAGGAGCAACAGCGCCACCTACTGGACACACTGCTGGCTTACATTTAACAAAAGGTGGACAAAAAATAAACTGCTAACAATACTGATAATTGATTCATTGTTTAGGTATTTTTTTCTGCTTGCTAGATGCTTTATGTGTTAGTAAATTTAATATATTTGGGTTTAGGACTGTTGGTCACACAAAAAAAGCAACATGAAGATGTCACTATAAACTTCTGGTACTTGTGGCAGGCATAACTCTTAATTTCCTAGTGATGGAAGAAGTATCAAAATAAAAAGTAAAAGTATTAATACCACACTGTCAAAATATTCCACTACGGGTAAAAATTCTCCATTAATAGTATAATTTATTCAAAAGTACAGAAAGTGAATGCAAAACTAGTTGTTCTGCAGAAGAAAAAAAAATATATATATATATTAAATTATTAGATTGTTAGGTTTTTGTTTGTTTGGTTGTTTAGGCCAGTGGTTCTCAACATAGGAGTCAGTAGGTCTCCAGATAAAGTATAACAAGGGTTGTGAGATGATTGATAAGGTAAGAAATAAAACAAAACAAAGTTCTGCTACATAAATTTGTATTATTATTTTTTTTGAAAATGTCTCTAAAATTTCCTCCGGTTTAATCTTTTACAATGCATTGTATTTTACCAGTTTATATGTCTTTTTAATGTAAAATCTTCATCTGAAAAGTAACTAGCTGCCAAATAAGTGTATCAGAGTAAAACCAATACTTCCCTGTAGATAGAGATAGATAGATGGATACTTTATTTATCCCGAGGGAAATTCAAGTATTCAGTATGTACTGTAGTGGAGTATTAAGCCAAGCATACAATTGAAATACTAAAGTAAAGAACAGATGGTCTGCCTCAAAATTGTACAGAAGTGTGGTACTAGTGTATAAATCTACACCTATACTTTCCACCACTGATATTTTCTAATATTCTTTAGGGGACCCTTCAGTTAAAAATTGTTGGTTCATATTTTACCTGGATTTATTTACCTCCCCCCCTCTATATAGTTAATATAATCCCCCGCTGAGCTCCGGTTATGGTGATCCTCTCCTTCTGGCCCCTTTAAGCCTTTATGCTTTAATAAATGTCTCCACTAACAGGCGGACTAAGTTACCTATTGTAATGAATGAACACCCTTTCAGGACCTCTATCACTGTTCAAAACGAGGTCACGTACATTCTCGTGTAGAGATGGGATTTAAGGCTCTTTGAAGGGAGTCGGATCTTGAGGAGCCGTTCCTTTCAAAGAGCCGTTCAAATAACTGGCTCATTTTTATATTGATTTATTTTTAAGGGGGTAACCCATTTTATCTTAGTCGATCCTCTTCTTCCCTCCACCACTTTGACTGTCGTGTGTTGAGTTTTTAAATGGCGATGCAAATTGTCTGTTGACCCAGAAATATTATTTTGACAGATGTTACACTTTGCTTTGCCGTTTCTTTCGTCCAAAAAGTGCATCCAAATGCTGCTGCGCTTTCTTTGGCTCATTGTAGCTGCAGTACTGACAACTCAGATGAAGTCATGTGAAATGTTCATATCAAATTAGCACCTGTGTACTCTGCTGTGCTCCTCCCCTTGTCGTGCATGCTTTCAGTCTCAGTGGAGTTGCACTTTACAAGATTTTATTGAAGCAATTTCCTTGTCTATGTAATCTATTATATGTGTAAACTATAATAAAGTTGATTTAAAAAGCGAAAGGAGGAGCTTGTGTGTGTGTAGTGCATACTGTGTGCGTGACAGCTATTTAAAAAAAATTAAAGAAAAAAAACAAAAAAGAAAAAGAACGAAAAAAGAAAAAAAAATGGAAAAAAGAACGAAAAAAGAAAAAAAACGGAAAAAAGATAAAGAACGAAAAAAGAAAAAGAACGAAGAAAGAAAAAAGAACGAAAAAAAAAAGAAAAAGAACGAAAAAAAGAACGGCTCTCAACAAGTGATTCGGTTCCCAGCGTTCCTTTCAAAGAGCCGTTCCATGGATTCGGTTCGTTGGCGAACGTCACAACTGTAATCTCGCGAGATTTCGCGGTCCCGTCGAAGAGAAGAAGCTCTCTCCAGCAGCCAGCTCGCTCCAGTCGTCTTGCACGCACAGACACACTAAAATGGCGTCGGCTCCGGGTGAGTGGAGAATTGTGAACTTTAACGCTGATTCTGGAGAAATTTGTGTTATACGATTTGAGCAATTGAGTGATTGGATTTGTTTTTAAAAGGGAGCATGTCGGCGTAATCCGTGTTTTTGGTTAATATCGGAGCATTGTCGAATGTCGCTTAGCGTTAGCTCAGCGGCTACGCACACGGCCTAGTCACGTTAGCTCATCGAGTCGTTGTTTTAATTTATTTATTTTACCGGTTGATTTTATTACTTCTGCGAACCGAGGTCGAAAATGAACGCCAGGTTACCACAGATTGAATCCACACGTGGCGATAATTCCTACATTTCGTGGTTATTTCTGCAGCATCGTCGTGTTTTATGAATGGCTTACGCTAGTGAGCGTTGTGTAGTTGAATGGCGAGCTAACGACGGGTCGGTGCGCTGATGGCGCGCAAAGGTTGTGCAGTCATTAATCAACTTTTAACCTCTTTCTTTTGAACAGATTACAGCTCCTACAGTCAAACCAGCACCCAGCCAGGGTAAGAGTCTTCAATTAACTTACTAACGTTATTGGAAGTGTTGTTTTTAAGTAATGCTATCGATTAAGCATCAGTGTTGCTGCTGAGATAAAGGAATCGAGCAGTGATCAATATGGTTCCTGAGAAAGGACTCTGTATATATCCAGGCGTTTATTTAGGAAATGTGTTAATCAGATTGTTTAATATATGTAATACATGTAGGTGGGATTAAAGAAGATTTATAAACTACAATCCAGACAAACACACACTGGTAAACAAAGGGTGCACCATATGTTGTTTGGCTAAACATTGATTTATTTACTTTTTTACAGGTATGCCTCTTACGCTGCCCAGCCCTCACAAAGCTATGGACAGTCTGCACAGGTGAGATTTAACATGGAGGGTAGTTGTTTGATTGTTGTAGAGTGCTTTGTGATGGACCAGTGATTTATTGAGATTATGATCTTTTAAAATACTGCATTTGTTCATTCAAATATAGAAACATAAATGTAGGCACACATTGCGCTTGCAACATTAAGGAGGTGATTTTAAGTCTAATCCAAACATAAGTTAGTCCAGTACGGGAAATCTTGTCACTATAGTCTTATTAAGGCAGTTAAGGCATATGGGTAAACAGATCAATATCCATGTTTAATGAGTCTTTAAGCGTAATGTAATTACTGAAGCTTAAAAACCATGTTCTATTCTTTCAGCAGGGGTATAGTCAACAGAATTACGGATCCTATGCCCAACCTGCTGCAGCTGACGGCACTTACACCCAGACAACCCCTGCTGCTGGAGGATACCCTCAGCAGCAGCAACAGTATGGGTCTTCATATGCCCAGCCAGCATCAGGTCAGTTGATAAAACGGAGACGTTTGGCCCCGACCACACGCCCTGGGCCGGGGGTGGACAGCACAAAATTGGGCCAAACAGCTGTGTACTTGCAGCATGTCATTTAAAGGAAATGATGCCTGAGCATTTGAATGTAACCTTTTCCCTGGTTTTCTTTCTTTCTTTCTTTTTCTACAGCTGGCTACCCCGCCGCCCAGTCTACCACTCATAGCTACTCCCAGTCAACCCAGGGCTATGGAGCCAGTGGTTATGACAGCACTCCAGCTGCTGCTGCTCCAGCTGCCTCCCAGTCTTACGGTTCTCAGCCAGGATATACTGCCCAGTCTGCGTACCCTGGATATGGCCAGCAGGCTGCTCCCACTGCACCACAGAGGTTTGTACACCTCAGCTAGGAACCAAATAACAAGTGAATCTAAAAGGACCTACTTATCTTTTTGTCTTTCTTTGTTTTTATCAGTTACAATGCTAGCAGCCAGCCGACAAGTTACAACCAAAGCAGCTACTCCCAGCCAGCAGCATATGGCCAGCAACAGCCTGGCTACCAGGCCCAGCAGGCCAGCTATGGCCAGCAGCAGGGGTACCAGCAACCAACCCAGCAGCAGCAACAGGCTCCTCCTGCTTACCCTCCTCAGGCTGCTGGTTCCTATGGGCAGCCTCCATCCAACCAGTACAGCCAGCAAGGTGGACCACCCAGTTACAACCAGTCTAACCATTACAGTAAGCTTTGCTTAACTGCTGTATTTTAATCTGCATTGATATAGTTCAGTTTAATATCACTGTTAACATACTTTCATCTCATTTCATGCTTTTGTAGATAATTACAGACAGGATGGCCAGAGCGGAGGTTCTGGTTACTCTGGCTCTGATTCTTCAAGGTACCCAGGGACAGGGGATAGCAGAGGCCGGGACGGCTTTGATCGAGGTGGAATGATGCATCGTGGGCGTGGAGGCATGGGCCGTGGCATGGGGTAAGTGTCTTTCTTTAGCACTTAACCTCATTTTATTTTGACTCTACAGGTGCTGTGGCCACTTGGGGCAGGGCTGAGACGAGTCCCCATCAGAAATCATTGGAATAATCAAAAGCAATACACCAGCAATCTAGCAACTTTATTCTCTTATAAAATGGGGCGTCATGATTTTATCAGCAATCAGTGCTGATGAATTATGTGCTCTGACAATGCCTGAGGCCCATGATGGAAGGTGTAATAAATGCCAACATTGGCAGCAGTTGTAGCTATTCTCATCCAGTTAATCTCAGCCCTGCCTCTCATTTGGCCAAAGGTAAGAAAAAGGTTTGTCCTATCTATATATAAAAAAAAAAAATCTGAGACCTGTGCATAAACATTTAGGTTGAACAGCTTATGTTATGTTATAATAACGTAATTATGAGCCAATACCAAAAAGTTATACTAAGAGGTTGTATATTGTTGGTCAGGGAATGTGATAGAATCGTATTTCAACACTATCTTACCTACATATTATCAAAACTATAATGGGGTTTCCTTAAGGAAGGTTCAAGTACTCTCTCGCTATCTTAGCAACATAATAAGTTTTTTGCTATGGTGCATCATTCTCTGTAGGGTGACACACTTACAGTTGCTACAAGAAGAATGCAATTAGAAGTTGCATAAATTCTGCAGGTTTTTTTCAATTATGCTGTAACTAAAAGTTTTAGTGTGTTCTGCAAGATCTTTATAACACAGCATTGATATTAAGGAATTTCTAAATAGACACTGGCCTCGTGCAGTACATCCTGTTGCATTTCAAATGCATTCATACAGGTTTTTTGCCTTTTTTTTTTCCTGGGTTTTTTCAGTTTGTGGTTGGTTTTAAGTATGTTGTCATTTGACTGGAAGAAGTAATACCAAAAGGGAAAGATGGCGCCATAGACGGTTAAATACCTAACGGTACTGCAAGATCTCGGTAATAACTTGCATCAGCTACAGGGAGACAATGAGGAACTGTTTTCAAGTTTCTCTAGCTCTAACATTGCTCCTAAAAGAGCAGAGTTGATCACTTTATGCCATCTGTTGTATTAAAATAAGTTGTTGGATCTCTTTAAAGGGTTTTTGTGTTTGACGTTTCAATATCCATCCAAGCTATAAAAAAATCTTCAGTGAAAACTTGCATTAAGGTCAAAACACATTCAGAGCAAATTCAATACAAGTCACTCCTCATTTCGAAACTGTTTTGATTTGAGTTTTCTGGTGTCACACCTTCATGGTAAAGTTAGAGGAAAAGAAAACGGGTCTAGTGATGTTACAAGACATGGGATAACAGGAACGTGTACATCAACATACTTTCCCCCCTCACTTATATATAAATATATTTCAGGAGGCTTGTTAGTGTAGATACACTAAGACAATATAGAGGATAAAGCCCATGGATTTTGGTGTAGGGTGGTCTAATCTCGGCTTGGCTACAAAAACTGGTCTTCAGGTGTATTATGCTTTTATTTTGGATTGCATGTCTTGTGTACATGTTTATCCCTCATGATAAAGAAATCAGAACTCAGTTGAGCGTGTCCCTGACACATTTACTCTGGTACGTTCATCAAATTTGCTCTTGGTGCAAATTGGGTTTTTGAACTGTTAGTGCCCATTGTCTACTGTTCTCTGAAGCTGGAAATGGTTTGACCCAACCCCAAATCAGAAACTGACCATCAGCTCCCCTGCAAAGGAATTGAAAGGGTTACCAAGAGAAAGGTCAGGGGTATTCAGGTGAACAGAGGTTGTACTAATTATTTGTTTTTGGTTTAGATGGACTATCATGGCTGTAAAACTAAAAGATGAAACAGTTGAATCAGCAAATTTGGCTTCTCAAACAACATGGGCACCTTTCAATATAAATCTGGATGACATGACGGTCTTCATTTTTAGGATTTGGTTTTGGAAATTGGATTGTTAAAAAAAATCTTAAATCAGTTTTCGGTCAGAAATGACTCGAATCATTTCAGGTGGTCTTTTTTAAATATTTTTCCCATAACAGTTTTGCCTTTTTTGGTTCACCAGTGTAAACCTTCTTTAAAATAGTTCTGCATGACTTGGTTCTTGTTTTTGGTGCAGCGAATACACACACAGTTTTTAGACGGTACACGTCTTTAATCAAGAAACTCTGCAGTCTTTCCAAAGAACTGGTAAATAAGAATGCATAAAAAATAGAATAAATAGGAACACAACCCTATATATTTATAGCTCAGATATGATATAGGATATGATTTTATACTTAAAATGTTCATTTTAGCCTAATTTTAGTTTTGCACAGGTATGTCTGTTTGGGGGGAGGTGGGGCAGGGGGGGCTTGCACTTTGTCATTTTGAAATGTTTAATTGTTTTTGTGGTTTGGAATACAAATGTTTGATCACATTCTTTTGACCACTTTTTAACATGCTTTGTCACATTTATACCGTACAGGTAACAGTGAGAGCCATTTAAAACCATCTATTCTCTAAAAAGTATCTGTACTCAGTACAGATCCGCCAGCTTAAGCAGCAGGAGGGAGCTTAAACAAAGATTCGGGGTCTGCCTTTTTTCAAGAACTGAGGATGGTGTTTTTTTTAAAAGCATGATGGGTATATTAATACACAAAGTCTTTGTTTTTAAGTTAACATAACCCTGGTAAACATTGTAAAATTTTTCTTTTTGGTGTTGATTTGTCTTGAACAATGTATAATTGTTTTGTTTTTTTCTATTTGTTTATTACCTGGTGAATGTGATCACTTGATCATCTTGTGAAATTTCAGATGCATTGTGTCTATTTTTAAGCTTATACACGTTAAATTGAGCTGTAACTTTTGCTAGAACTAATGTTAATGGGGTGTTTTATTGTTTCTGGGTAAAACTTCGTAGCCATCAATGCATCTGAAATCTTTCTACCTTTGTACAAATGTTTGGGTTTTGTCACATTTCAAAGGCAGTGAAAAATATGTTAGTCATTCATATTTTTGCACAAATGTATCCACTACTGCAAACTGTCACTAAAGTTGTACTCAGCTAGTTAAGGAATGGCACAGAGCTAATACTCTTATCCCCTCGATTAGATTGTGTATTTATAATTTTGGGGAGTTTTTAGTTGCTGTTCGGCTAGTTGGAATGTTTTGATTACTCCCTCAATCAAGCCACTTTGCTCGAGCCATGGAAGTGGCTGTAAAAGGGAAATCGCCTTCATATCTCCATTTATTCCCCCATAGCAGCGCTGGAGACAGAGGTGGCTTCAGTAAGCCTGGTGGTAAGTTAACGAGTATTACACTGGTTAGTCCTTTCAAAGCCTTAAACTTTTTGAGCAAATATGCTTTGAGCATTGATGTGTCTTACATTGTGGTATGAAAAAAATTTACATGAACACATCTGAAAATATTGGGGAATTTTTTTTCAATGCCTGAGACCATTTTCTCTGGGGTACTTGGTATAATTCAGTCTCTGCTTATGGTTTGACAATGAGTTTTTGACAGGTTAATGGCAAATTTCCACACAACTGCCTGATATTGCTTTAACAAATCTCTTGACCTGAATTCCTGGGTTTTTTTGAGGATTTCTTACTGGTCTTAGAGGCTTTTACACAATTATTTGCCAAAGGGTCTGAGGTTTCAATTTTCAATTCAATATATCACTTTGTCGGAATTGTGGTGTACCATAAGGTGCCATTTTCAACTTCCCAGTATGACTGACAGCGTTTATAAGGGAGTGTCTGGATTATCTTTTGTAGTACTCCTCAGGTGTTGTACACTGAACTTCAGTTGCACACACTGACTTTTCTCAATCTGTTTCTCTCCTCCTGCACTCATGGACTACAGGACCTATGGGCAGTGACGAGCGTGATATAGGTGAGTAGAGTCACACTACTCAATGCTTTTCTTGAAGTGTTATTAGGAAAGCTTGTATTTTTACATAATGTTTTGATGACATGATGTTTTTGTTTTAGGACGCCCTGAAGAGCAGGATGACTCTGAGAACAGCACGATCTACATCACAGGATTGACCGAGAAGGCTAACCTAGAGGAGATGGCGGAATTCTTTAAACATGTTGGCCCAATCAGGGTAAAAATAGGTCTTCAATCTAAATGTTGGAATAAATACAACATATGTGGCAGCTAAACAAAATGTAATTCTCTTTGTGTGTCCAGATTAACCGCAGACTTGGCCAGCCTGCTATTAACATATACACAGACAAGGACACAGGAAAGCCCAAGGGAGATGCCACCCTCTCCTATGAGGAGCCAATCTGTGCCAAAGCTGCCGTGGAGCATTTTGATGGTATGTTTGATTGGCTGTGCACATCAGACCTGAACCGACTCTCATAAATAAATACACGATGAACTAATAGAACGTGAATGTTGTTGTATTTTTAATTATAGGAAAGGAGTTCCAAGGCCGAAGGCTTAAGGTATCCATGGCACGCCGTAAGCCCATGATGGGTGGAATGAGAGGTGGCATGCCCATGCGAGATGGCATGATGGGTCGTGGAGGTAAATGTCAGCAGTATTTTAGAGTTGTACTATTGAAGGGCTTGTTCACACTGTACTGCACAAGAAACCAGTTGTCTAAAATGTTGAAATACTGGCTGCTCAGTCTCTTGCTTGAGATGTTAAAGCAGAACAGAACTACCCTGTAGCAGACTGAAGCTGTCCTGCTGTGGATGATTGCAACTAAACTGCGTCTTAGTTGCTGGAGACCACTAGAAAAATATAAAGACTGGGTCATGTGATTTTTAAAGTTCTGTAATTTCCTTGTGTTAACAGGTATGATGGGCCGTGGGGGTGACCGTGGTGGCTTCGGCCCACGAGGTGGTCCACGTGGTATGGGCAGAGGTGGACCCACAGGAGGCAACATGCAGCAGAGGGCTGGGGACTGGGAGTGTCCTAACCCGTATGTATTACTTCATAGTGCAATCATTTTTTTTTTTTTTTTTTTTTGACTCCTCCTTTTGTTTGAAAGATTAGTTTCTGATGTATTTATTTGGTCTGTGTTCCCAGGGGTTGTGGCAACCAGAACTTTGCCTGGAGGATGGAGTGTAACCAGTGCAAAGCCCCCAAACCAGAAGGGTTAGGCGGTGGCCCCCCATTTCCCCCCGGAGGTGACCGAGGCAGAGGTGGAATGGGAATGCGTGGAGGCAGAGGTATGGACCGCGGTGGGCCGGCAGGAGCTGGAGGCCCAGGTGGCCCTGGAGGTTTCCGTGGAGGCTGGGGAGGCGACCGTGGGGGATTCAGAGGACGCGGTGGAATGGATAGGGGAGGTTTCCGTGGGGCTGGGCGTGGAGGACCACCCATGGACCGAATGGGTGGCCGAGGCGGAAGAGGAATGGGCCCACCAGGTGGCAAGATGGATATGAGGTAGGATTAAGATGTCATATCGCTGTTTCCATTGAGTATTTCAAAGACTGCTGAACACAATTACATTGACAAAAGCTAATTAATGTAAACCTGTGATATTGGTGTGAAATGCAAACAATATTTATAATAATCAGATCTGTCACTCAGTACTCTTCTGTTCTCTTGCTCTCTTTTTAGGGACCATCGCCAGGAGCGCAGGGAACGACCCTACTGAAGAATTTACTGACCGTTCCTCTTGTGGAATTTCATTTTTAAGACGAGAATTTTTAATTTATGATTCCATATTTTGATGGTAAAAGAACTGCTTTCAAACATCTTGTGCAGTTTCATTCAACTCGTATTTCCATTTTTTTTTTATTTTAGTTTACCCATGTTTATGCTCCTTATTGTATTGTGCACGTTTTTCTTTGTTGCTTTTTTAAATATGCAGATAGGTTTGACATTGTATCGTAAAAACATTTTTCATTCGTTAGCATAATTGCCTCCCCCTTTCCCACAGCTGACAATTGTATTATTATAAATTTGGGAAATAAAATTTTACTGATTTGATGTTTTTGAGTTTGTGGGCTTTACTGAAAATTACAAAATGAACAAAGGAAAAGCTATAACATATATTAATACATGCTCTTTGAAAGTTGTTAGCACAGAGAATGATTTGGGGGTCACAACATGGGTTGTGTTTTTGTCCAGTGGTTGCCTGTGTTGTGCAGCTAGAAGTGTATTAGGTAGGTTCTTCAAGGAAATAGTCATTACAGCTGCACGTTATAACAGATTAAAATAATTAAAGTTATCACCAAATGATTTAACAAGTTAATGTAGTAATGAGAAACTGATTAAAATAAACTAGTGTGAAGCTCCTGAAGCAATTCAGTGTTTGTATAAAGAAAACAGGAAAAAGTGTAAAGCTGTAAACAGTTTATAGATACTGTAGCTGGTGTAGATGAGCTGCTCAGTCACAAGCGTTCCAGTTTTTAGATGAAAACAGTCACTACCCTGTCACATGACTTAGTCAGATGGATACTTGTTCCACCACAGATAATGATTCTGACATTCTTTGGATTGCCACCCACAAGTTTATGGCAAAGCTGCCTAAGAAATGATTTCTGTATTCTTATTACTATATCCTGAGGAGCACTTGTATAATAAAATAATTGCAACTGTCTGCAATGTCCTTAGCCTCAGCGCTGACCTCTATTGTTTAATATTTCTTCTGTTTGATTGTTGTTTGTAACTGGAGCGCATCTGAAGGGCAGCTGCTGTTATTTTACTTGCCATTAGGTGGCGCAGGTTAGACTGAAACCTCTGGTGCTGCAGTTGTGACTCAGGATACTGGCTGGGCCTGGTTTCTGGTGCTTTACATTGACTCATTCATTGACTCTGTCTCTTTGTTCACACAAAAGACTAAAGGGTACAAGCCTTTTCTTGTGAATGATATTTAGTTTTACTCTTCATATTTAAGTTATTCTTAACAAAATGGCAGAAATGTTAATTTCTGTCTTCAATGACAGTGTTAATGACTGTGTTATAGCTTACAGTTAAAATTGTCAGAATTAGACAAAATACACAATGATTTCTCTTTACACTGCCATCAACTCTAAGCTGGAGAAAAGTACCTGTGTTGTTCTAGACATCAGAAATACTGTGAATGTTTTTCTTCTCTTTTTCCTTAAAGTTTCTCATTTTAACTGCATTCATTGAGCGGTATTCCCTATAAGGCAATCAAGTTAGATTGAGCACTGTTATTAATCACAGATGTCAATCCTTGGCACATTTTATTTCTAACATCTGGCAAACATATGGCTATTAAGACCATCCTACAGCTCTTTGATGCTTTCTTCCAATACACCTATTGGGTTACCACTGGGTAATCCTGCCTGTAGGATGCAGTCAAACTCATTTGGTGAGACTGTGTTACATCCTTTCAGTATTATCTATTTAGCAGTTATAGTTTGTTTACAAATTGCTTCTTGAGCACTTATATTTCCACTTTGTTGTGGCAAAAATGCAGGCGGTAAGCACATCTGTGTTTCTACATATGTTTGGGGGGGGGGGGGGGGGGGGGCTGGCTTTCTTTCAGAGCACCAAAGTTTTAACTCCTGTCACAATATGTTTTCCAACTCCAGGACTCATCATTCTCAGGTCATTCTACCTCCGCTCTGACAGCTCGCAGGTTTCTATGTGGTCTGATCTCACACTCTCATTACTGATGCAATACCGTAATCGAGGTTAATGTCTGTGTGGGTTTTTTTAACTTCAGGCCCTCCTTAAATTATCCCTCGGGGAAACCCTGTCAGCTGACATCTTGAAGTGCTTCTCATTTGCTGTGGCCAGTTGTTCGTGTGGATTAATAGAGTGAATTCTCTCCCTCTTTCTCTCTCTTTACTGACAGAAAAGCTGATTCATCCAGGCCCAGAAAATGATCTCATCAACCCCCACCTTCTCCCTCTTTCTCTCTCTCTCTCCCTCTCTTCCGCCCCCTCCCTTCCTTTCTTTCTCTCTTTCTCTGTCTCCTTCTTAAACAGACACATCCCTCTTTTTTAAATGAAAACAAGCTCTCCTTCTTGGCAGTGGCCTTCGCTTAAATTCAAACAATCACACATTAAGGAGGGCACATGCGCCGCTCCAATAGAGGAGAGCCCACGCTTTCTTAAAAGATTGTTAAAGGGGAAACTGAGATGGTGGAAAATATTTCTTTTAAAGGCCCAGTTGGAAGTTTTTGAACATGTAATTCCACGTTAATTTAAGAGTTAAACTAGATGGAAAATAAGGATTTCTGCAACAACTTTCAGAATAAGAACACATATAGAAGTACTTTCTATAAAATTATAACACACACTGTCTTTAAAGATGGTTTCCCTCAACACAATTCTGGTGTGGCCTGAAAATCAGGTCTCTTGCACCAAAGTTTGACCCAAGTTTCAAACCTCACATTTGAGCCATCAGCCCCTTAACAGCATCAAGAATAGTGTGTCTGTGTCTGGCCCTTGGTATTTTTTAGATGATGCAGAAGAAGGAGAGAAATGTTAAGTAACAGTAAAGTTGTCTTGACTTACTAAGGGACCCCCAAAAAGTAGTCCTCTGTCCCGCACTAACAACAGCTCTCTTATCTAGTAATCTATATGACAAATGCACATTATCTATCATCCACACAGCAGATCATGTGCTGGCTACTTTGTCTTGAGCTCTGTTTACAGCCTGTTTAACAAGAGTGGATAACACTGTCCATTCAATGTGCATCTCTCACTATCTCCTTTTATAATCCCCAATCTCCTGCTGTCTCAGGACTTTACAAAGCTCTGTCCTCCCAGGTGTAGCATTTTTTTCGATTTGTACAAACCAATAATCACACGTTCGTTACAAAACTTTCAAGAGGTTTAGACAAAGGCTGTTAAAGCTTAACTAACTCAACAAGAGGTTCCTCATTTTATCCTTTAGCCATTGATAACATACAGTTGGAAGGGAATTTCTTGCGCTAAGCAGAGTTTCTGTCTCATGACGCTGAAAAACAGGCTTTATTGGCCTCCATCCCCTTAGGCTGTTTGGTGAAGAGACCACACAAAGGCTTCATTATTGAGATACAATGTAGCCCGCTTACTGTACGTGTTAACCTTAGTGGAAAATTATAAAAGTAGCTGTCTATTTGTCTCACAGTGGAATAAACAGCCTGAACACCATACAGATGAATCAATACACCAGTTTCCAGATAAATTAAGCAAAATAAGCTTAAATTAAATGCCTGGCAATTTTAATTAAATACAAATTTAAAGTTGTACTAAAAGGGAAATGTACTTTTTCACTCTGCTACATGTATTTGACAGCTGTTGTTGTAGATGAAACCCCAGCATAGCCTACATTAATTAGTCACTGTTGCTTGACTTTGGTGAGCATGGGGTTAACTTTTCCTGCTCTGCCCGGGCGTTGATCCTTCATAATGGGATGTGCCACCGAGTCGCTCTGCTGGTCTAAGCTACAGCAGGTCAACATATTCAGTACGGGAGGCGGGTCCTATGTGCGGGGAAGATGAGCTGCGGACTCTGAGTGCTGCTCACTGGTCGTGATTTCACCGATGCGGAGCTGAGCGGACACACAGACATGGTGACACGTGGATTTTTGCGGGCGAGAGGACCCACCGGCCACCGGGTGTTGGATTAACGGAGTCGTCGCATGGGTGTGTATCGGCGTCCCGGACTGCAGCCGCTTTTCATTCTCGCTCCGGGACCCGGCGATGCGCTCTTTAAAGGAAACGGGTTTCGCAGAGACATCCGGAAAACGCATCCATGCGCCACGGCTACCCCGCATCCAGATATGCCTCTGACAGCACAAAGCCTGGTATCAAGGAGCCCCGATAAGAAACCGCACATACAAACCGGCATGGGTGCGTCAACGCGGTTATTTCGCTACATTACGCGGATGAGGCTTCGGAGCGCAATTGTGCAATGAGACAATCGGGAATGATCAAGTAGACTTTATTGATAGGCTACAGAATCCGACAATATGGCTGATCAGAGCAACATCCAGTCCGCCGCCTCCAAGAGTATCCGGCCCTTTAAATCTAGCGAGGAATACCTGTATGCCATGAAGGAGGATCTGGCTGAATGGCTGAACACCCTGTACGACCTAGATATCACTGCGGACACCTTCATGGATGGGCTGGGGACGGGCTGTGCCCTCTGTCGGCACGCCAACAACGTGAACCGAGCCGCGCAGGACTTCCAGCTGGAGTACCCGGAGGCTGCACAGTCCATGAAGGTGCCATCTAAAGATGTGGTCTTTCAGTCACGCAATGTTGTCCCTGGCTCGTTCCTGGCGCGGGATAATGTGTCCAATTTCATCAGCTGGTGCAGGCAGGAGCTCTGGATCAAGGACGTCCTCATGTTTGAGACCAACGACTTGGTGGAGAGATGCAACGAGAAGAATTTTGTGCTGTGTCTTCTGGAGGTGGCGCGACGTGGGTCCAAGTTTGGCATGTTGGCCCCCATGTTGATCCAGCTGGAGGAGGAGATCGAAGAGGAGATCCGGGATCAGGAGAGCCTGCGGATCGATGCAGGGGAGCCAGCTGAGCAGAGTCCGCCCAGCAGGTGTTTCAGTCGGAAGGAGAGCAGCCACAGTGTGGAGGATGAGGATGAACCTGAACCTGAGCCCTTCATCTGGCAGCCGAAGAGAGTTTTATGTGACATGCGAAATTTGGATGAGTTGGTGAGTTAAAAAGATAAAAACAGAGGCCACTGTATGTATTAATAACTTGATTTACTGTGAATAACATTAGCTGACTCATTAGAAACCCAAGATGTGTCATAACTGTATTACTATGCTCATGCAGGTCATCACAGACTAGTGTAATGTTATTTCCTCGCAATTTAATCATCACTAGTCATAACTGTGAAACATGGTAAAAATCCTACTTCCCACATGCTTCTCACCCTCTGGCCTTGGTCTGGAGTAAATACCCAGTGTGTTTTGTCTGGTGCTGAGCAGTATGAAGCAGCTGATAGAAAACCAATCTGTCCCATAGTAAGAGGCAGAAATGTGTCAAAAGTGAAGGACTCTCTCTGAAAATATCATGTCAGTGCTATGGAGGAGTCAGGCGCCTTATGGATTCCCTGTGCTGTGCGTACATCTATGTGTTGAGACTGTGCTGTTAAATTCCTGCTCACCTGTGGAGGGTCAATGTGTGTTTGACACCCACATTCTTGCTTTGTCTCAGAGCTGCTTCTACAGAGATTGTCAGAGATTAAAATATATATATTTTTAGTGAAAGGTCATCTTTAGCCATTTCCTGTCCTGTGGAATTCAAACCATCAACTCTTGCCTTGTTGATCTGGCTGACCTTTGCCACTGCCTGCCGCACATGAGCAAAAAATCTTGTTAGGGCTAATGAGCAGACAGACAGACCAGTGGAACATGTGCTCGGATCTGTGAGTGGGGGAGAAGTCAACGTTTTAATGTTGATGAGACGAACAATGTCCGTCTTTGGCACCGATGAAGTGAGGGACAGCGGAGGGAGGAGGGGAGACAGCGGACAGTCACTCTCATGCTGGTCAGGCAGCAGAGCAGAGCTGTTCTGGTGTGACCTCCGCAGACAGAAATAGGAGAGCATGTGGAGGAGGATGTGTGCTGTTTGTGTCCAGACTGAGTCTGCACACTCTCATATGACCGAGGATTATACAAGCAGTCTACATTTCAGGACAAAAAGATCATAGGAAAGCTAAAAAGCGTGTCCCTTTTCTTTTCCTTCTCTGTCATCCGCACTGACGCATCCATCACCGGACAGTGACAGACAGACACATTTGATTCGCTTTGACCGATTTGGGAAGTGGCATTCCCAGTCGTCATGTGTCTGGTCAATAAAATCTCCCCCACCCTCCCCTGTCAACCTTAGAATTTTGCATGCCTGTAAGCTGCGCAGAACCTCCCACATCAGCAACATTAGCTCTTCATACAGGATGTGAGGCCGCAATGTTAAAATTGTGCAGTATTATTGAGGGTTTGCTGAGTTGTATTAACACATCCTGTCTAATGGCTTCAGCTGCTTGTGGCCAGTTTCTAATTTCGAGGTCCAGTCGTATTTTCAATGAATACCTCTCAATTTCCTGGACTGCAGAAGATTTACCAGGAAACAATCGAAATGAAATAGTTTGATCAATATCTTCTCATTCAGCAACCCACTCGGTTCCTACTGCAAGGCATCAGCCTTCTCTATCCTCCGTAACAACAGTCACAAGTTTATTCTGCAGAATACTTGTGTGCACTGATGTAGTGGCCTTACAAGAGATTAGTGTCCCGTTATTACTGAAAACCTCATTGCTTGTGGTCATGAGTATCTGTCAGGGAGAGAAAGAAAGTTAAAGGGCTTAGTTTCATTGGTCCACAGCTGTGACAGCAGACTGTGTGTCTGTTACCCTCAATCAGGCAGCCAGAGGCGACTTTCCTGCCTCCTCCAAGATGGATTTTATTTCAAAGGATGGTTTGTCTCCTTAAAAAAAAAAAGACTCACTTTTTATTATTCACAATGATTTAACATTTTGAAGCTATTTTTTTTTTAGAAAAATACATTATTTATAAATGTATTCATCAACTGCCTCCCTGTTCATATCCAATAACATTATTGATGAAATGTCATCAATTAATTACCAGGCCATTAACTCCCACAGATACAGCAGCCTGTGCTTGTGCAAACTGAAATGCTACGAAGCTTTCATTTAGCTTTCATGTTTTCTTTACAAAAGCCAACAGATGATGGGAGGAGGGAACATCTACCTTCGAATACTGTTTGCACTTGAACCCAGGATGTTTTCATTACATGTGCCTCCACAACGCCCTAATCCAACCATATCTCAAACTGAAAATGTGAGCTGTACAGTGTATGCCAGCAAAGTGAAATGTCTATATTTATAGTAGAGTACACAGGATTGTATTTATTTATTATCATTCTTATTATTATTATTCATTATTTTTGTAGTTTGGCATTTGTTTCTTGTGCCTCTCAATGAGATTTGTACATTTGGCAGCTGTTTATCCTTCCATACATTGTGTGGCGTTTGGATGATCAAAGTAATCTTCTTGTTGAGTTCAACAAGACAATACAAGTGTAGTGATAATAGGATTACATGTCATTATTCTAACTAGTGTAGTAGTCTGCATACAGACAACAGGATCAGTTTAAGTGCAAGTCCTTTTAAGGATATCTGGCCATTCAATAATCACAGTAAAAATGTAGCACCAAATATTACGACTTCTCCTGAGTACACATGGCTTATGTAACAGTAAAGTGACTCAACAAACTCCTGACTCTTAATGCAAACACCTGATGTGTCACATCAACAATACAATAGGTATTTAATCTTCAGAAAGCTGTTGTCTGTCCAGTTTACTTTCCTGGTTACAGCACGCCGTCATGTAAACACTCACCACCACTATGTCTCCCACCGGTCTGTTGTTACTCATCTCACTGTGGGACGGCTTTCCACTCTAAAGTTGAGGAAGTGACTGGCGTCTCATTTCTTCATTATAGTTTGAGTCAATAATAAATGTTCCTTTTTCCAACTCCTGGAGACTTTTTTCACAGAAGTAGCACAGACAGCAGCTGGTTCACTTTACTATATGTCCACGTAACGTTTATCCTTTGCATTAGTGGATTTTCTTTCAAATCAGCACTAGATAGGGATTATGACATCGACTTTGATTGAATCTGTATTTTCCTATATGCTGCAAGCAGCCTAAGGTAAAGAAAACATCATCTTCGTCATCTACCTACAAAAAGTGACCCTTTTGTATACTTTCTAGGTCTTGCAATTAGGCCCTGGGCTTAGTTGTGTAAAAACATACAGAGCTATGCAAACTGACATACATGTAATAGTTTAAATGACACCTACTGACCCCTTAATACACACTCTAATTCTTCGTATGTTTACTGCATGCATAAGCATCTATGCAGCACTATATTTGAGCTTATAAACAACAGGCCATAGGAGCTTCACAGCCTTTGTCGCCTCCCTTCTTTCGTGTCTTTCCTTCTTCTTGCTCAGTCGTATAAACTGGTTCATGTCTCTTCTCACCCCAGGCTTCAACATTCAGCCCTTGTTTAGTTCATATATGTGCAAGCCCCTATTCCCATTCCCCTCCCCCACACCGGTTACCACTAGAGATGATAAAGCAAAGAGCACAACAGTATGTCTTGTTGGTGGCATTGAAGAGGAAGTTGTGAATAGACCTTTGATAGCAAGGCAATCAAAGCCTGACATCTTAATCAAAGACTTTGAATGGAGATACCAGCAGAGCAAAGGGGAAGGGCAATAAAGAGAGAAAATGTGTGTATTATGCCTATATGCGCCGTCTGCTCCATTAACCTTATGCTCCAATTTGTGCATTGAGGGAATAAAAAAAAAAAGGGGAGTAGACAACAGATAGTGTGCCTAGAGTGACTTTACTGTACACTCTGGTAAACCTGACTGGGATGGATGTTGCTCTGGGAGGGAGAGCTACAGTAGAGAGCGAGCTAGAGTGAAAGAGAAAAGTAGGTCATCATGCTTTGCGTTGGGTCACACTCATACGCTTTGCTGAGAGAGCATGGCATCCTTCAGTGTTTCTCCCTCCTTTGTAAAATGCACTCGTGTTTTTAGGGGCTTATGTTGTTTTTCTTTTTACCCTTTTAGAGTTTGCACAGTAACAGTACAGAGCAGATCTCACTCCTCCTCCACTGTTTTCCATGCAGCAGGTTGCCTGGGGAAACAGCTGACTCTGCACTTTGCTTATCGCCCACTTTATGTCTTTAATGCAGCGTTTGATGCTATCAGCTGATCATTTGCATGATTATCGTTTAATTGGGTGCACAGGCGCCTGTCTGTGGAGTTGTCTGGTTGTTTTTCTGCAACCGCCAGGAGCTTCCTGAAGCTGGTGTCAGGTGGAGGCTGTCAGGATGAGTAGGACTTAGTAGGACATCGGTAGGCAATCAGTTCCTCTAACCTCGGCTGTCACAAGCAGAATGCTGAGCCTCATCAAAACAAACAGGGCAAATGACTTAGACACTGGCCTGATATCCTGCACTGGGTGATTACACTGCTGTTTGACTGAAGCAGATGAATAATAGAGTTTGCAGCACTTGATGTCCATTAGATTGCTATATCCTCCTGGCTCCCCAATGAACAGTTTATCATGTGGCCAGAAGATAGGCATCGATTATCAGAGACCTGTTTCCTTGACGCAATGGATGAGGCCTGCCTGGAGCCAGTATGATTACATGATTCACCCTGATCAAAACACACAGCACAGGTTATAAGATAAAAAGAGAAAAGTATGTTGTTATTATTCATTGGAGCAGTTAAAGAAATAGTTTGACATTTTGTGAAATATGTCTGTACGGTAAATATGAAGCTACACCCAGCAGCTTAGTTTAGATTAGCATTAAGACTGGAAACAACTAGCCTGGCTTTGTCCAAAGGAAACAAAATCCACCTACCAGCACCTCTTAAACTCACTAATTAACATGTTATATCTCAGTAATAATGAGCTAATACGTGAGTAAGCTTAATCCCGGTGGAAGGTTATTGGCATTAACTGACATACCTGACCCTGAGGCGTTTGTCCAACTCAGGTTTTCTGTCTCATCTCTGCTGGTTTGGCGTATTGTACCAGCAACAGTCTCCAAATACATGCATTTCCATGATCTTTCCATTTTGGAACATTATCATCAATCATTCAGTCATTTGTCACCCTCTTTACACCCCCCCGGTTGTTCAAAGAGATTATTTCTGCATAGAAGGCTGTTCCATGTTTATGAGATGTTGTATGGTTGTCCACAGAGGAGTCGTTTATACAGGCTGTCAGGGCCAGTAGTTTAATAGAAGATAGACTGATATGTAGCTGTGTTCAGTGTGCGTTCACAGGCTTTAGGAATGCTTATCGTGGGTGGTGAAGCAATAACCCCTTAAGTTTAAGTTCCCTCCTACCAAGTACTGGCATAGTTTTCATGTCTCTGTGTTTATCTGATGGTTGTTTTATCTTGGGAAGTTTCTAGTCATGACAGGAGATCCTCGGGGCAAGAAGATAAGCTAAGAGGAGAGTCTTGTCATGTTTGAAACTCACTTAAAAGTACTGTATGTGCTATAATCTTTTCAGTCTCTCAATTTTCTTACCTTTTGAAAGTACCATGTATTCTGTTGTAAACCCTCCAATCTAAGTCAACTCCTGGAAACACCCTCGTGTAAATTCCTGCGGAGTGACTTGTTGTAATGTTCAGTTTTTATTGTTGGAGTTTGGCAGTAATTATCCTTTCGCATAGCAATCATAAAGGAGCCAGTTACAGCAGGCCAGCACACCTATGTTTGATGAATGCATAAGAGTAAACTGTGTGGTCGTATGTTGTTTGTTGACTCATGAGGAGAACAAATATACAAATGGATTAGTGGCTTCTTAGAGTTATGCAATTTGGATGTCAAGTCTGAAAACCCAGAACTATAATTTGTGTATTCATATAATAACAACAAGTAAGTTTAAATCATACAACAGCAAATATACTTAATAGAGTAGAACAACATTGGGAACCTGGTACATTCCTGTGTTCAGATACCATTATGTTAAGCTACTGTATACATTTGAGATCAGTAAAGAAAATGGGGAATAGAATCTTTATCTCTCCCCTCCCATTTCCTCTCTTCACCCCAAGGGTTTGCTCAGCCCTCAGTGAATGGCCCCTCAGATGTTTGCAGGTCAGGAAGGAAAGGCACAGAGTGGTTGTTGACTCACACTGAACAGATATGACGTGATCTGAGGAGGGGGGATCATTAAAGCAATATGTACTGTGTATGTTTTGCACAAACCCAGCAGCTCAATTCACAGGGAATGTCACACAAGTCTGTTTTAGTAATAAAAATATTTCTCTCTCTCTTTTCAAGCCAAAACATCTCTGCATTCCTATCTTAAGATAGATTCAGCAGATTCCCAGTATAGGGGCATGCTGTGGATTGTTCAGTCGCTTGTTCAGTTTTTCTCTCTTTTCCCTCTCGAACATCTGCAGCTCTTGCTAAAAGCTTCCCTCATTTGACCAGCATGCATCCATAATTCATCCTTCAGTTTCTTGCAGTGTTCCAGCTCCACTTCCGCATGTTTCCTGCATGACCTTGTCTCTCTCTCTCCTCCCCTTCTGTCTCATTCTGGTGTGTGAAAGCGTGTGAGTTTTGGTTTCAGTGTATCTGAGTGTGCCCTTTGTTGACACAGCTAAGACATGGGAAGTGCACACAAGACTCCACAGAGTAAATATTTCAAATGTCAGGGCTGCTATTGATTAGGTTATTATTAAAACACTTTATTGTTGTATGCTGCTGAAGCTTTCATATGAGACACAGTGTGCGAGTCCTTCACCTTCCCTCTGGAGGAAAACGTATGACCTCAGCTGAACAGCGCTGGGGGAGGTTTTAGGGCGAGAGAAAGGCTTTACTTTAGCGAGAATGAAAAAAGTCAAACTGTACAGTTAAAAAGGGAAGGGTAAGGCTATGTGTGTGTCTGTTGCCATAGCAATCTTTCCATGAACTCACTGGCTGGGGTTTTTCCAAACAGGGCTTGTCCACCTACTGACAGAGTGACAGAGCGGAGAGAAGGAGCGAGCAGATGTAGAAATGTAAGCAAAACAAAGGAAGCAAAGACAAATATAGGTCCAGTCAGCTAGTGCACAGGCTAAAAATAAAGGCTGATAGACAACAAAGCAGATGAGAGAGAAGAGGGCCCCTAATAGAAGCAGGTGAGAGGGAGAACAGGGAGGCAGGTGAGATGCGGAGGCTTAGCACTGATTCCTCCCTCTTTAATTAGCATAGGAAGGAAAGAAGGGTGCTGTTTCAAGAAAATAACAAGGTGCCTCCTTAATCTTCTGAATACACCATAATGTAGGTGTTACAGGCCAACCTACTCACACACACAGCCCATATCCCCTCAGCCCTGTATACAGCACAAAAGGTACTGTAAACAGCCCAAGGGTGGGAGCTCACAACCTGAAATTTTCCTCTAACACATCATTTGATCGCTCAAATATCAATAAAACACACTCCTCCCCTTTGTAATGGCCGCCCTTGCACGCACAGTTATGGAGCCATTATTCTTCTTTTCTTCCTGTGCTTTCCTCCGTCCACTTTGCCGCTTCACTTTCCCTCCCTCGTGGTCGACAAGTACGCATACGCCTTTTGTCTGAGAGAGACGCCAAGAAAAACATCAAAGCTGTCCAATCCTGCGAGAGCACAGGCCTGTGCAACACAGGCGGATCTCGCTCCACCCTGCAGTTGTGTCTGACTCCAGTTGCCTAATAAGCACCCCCAACCACAGCAAGGGCACCGGCTCTGACTCTCTCGATTCAAAACCCAGCTGGCAGCACAGGCCTGCTGACATCATCACCAGCAGTCTGGTGTCTGAGCTCTTTCTCTCCTCAGTTTATGATGTCACAACCAGAAACAGTGTCACGTAACAGCGTACAGAGGGAGAGTATTCATTAGCCATATGTCCACATATGTATTTTTGTGCTTTTGTGACACTTTGCGGTGAACTAAATTACCAAAATGTTCTGGAGAGATGAGATGAGGCAGGGCTTTTAATGTGGTAAGAGAGCAAGGCGGGGCACTCTGTCCCCCAGTAGGTGCTTTGGAGAGAAAAGTTGGCAGGAAGATGACGCACACACACCCTCATATACTCAAGCAGCCAAGAATGCCCATTTCTCACACCATAAAACAGATTCATTGTGTGGCTGACACACAGCGCTCAGGACCAGCGGCGCTTTGGCCACGGTTACCGAAATGTGACTAAACATGATCTCCTGTGGGGGCACTGACCTGAAGAACGGGAAGGGATCGCTGTCGGGTTCCTCTCGGATGTGTGTGTCATGTTTGTCTGCTGTGGATGTTAATCTGCTCTGTTTTTATTCTCCTCAGGTGCGTGAGATTCTGGGCCGGTGTTCCTGTCCAGCTCAGTTTCCCATGATCAAGGTGTCGGAGGGGAAGTACAAAGTGGGAGACTCAAGTGCATTGATCTTCATAAGGGTAGGCCCTCACCACCATACACAGAATTATCTGTCACTGTGAACTTTATGTATACGTTATTATTTATACGTTTAATATTCATAGATCATGGAGCAGCTCAGCAGACAGAAGAAATAATTGTGCGTTATATTGTCAATGGAAAAGCTGCACAAACACAAAAGTATATTGTTTTCATTACCTTAATTAAGATAAGATAAAGCCAGTATAAGAACAGTATGAAAAAAAAATAATATAATATAATATAAACACTGTACAAGAGAGAAAAA
>NW_023339718.1:8757268-8771211 GCF_004916995.1 Morone saxatilis
GTTATTATTATTGTTGATGCCGAGTCGATTACAGTCTTTAAAACATTATTTTAAATTAAGAATTAATGTCAGCATTATAACAGGGAAAGTAAAACTAAACTACTTCTTTGATTATGCTACTTAACATTACTGCTGGCATAAATAATACCAGATGAAAGAATAAAGGTTCCTGCACATATCACTTAAAGGATAACTTAAAGTTTATTACAACTTGGGTCTTATTTTAGTAGTTTCATCATTCTTATCAGTAATTATAACATTGTACTCACCGTGTTAATTCCTGAGATCTGGGAACAAGGAAACATCACAGAAAAGAAGTCAGATGGAGCATCAAAGACGACTATTGTTTGAGCATTTATGAGGATTTATTAGCAGTAATGGAATCTAATATTCATAGGTATGTTTTCATGAGTGTAAAATCCCCTGAAATAAGAGGTTGTGTTTTCATTACCTTAGAATGAGCTGTTTTTATAAACAGATGTAGTGGGTCCTCTTCCACAAAGTCCGCCATGTTGAACCGCTTTCTACCTCCGTAGTTTCTACGACACGCTTGGAAATACATTGTACACACTAGTCCTTTAAAAAAAACATTAGGTTTAGATATTTAAATACTTAAGTTATTTGGAAGAAAAAACCTGAATTATCCTTTAAGTCAATTTTACATGTTCCGCTGGCTATATATATATATAAGCTACTTTGGCTCATAGCACAGAAGACTGTGAGGCCTGCAGTAATTGCATGGAACCATACGGTGTTGGCATATGGCATCATATGTTGTTTCAAGGAGACCAAGGTTATATTGCAACAGATAAACCACCCAACTGCTTGGCTGCGTCAAAGCCTAGTGACCTATACAGCGTATCTAATGGCATTGTGACTTCTCTCTTAGTGTTTACAAGCTGCCTTCATCTGGCCCACTCCCAGCACTGTACTTTTTCCACTGAGACACAATTAGAGCTTTAGGTCATTTCCTGAGTTGGCCCTTATCTTGGCTCTCTAGCCTGTTTCTGCTAGATTGTTTGTCTCGGTTTCAGTTTAAGAACTGCCACTGTACCCACATCAGGCCTCACAGGACCGGGCCGGTGGATAGCAGGGATCGATTTTTGTCTCACTTACCTAAAATGCATCCCCAGCCAGATTAATGGAGTCTTTGGATGGCATTCCAAGTTGTCTGCATTTACATTATAGGTCTGTTTGACTGGCAGTAATGTCAATATTTCTTCACATTTAGTGGCACCACTCAGTCCAGACGGGGTTGTGTGGATGTTTAGCACACCCCTATCTGGGAAATAGCTTTTTCTACCTTCATAATGAAGTGTAAATGTACTCAAACACAGTACTACTGAGTTGACACAAATTGTTTCACTATTAAGAATTTAGGTTTGTTTAATCTAATTTAAAACACAACATAACTTATACTGGAAATGGAATAAGCAATTTCCAAACATTACAACAAAATGATTAATTATAATTATTCTATCCAGTCTCTATTTTTCAAAGACTATATAAAAAACCTTTATATGACATTGAACTGACTTTACTTTCTGTTATAATGCAGACTAAAGTAGTCGTCTGTAATAAATCAAGTCCTGAAACACAGACAGGATTGTTCTCCGCATTTTCCATGTGCGTCATAAACAGACATTTATGACACATTAGGCACACTAAAGTCATAATTAGCTTTCTTTTTTTTTTTAAATCAATCCTGCAAGGGAAGGCCGAAGTAAAAGTATGGAGTGAGGAAAAAATAAAAATGCAAAACCCCTCTCTCTTCTCTGATCTCTCTCTCTTCCTCCTAATAATTTTCATACAGCCCCTAAGATGGAGCTTGAAGTGCTTGATCTTTGGAAGCCCTGTTGCAACATCCATTTTAATGTGACATATTTGAATATTTGCGATGTGTGCGTCTGGGAGCCTTTGACTTGGCAGATTAACCCTCTTCTCACTGTCTCCGCCCTTTCCTGATTCCTCACTGGGGATGACAGTGATTATGCATATGCCCCAGCAGCTACAAGTGCGGCCAACACACTTCCCTCATTCTTCTGAGGGGAGGAAGCGGGCAGCCGCTTTGGAAGCCAACAAACCCCGATTCAGCTGCCAAAACCCCTGACAATGATCTCGGGCTGAACGAGGGGATGAAGTAGAGAAAGCAAACGGGCGAACGGGCCGTATGAACAGAGGGGGGAGTTAATAAGACGTCTTTGTCCCAGGGGAGGTCGCTCCCTAGAGGGAGGAGATGCCTTCAGTCGTGAGGCACAACAGCTGAAATGAACCATGGGCTTAATTTTTGAACTCACCAGTAAGATTTAAGAAGAAATTGGTTCAACACGCCCCCGCAATGATGACAAGAAGTCTCTCTGTTCGCTGTTGCCATAGAAACAGGGATTGGGTCTCTCTAGGCTGGTAAAGACTGTGATACCCCTTCAGTTGTTGGGAAATTAGGCAGCTAAGCCACAGATCTAAAGTGGAACATGGTCCCAAAACATCGATTAAGCCTCAACAGACTCCTCAGTAGTGCTGCAGCATTATGTATAAAATATGAAATGCGCAATATGGTTGTTTGATATGGAAACAGGTGATATAGAATGCAATAAAACATAGATTTAATCATGCAAGTGTTTCATCTTTAGGTTGTGATCGTGATGTTATATACATCTACTTTTGTCTTTTTGATAGTTATGTTGCATTCTACTGTTTCTATGACCACATTTGGTTGTTAGATGACTACAAGAGTATAAATAAAGTTCATTGATGAGGTGACAGTCTGGAAAATAGCACTGTGCAATTAGCATTTGAAGACCCCTTGATAATTCTCTTTATAGTCATGCAATTATCTTGCTCCAGTTACACAAAGATATTTGTTTATTTAGATTCCCAGTTGCTGTTACCACCACAACAGCAACTCCTCCTCCACAGTAAAAAAAACAATAACAAGTTAATTGTATAAAGATTTATGTCACATCAACACCTCTATTATGGTATGCTGTACAAAACCTAAAAATAAGTGATTGCAGAGAGTCAGAAGTGACAGCAGAAGGTTGCAACTTCATTCCTCTACAGTATGTGGAATTCTTGTTAGTGGGCCTTTATGATCTTTTTATTGTGGAAATGTATGTCAGTGCTGATCAAAATATGACATGTGGCCTTGCTTTTCACTGCTGGCACATGATGGTCACGCTGCGTCACACAAACACTAAACCTGTTACTGACATAAGGCCAGAGCAGTGGAGAGTAAGCAGTTTATACTCTCAGGTCTGATAGAGATAAGCAGATCAGCTGTTTTGACGGATTTGATGTAGTAGGAGAGCAAGGCCGATGAAAAGACTTGTAGTGGATTGGCAGGGATTGTATTAGAGAGAAGGTGGGGTCAGACTTTGGTGCACATGCCATGTCTGTGGCCTCTCTCCGAGCGCCGTCAGGGACCCGGAGATGAAGTGCTGTGCCACGTGTGATTTGGTGGAAATAAAATCTGTGCCAGCCCACACAGATGTACCATTATGGCTTTGCCTTGCCTGCCCTCTGAGACACGGCTACAACCTTTAAAACATGTGGCTGGCAGACCCTGTTACACAACCCAAGGCAGGGGGATGCATCCACGGGGCTCTCGCATCAGTCAGATTGTGTTGCTTCAGCGCATGCAGCTTCTGCCTGGAGGGAGTGAGGCTCTTTGTTCTGATGTTGTGTGTGTGTGTGTCTCAGAGAGCAGAGGAGAGTAGGAAGTGACATATCCACCGACCCCCCTCTGTTATGGCTATCCTGGTCCCCTCTCCTCTCCGCTCCTCTCCCTGATAACTGAAATCTCAGCTGAGGAGCAGAGAGGACAGTAGGGGTGAGTTGTTACCATGCTAATTCACCCTGCTACCCTCTGAAAACACGGGGAAGCCAGCTGAGAGGCATGAGAGGCCAAAAAAAAGAGTGTCTTTCACAGCACTTTGGCTCTTTATTATGCTACCATACTCTGTTTAATTGTGAGTTGGCATGGCAATGAACAACCCTCATAATGGCAGCAGCTGGGGGTGATGTGGGAGAAAGAGGAGGTGCGGGGGAGGGAGAGGCAGGGGCACAGGCAGGGGTGCATCTAGATGTTACGTAACACTGAAGGCCGGCCAGCCTTCAGCAAGCTACCCCACTTGTGGAATTTGCATATCTATTGACCTGTGCGGTGTGTGTGGTAGTGCTGTATATCAAAAGGTTTAGCCATTTTGTTTGTGCATGAATGTGTATGTTACTTTCTGTTCATCAGTTGAAGCCTTGTTTTCTCTTTTCCTCCCTCAGGTCCTTCGTACTCATGTGATGGTGCGTGTTGGAGGGGGCTGGGACACATTAGAGCACTATTTGGACAAGCATGACCCATGTCGTTGTGCTGCTTTTGGTGAGGTCACTTCCTAGCCCTTACAATACAACTTTATTGGTGTGTTTTGTTGCCTAATTAATAAACATCATTCACACCTGATGTACTATGTTCAGACTAGACATACAGCTATTTATGTAATTACAAATCATCATCATCATCATTTCCCATATTTAGATTTTCACTGTTGACCAGCAACAGTCAGTCTGTTTCATACTGAAACCAAATGAACTCCTGGCCAGAAAATTTATTTCTGCAATTGAAAATGTGCAGTCACTCACTTTTATTAGCAGCACAGACAAGAGTGATACATGTTCATAACTATGCTGGGTGAGACCATCGCTTTTCTTTTCCGTGGGTCCAAACTGTTGTTGAACTGGTGAGGTCAAGAGCCAAGTGTCTGGCCTGGACAGCTGACACTATCTGAAGTCATAATTGGTGTTACATTACTAACCACAAGGGGCCATGTTGAAGATCATTGAGTATTAAGTGATTACAGAAGCAGGCCTTTTGTGCTCTAAAAATATTCTCCCTAAGTGGTGAGATCATCAGTATTTCTCTGGCTAGTTTCACAAGTTATCCCTGTGGCTTAAGGAAGCATACAAATATGTTATCTACTATTGCTATCTAACAGCTTCATGACATTGGTGTGGTTAGCTATGATATATTTCTGGACCTCTAAATGGCTCTTATCCCTGGTGATTGTACAGGCTGTCTGACAATGTTGGTTAAAGGTCTGTCTTAAACACTTGTTTGTCTCCTCAGCCCACCGCTACCACCAGGCTAAAGCCAGTGGCCAAGGTGGGGGAGGCCATAGCAAGTCCTCGAGTGCCCACTCCTCCCGCTCCACCAGCCCAGGTCCACACTGGCGAAATGATGGCATCGCACCTTACAAACCTCCTGACAGGCGCTCCTTGGAGCCCCCATCTGCTCCATGTGCCTCTTCCTCCTCCACGCGTTCCGGCCGCTCTCAGAACACTTCTGGCTCCACCGAGCTCGACTCCGGTGCAGCACGTACTTTACTCCCACGGCCGCCACGAGACCGCTCAGAACCCCGCCACTTTAATCCTCTCAGGTGAGTGTGTGTGTCTATGCAAGTGTGCGGATAAGTGTTGGGATAAGTGTGTTACCATGATAAGAAATTAATCTCTCGCAAGTAGCCTGGCAGGCCACGCTCAGATTTTGCTGCTTGCTCTTTTGTGCCATTAGACAAGCAGGGAGACAGAAAGGCACACACACACACACATAAATTCAAAGAACTGGGAATATACACAACAAATACACATGCCAGGAAGCCACAGATTAGACCAGAGCAGATTTATCTAATCTCAGGTGACATTGCCCAGATAAATCCTCACACAGCCATCCTACAGCACATCCTAGTGGCTACAAGGTAGACACCAAACATGTTTACTCCGCTCTCCTTTCTTCCCACTCTTCTCTCTTCTACTTTCATTCAGTTAATTAGACCGTCGACTGCCTAAATATGGCTGTGATTCTGAGCGAGCTGTTGCTTAAGCTTGTCTTCTCTTGCCATGGCGAACAGATGGTTTGAATTAGTGTGAAACCAGTGACAAATGAAACCACACATCAGTTTGATATGCTTCTCAAGTGATCAATGATAGAATAGTGGCATGTTAAGGCCATTATACGTGGCTCTTTCTATTGGATACAATAAGATCTGCTTATGCTCTTCAGGAAGCCGGTAAAATGTTTAGTTGGTCACATACCTTCGCTATATGTCAGAGTGTGAAGGCGCCATTGTTTAACACAATTTGGAGCTGAATGGTGGTTTACTTTGGCTTGTAGCCAATGTGTGGGTCATTTCTGTACTGTGCGATGGCTCAGACCAGACGTCAAGGCAACAGCTCATTCGAATTAACCCTGTGTGGGTGTGGCATCCCCTTTCAAGTGCGCCAGACCAGATAAAGACTAATCTGACAACTATCCCTAGACAACTGTTCACAGCTAACTGGGGAAGTAGGTCAACAGGTGGGCTCCATGCAGGCAAATTACCATGCCTGAATATGTACGAAACTAATTTCTGAGGATAACTTTAGAAGTCTGATGTAATAAAACTCTAATTAAAGGCATAGCCTGTGATCTAAATTAAAAAAAAACTGTATCCTCACTATCAAAACTGAAAACACAGGTCTGCAGCATGTCATCATTCCTAATTTGACTGAATTTGAGAAGAGAAGACATTTTTTTTACCAAGATATAAGATATATTATGTAAATACACCTGAAATCTTCACAGTCAAACAGATAACACAGCCTCTACTGGGTCCTTAAATATCAATTTACAAGACAAACTGTATTGATCTGTACTCATCAAATCTATCTAGATTTGTTCTTCCTGTAAGTGAACTCTAAGACCGGATTATACGGTTAAAGCTAATGCTCTTACTGGTGCGTGACAGTGGATGGGTGTCTGGTTGAGAAAGGGCAATTCAGTTATGTGTTGGGTTAGAAAATCTATAAGACCAATTATGTGGTGTTATTATACATATAAATGACTCTTTGTCTCCTCCCTAAATTGTAGGAATAAGGAGACAAAGTTACCACTGACGAGACGTCTGTCTGGAGACAGTGACTCCTCTACAGCCTCCTCTAAAGGAGGAGGTGGAGGAGGAGGAGGAGGACGGTACTCTCTTGGTGGTTCCTCACGGCGCTCTGGTGAAGAGGTAGTCCTGCTTGTCAATCGAAAGGAGGGGAAGCATTTGATCGAGAGGCCTGGAGCTCGAAATCAGTCCCCGTCCCTGCGTCCCTCACTTCCCCGCGCACGCAGTCAGTCTCGGGAACGTCCTGCACTCGCTCCAATACTCAAACCCAACCCACCACAAGGATCATCTGATGGACCTCGAACGTCCCGCACAGAGAGGGGCCGGTCCCTCGGAAACGAGGGCCCGAGAAGGCTCCATGCTCCACGTTCCCACAGCCAGAGTAAGTTATCTAGCCGTACGCGGTCAAGTGATGCCAGCCCGGGACCCGTTTCCTGTTACAGAGACCCTCAGCCCCCACCCTCAGACAGACGAGAGGACCTTAGGGCCAAACAAATGCCCCCATCCTCTCCCAGATTAGGTGGTGGGTTCACCAAGCGGCAGTCGTCCTCGTGCTCTAACTCACCTATTAAAGGGGTCCAGAACAACAACAGCAGCCCCAGCAAGAAGACAATAACTACTCCCAGACCTCCTGCCCCTCGCTCACCCTCTGTAGGAAAAGGCAGACTACTCCCACCAGTCAGCTCAGGAGGTCGACGTTCACCACACTCATCTCCCCGCAACTCACACCATCATGCTGCCCGCTCACCTCGAACATTACAGGGCCCTCGCTCTGCTGGGCGGGGCCACCATAGGAACTGGTCTGGCCTGGAGCGCCAGGAGCCCGAGGAGGAAGAACAGGGCCTTGGCTTCCAGATTTTACCAACACTAGACCCCCAGAGGGAGCAGGACCTGTATCGCAGCTTTGAGGCTGAGTTTTTGGCCAATACACAGCAGGTTAGAGGAGTGTCTAGCATAGCTCCAGGAGGAGCGACCCTGCAGACAGCTGGGACACATTCAGTGCCCGCACCCACTGATCCTAATGTCACTGACTCCGCTTATTCCTCTTCTAACTCCTCCACCTCCTCCCTGAATGTGGGGGCAAAGATAGGAACTCTGCCTGACCTCAGGGAATCCAAGAGGACTAATTTCCGTCACTTCCCAGTGGAGGATCCCTTAAATTTACTTTATGGACAGAATTTTGTAGGACCACACAACTTTGGTCAAGGAGAGCCTGAGCACTGGGGAGAGCGTGGAGGAGGACTCAAGAAGCTCCCAGCCATCTCTAGTTCCATAGAGGAGAGGGAACTTCCATCTTCCCTGCCTGGTCTTAGAGACACAGCGTCAGACATATTGATGAATCAGGTCCCCTCACAACCTGCTTTCCACTGTACTAATATGAATGGAGACCATGGTGGTTTTCCTCCTACAGGGGGGCTGACAGGTCAGCAGGGTCAGCTTGGCTGGGGCACAGGACCTGAAGGAGATGTTCCTCTGGAGAATCACCAGCCAAACTTACCTTATGACCTAGAAAATGGTGACGGTAGTGATGACCTCCCGCCCCCAGAGGCTTGCCCGTCACCAGTGCCCCTTCCCCCCTCTGAGGACTGCTCCTTCCAGGATTCCTCTAGTGAAAACTCTTCCATGTGCTTCAGCCTGAGCGAATCCCGCTCTGAGTCCCCGCCACCATCTTCCCCCCTGGCCAACGGGGACACAGATGGAGAGGTGTTGAAGACTAAGAAAGGGCAAAAGAAGGGAGACAGGGTAGCCCCTATCTCAAAGCACAAACTGAGAACCAGGATCAGGCCTCGTATTGACAACAGGCCAGAAAACAGCCCCTCACGTATCCCCACGCCGGTCAGCTACAGAGATCTACAGGCTCACGACACGCTTTCTCCATGCCACACCCCACCAATGTCTCCTCAAAGCTCGCACTCTACTGGTCGTCCAGCAACATGCAAGAGCCTGCACCAGGCCTTCGCAGACATGATCCATCCTCAACCACGATCCCCAGCCATGGGCAACAAAGAGTGCTCCTACCCTGGACAGTCAGGGAGCCTGGACACTGAAGCTTGGATGTAGCACAAATGACACAGGGGGTTGTTCTCATGAACTTTGACTACTGTGTAAAAAAAACCCAACAAACGTAAGGCTGGGCTATAGACTGTTTTCATTGCATGTCTAACACTCCTTCTTTTTCACTTAGTTTCTCCCCTGAATACCTGCAGGGGGTTCACGTTGCTTTTATTTTGCACTCAAGCCAAAATTATTTATTACCAAAGGAATGGTCTTTAATGTTACTTTTACTGTAATTTTAATGTGTGCATGGGGATGATTTTGCCAATCATAAGGTGTTTTTTTTTTTTTTTTTGCAAGACACTTTCTCATGGTTGATACAGAGAGATAGAGAGAGAGCATATGTGCTGCCATGTGCCCCACTGAGGGGCATGGTAAAGTGCCAGGGATTTAAAGCTGCAACTCTATAAACAGTGTAAACACTAAACCTTTAGTCAGATAGATTGGCTCCCTCTTGTGGTTTGCCAGAGCATCTCAGCTTGCCTTGATAGTCAAAATACTGTTTTGATGTGATATTTTCAGTCTCTCCACATTAGTGGTTTTCACATATGACTCATTATACTCATATTTACAATATATTGATAGGTAACATAGACAAAGGTACCCCCATCGTTCTTCTGTCTTTATGAACATTACATGCACTACCAACGTCTGTACAGTTGTCTGTTGTGATTAATGTCTGATTTTTCACAACAATTGGTGTAGTTAAGATAGATATTTGTTTTTGGATGCTTAATATGTTACAGGTTTTCAACATTATGTTTAATGCAGTAAAACATTTTAACCATATTTCTACTTTAAGTGGATTGAACCTATACATTTACGAGGAGCAGTGAAGGTTGTATTACTTTGTGTCATTGTCACTGAAACAGAAATGTTGAGAGCTCTTCCTCTGACCAAACTGTATTCTGGAAAATATACATGTGCAAAAAGTAAAATGCTTTGGAGAATGAATGTGTAAATACATGTTGATGTGCTCACTGATAGACATGGGCATTTTGTATATAAAAAGGCATTGAATATACAGTTTAATGTACATATTCACTGTAATCAGTTCTGTGCTGCCTTAGCTATGCAATATTGGTGGTGGAAATGCCTTGACAATTCCCTTTGCCTTAAGATTTAGTCGCAGATTAGTTTTTGAATGTTTTCACTTGACATCACTAAGATCTATTCGGTAACACTACTTGCCATCATTAACTGTTTATGATGATAGAAATTGGAGAGTTTGAGTGTGAATGTGGAAAAAATAGTGAGGAACATTGCCAATTTGAATTATAAATTATACTTGATGAAGGTGTACAAATCATGATAAAGATATATAATTTATTGCCTCTGAATCATATTAGTGGTTAGAAGCCAGATAACCTACTTACCAGATGGATTTCAAAGACATGGCACAATCTGTGGTGACCTCTAGTGGCTAATGAAAGACAAGAAATAAGAGTCTGTTTTCCTGACACAGTACTTTTCCCTCCATAGTGTCCAGTGCTGATTAGAGCCAATAAAAATGGTATTATAAGGTGAAGTTTGATGGATGAAGAATGATTTTGACGTGAGTGTCTACGTGTGTGCAACAGTGCATGAATAATAGATACTGTAACTGGATATGTTCTCTTGTGATGCTCTTGCACAGAGTATTAAAGGCCAGGCTCCAGCTACTGTACTTCTGTTGTTGGTATTTGAACAGATGTGGACTTGTGGACTGTAAAATATAATTGAAAGTGGAGATGTAGGAATTGTTGTGTTAGTGCCCTGCAGCCATCTCCAAAAACATCTTGTGAGAAATTGGTGGCCGTTTGTTTTTGATGGGTTTAAAATGGGTTTTCGGTCGGTAAAAAAGAAAGAAAGAAAAAGTGGATCACGTGTTTTTGTAGGCCGCTGTGAATAGGCTAGGAAAAAGAAGAGTGCATATGTGTGTACATACTGTATGAGAATATGTACAGAGTTGGAGTGAAGAAGGGAGAGTGATGTTGGTCTAATTTATTTATTTAAGAAATTAATTGAGTGAGCTGTAAATGTTCAGTGAAATCCAAATGAGGCAGGTCCCAACGTGTATAAACATCATGCATTTTAAAGAGTTTTAAGTTTTCTCAACAGTACACCGTAAAGAGACACAATAATGAGTTAGAAATGTTTAAAACTGGTATGATCCTCCAGATAAACTAAACACATCGGGGCTGTTTTGCAATATTCAGAGGTACAGTAATTTGATTTAATGCTGACTGCTCATTGCCACAGATAATTTACGGTGTACCAGTATTGTTGGAGCTACATTGATCCGATATGTAGCCGGTTATCACTTTCACCTGTATAAACAGATGTATTCTAGTTGTTTTAAATGTAAATTTGTTTTGGCTTATTTGAAGACATTTGCATTTTGATCAACTGGTCGTCTAAAATCTGCCAGTTATGTAAACTGTGACTTCATAAAAACACGCCATGAAATTCGGTTGTCCTGACATAATCTTTGTCCTGCACAACTTCATGCAAATTTAATGAAACTCTCTCTCTCTCGTTCTCTCAATCCCTAATCAGCGAAATTTTGAATGTTCATGATCAGACAATTTCTTGTTTGCTAATGTTATTTTCACTAAAAACTTAAGTTAAATGTACAGATTGCTTGACATTGTGGAATTTGTATGTATGAAATAGCAATACTGCAACATTTCACTGTTTTGTTCTGATTTTTTGAAGTTGAAAATGCTGTCAAGTTGTTCTTGTAATAAATATTTTCCTCTGAAGTTTATGAATTATCTCTGATCAATTTTTCATATAGAGCTTCTGTCACAGCAGCGTGCAAAACAGATTGGGGTTGGACTTTAAAGGAAGTTGTCCAGTGCTTGTTTGAGAAAAGCCAAAATCTCAATGTGTTAATAGCATCTTAATTAAGAACTTTTTACACTTGAAACTAAATGTATTTGGTGAATATGATGAACGATACTGTGTGTAAATATTGACTGATATCTGATCTCTTTTTGCAGATTTTGCAGTGTGAAGGTAGAAAATGCAACAAAACTGAATGTCATATACCCTGCCCCGTCTTTGAGTATGTGTCGAGTGGAAATAATGTAATTTTACCTGGAAATAAGTGACAAAAATGCAATTCTACCTGCTAATAAGTGGACATAATGCAATTCTACCTTGAAATAAGTGGAAATAATGCAATTTCACCTGGAAATAAGTGACAAAAATGCAATTTTACCTGGTAATAAGTGGGAATAATGCCATTTTACCTACACTTAGCGAGTTTATTTGGTAAAATAAAGCTAGCTAAAACTACAGTCCCATAAAAAAACCTACTTTTGTGAAGTTTATAGTGTTACCTTTTTGTTTTAACTGTTTATAGAGAGGTGTTAATTTACCTTTATGATTATTTTAGAGGCTGCAGTTCATGGTGCTGTTGATTATTACATTATACTCAGAGGTGTTTCTCATATTCACTCTATTTAAATTAAAGGACAAAACATAGGAAACATCTTTTTAATTATAACAACATAGCTACATAATTCATTTATATTATATATTATTATCAGCTGTGTACCTAATAAACTGGCAACTGAGTATATCACCTTTGTATTTATAAAACCTGATTTCTGCTTTTTCAGTAACTATATTAATAACTCTTAAATAATTTCCTAAATGTAATCTTTTTCTTTATGTTGTGAACTTTTAGAGGTCAGTATATAAGCCTAAAACATCCAAAACAGTGCTAATCTCTACAGAATACCTCTGGAAAAGTGCGCAGAAGCTCATATTTGTTGATGCACTTCACTGAGCAGCTCTCTGTGAATGAAATCTGACGCTCGTGTGTGTTTGCGAACGTAATTTTGTGGAAATACGGAAGTAAAACCAAGTGGGAGGGGACGAAGGCCATCACTGCCCCTACTACGCCTGTCACGGTAAGATGTTTGTGGAGCTTTTCCTCTCCAAATCCATCGTGTGGCGAGTCTAATTTTAACCCCAGAAGGTACGCTAATTCGCTGGGTAAGGTTTAAACCGGGCCGATAGATTAAGAGCTTAACTATCCCTCCTTAAAGCCTGTACTTAGAAGGTCATGTCTCAGCTGTGCAGAGCTAGAAAAAAAAAAAAAAAAAGAAAGGTGTCCAGGCGCTAGCTGACACTGACAGGCACACTGCACCAGACTGCTAGCCCCTTTAGCCTGCAGCTAAACAGTAACTACTGCAAACATGCAGGAATGGGCGAACCAGTTATGCGTGAGTAATTGATTGCAGATCTGTCGGGGTTTATTTAAGTAACTTTACGTCACGTTGTCGTTAATTGCGTTAGATTTAGTTTGGGCACACTCGAGCCTGCTATGCTAACCGCTAACGTCACGGTAGCCCGGATGCTAACCAGCTAGCGAACCTTTCCTCTACTTTTTTTTTTTAAACTTTTTGGTTAAAGTTAGCAGCTTAAACTCCAAGTCAGCTGTTGTTGGGTGCTCACATTGTTAGTCTGGGGTTTATTTAAGAGGACACTCTTTAGTTCGGCGTTGGTGTGGCTCGTTAGCAGCGTGAATTAATCGTACAAACATAATCCGGAGTCTCGTCTTGTAGCTCCGTCGGCTGTCAACGCATCGTATTTGGTTGACTTGTGGCTAACAGGGCTGCCTGAGGATGACAGCTACCTGAGGATCGATTAATAATGACCCTGCAACCTTTGATTGATTGAATGCTGTAATTGGTAGACGCTGTTCATTGTTACTAATAGCACATTGACGTTAGTAACTGAAAGGCCTCATTCATTCAGACTTTATAGCAAGTAACTCTCTGCTAGCGTCATTATGAAGTTTCATTCAAATTAATGTTATTTGAAATATAATTACTAGCTGTATTATTGTTATATCCACAATAACTAACTGTATTATTGTTATATCCACAATAACTAACTGTATTATTGTTATATCCACAATAACTAGCTGTATTATTATTGTTATATCCACAATAACTAGTTGTATTATTATTGTTATAT
>NW_023339718.1:8771311-8793267 GCF_004916995.1 Morone saxatilis
TATTATTGTTATATCCACACTAACTAACTAACTGTATTATTGTTATAGTCACTAACTAGCTGTATTATTATTGTTATAGTCACTAACTAACTGTATTATTATTGTTATAGTCACTAACTAACTAGTTGTATTATTATTGTTATATTCACTAACTAACTGCAGCATCTGATTTAAATAGGAAGTCAGTCAAATTAATGACAAGCTGGTTGAATTATTAGCTATTAGATATAATAATTTAGATTGAGATGCTGTGTATTTCATTCATTAGATGCAACTGCCAGGTTTTACATCATGTATTATGGTAATAAAGTATCATAATCATTATATATATTTATATATATACTATACATGATGATCCCTGAGTAAAGAAAGCATCATTCTCAGCAACATCAGTGTGTTGTCATTAACACTGTAATGAAAAGATGCACTGAGACACTAAATGGAGACACTATTCAGGGCAACAACAAAAGAGCCAGTTAGTGTAATTATTACACACACGAACGATATGTTTCTTGAAAGTACAATGCAGTTTAAAAGTCAAAAAATGTCAAAGGTTTTTGAGTAAATCTCGGTTCTTTTTTACCTTGTTGTTTCACTTTTTAATGTGAATTTCTGTTCCTTTCTTTTGGGCGTAACTTCCCTTTAACTGACAAAGCATTGCACACATTTTATAGCAGGAAGTCTTGTTGTGTAAATGGGAGAAACTGTTTCACAAAGAGGTGCTGGGTCAACACTGGAAATCAACTACAGGAAATATAGTTAACGTGCTGCAGAAAACATTTGAGGTCAGGGTTAGGGCTCCATAAAAGAGATATTGTTGGCCACATACCTGCTGACCAAGAAGATTCAAGTTTAAAGAGGAGATATTAGTGCGTGTTATCTTATCAAAAACTATTGTTTTCTTTTCTGATGCATCGCTGCCATTTGTTCAGCAGAAGACAGGAATTCCTTTTATTTCCCTGTGCTTGCACTTCTAGTGTTTCCTGTTGCTCTTGTGATGCTCCAAGTTTCCACTCAGGAAAAGATTTCACAATCGTCTTTGTCACCCTCTCTATCTCTTGCAGGAGAATCGACAATTTGGATCCAAGATGACGGACTCCAAGTACTTCACCACTACTAAGAAAGGTCAGATATCTAATTATTTATTCATTTATAATATCAACTATTTAAATTGTAAACCACTGAGTGACAAGTCTCAATTGTCTTCGGTCTCGAATCAATGCTAGCATCCATGCATTGTTTTTAGGTAAAGCGAGACCTGGACTTTTTTGTTGCTTAGTATATTTACCCATAACCTCACTGACCTAGTTTGACCTTGAAAATTAAACCAAAGACATTATTATCACCCTGCTTTGTACTGACGTTGTTACCAAGAACAGCTCGGTTATTGTAAATCAGATTAGACATATTGAGCATTAGCTGTCAGAGGTTTAACCGTCCTGCTGTGCCTCCTGTTGTGCCTGTGTGGCTCCTCTCACACAACCCAGAGCTGTGCTTGTTTCCACACACAGGGCTTAGAAAATGCAAACAGACACTTATAAGTGTTAGTGTATAGACTCCTCGTGTTTGTTAGGATTGCTTGAGACAAAGGTTTCTGGTGCTATCTGCTTTTTCTGTGCATCTGCCCGATGTTGCTGTCTGCAGTCTGTTGTTAACATCTTGGAGGAGATTGGAGGCGATTAGCGCTTTACAATTCCTGGGAAACTCTAAGTAGGTAGACTAAAATTTAAGCTCAAAATTGGCACTGTACTGTCAGTGTTTGTTGTTATAGTCTTATTCATGCAGGTAGGCACATCAGTGACACTGCATGAAAATGTAAATTGAATATAGTTGAGTCTCTTTCAGTTCTGTACAAAGCAACTAAAACATTCTTTGTCATCCTCGATCACATGATAACATTAGGCTTTTACTCAATACATTACCTACACTACAAAATGGAGCTGTAAGTGTGCTGCTGTTAAGCTACTAATAATGCCAAACGGAAACATCCTGCTGCAACTTTATGATAAAAGCTTTCTATCGCTGGACCACTCGAAGGCTTAAAGGGTGCAGCAGCTATCGTGCACTCTGATCAAGTGCTTGTGGCCTGTACAGTTAAACCCCTGATAAAGAAAACCACCTTCCACTATCAGAAACTGCTGAGGATGTCAGTGTCCCCATTCTGTATTTATAAGCAGTTTTGGATAGATAAGGAAATACTCTACATTGAATGTCAGTATCCTCTTTCAGTTTTGCATGTCTTGTGAAAAGAGGGCAATGCTGCTCATTCCCCCTACATCACAAATGGATTAGATTATGTATGATTTCCTTTTTTTCTGTGTGTGTACAGGGGAGATCTTTGAGCTCAAGGCAGAGCTAAACAGTGATAAGAAAGAGAAGAAGAAGGAGGCTGTGAAGAAGGTCATTGCTTCTATGACAGTGGGCAAGGATGTGAGGTGAGCCAGAGAAAACTCAGACACATCCACACTGGAATAATGCACTGTAACACATCACCTTCCATTTTGAGTCAGTAGTAACGTAACACCTTGTCCCTCCGTCCAGTGCCCTGTTTCCAGATGTTGTGAACTGCATGCAGACGGACAACTTGGAACTGAAAAAGCTGGTCTACCTCTACCTGATGAACTATGCCAAGAGTCAGCCAGACATGGCTATCATGGCTGTTAACACCTTTGTAAAGGTAAAGATTAATGTGTCATAAATATGTAAAAAGCTATATTAAATCATCTATTCATAATTTATCATTCAGGTACAGTAATTATTTACATGTAATGTGCCAAAAAGTTATTTTAAAAATAAATAAATAAAAGGAAATCTCTTTTGCATTGCACTGTATGATTGGGAGGATAAATAATGCTGATTTCAACCCACTTATGCATTCTGTTTTGGTCAGTGCTCATTTGTACAGCTGTATGAAGGCACTTCCCATTGTTTTCCTTTTGAGTCTCTCTGACTTCAATCAGATAATTAAGCAAACCTAATCAGTATCCTTTAAAGATAGATTTTTTTTCATCAAGCAATAGCAGTGATTGCTCAATATATGATGATTTAATTCTTTACAGAGTGCTAATGCACATAACAAATGTCGGACACATTTAAAATGTCTCAGATAACGTAGTATAATATATAAATACATCAAAAGTTGTGACAACACTTATGACCTCTCTGAACCAACCCCCCTAGGACTGTGAAGACCCTAACCCTCTAATCCGGGCCCTTGCTGTCCGTACAATGGGCTGCATCCGTGTGGACAAGATCACAGAGTACCTCTGTGAGCCCCTGAGGAAATGCCTAAAGGACGAAGACCCATATGTGAGGAAGACAGCTGCTGTGTGTGTAGCAAAGCTCCATGATATCAACGCCCAGTTGGTGGAGGACCAGGGCTTCCTTGACACCCTTAAAGACCTCATATCGGACTCCAACCCTATGGTACGACTCCTTTAGGCAGCCTAGTAGCTGGTTTTTGACCCAGCCAGATGTCTTACACAGGATGGCACAAGCTGCAAGCCCCTGCTCTGCCTTTCCCTGATAAGCCCTGTGCTGGCATACAAATGTTGATTTGAATGAACATATTGCCAGAATTGGGTTCATTCAATGACCTCTCTTTTATATCTTAATATACCCGGTGGCTACTGTTTTTCTGTTGACATTTATCTGTGTACTGTGCGTCTCTCTTTAGGTTGTAGCAAATGCAGTGGCAGCGCTGTCTGAGATAGCAGAGTCTCACCCCAACAGTAACCTACTGGACCTGAACCCTCAGACCATCAATAAGTTGCTGACAGCTTTAAATGAGTGCACAGAGTGGGGGCAGATATTCATTCTCGATTGCCTGGCCAATTACACACCTCGCGATGACCGTGAGTCCCAAAGGTAAGAGAAAGCACTTCATTAACATTGCATGTCATTTAGCAAATATTTCCAATAAACCCTGCGTAATTTCCTGCTCTTTCTTTCCCAACATCACAAACATCTGCTAGCATCTGCGAGCGCGTGACTCCGCGGCTCTCACATGCCAACTCTGCAGTGGTGTTGTCAGCAGTTAAAGTTTTGATGAAGTTCATGGAGATGCTGCCCAAAGACCTGGACTACTATGGCACCCTGCTGAAGAAGCTGGCCCCTCCACTGGTCACTCTCCTCTCTGCTGAGCCCGAGTTGCAATATGTGGCCCTCAGAAACATCAACCTCATCGTACAGAGACGGTAAATAAAAGTTGCATTTACTTTAGCATGGTACATTTCAGCTGGATACTTTTTTACTTTATTTTATCTTAGTCCACAAAAAACTAAGAAATATTGATGTCCCTTTTTAGCCCAGAGATCCTGAAACACGAGATGAAGGTTTTCTTTGTAAAATACAATGACCCAATATATGTCAAACTGGAGAAGCTGGATATCATGATTCGCCTAGCATCTCAAGCCAACATTGCTCAGGTAATGCACCAACAGCCATTACATCATTGATATAAAACCATCATCTAGTATCTAGATATTCTTCACAAGACGATCTGAGCGACACTAATGCTCGTCTTTCTTGCTGTAGGTGCTGGCTGAGCTGAAGGAGTACGCCACTGAGGTGGATGTGGACTTTGTCCGTAAAGCGGTCAGAGCCATTGGCCGCTGTGCCATTAAAGTAGAGGTAGGTAGAGATGATGTCATACTGTCACCAGATGCTTTGTCGGTCAGATCTTTGTGTCATCTATGCAGTTCGATGACAAAGCATTATTGTTCATCTTTACTGGTACTTAAGATCAATCAGATCACTTTTTTCCCTGATGTGCCACAGTTGAAAAGCAATGAAACTAGTTCCATATTGTGGCATGTATTTTTTTTTATACATACCATATGCACACATTTAATATTCATTTGTTTGTTTTTAACCTTTGGGGCTATCATGAAAGAGTTGTTTTTTCTCCATTCATTAGCAATCAGCAGAGCGCTGTGTCAGCACACTGCTGGACCTCATCCAAACCAAGGTCAACTATGTGGTGCAGGAGGCCATTGTGGTCATCAAGGACATTTTCCGCAAGTACCCCAACAAGTAGGTTCCTTCGTAGACATTCATGCGGTCAATTTCCTATTCTTTTTTACAGAATGTTGAGTCTGTGCTTTGAGTCTGTGTTTTGCTGTATTTATATTACATTCAATAGAACTGGACACTTACGGGAGGTGATTCTGTTGTGAGGCTGCTGTTAAGTGTCATTATGTTGTGTGATCTGTTTAATGCTTTGCATTGTTGTCTGAGCTATAAGTATTGACTCTCAAAATGTTATACACAAGCAGAAACCCCGACTGTTCCACTTCACTCACACTCAGATTATTTTTTCTCTGCCTTTAAATAGGCAGAGTGAAAGCTCATTACACAGACGTGAAGCGTCTGAAGTGTTTTCAAATTGGCATTTATTGAAAAAGGCCTACAAAAGAGCTTTTAGACAAGAAAACAACCTCAGTAGCACAGAGATTGTTTGTAGTGCAAAGCACTTATCCATATTCTGCCTTGATTGCACCTGGACAAAGGTCAGGTGGATTCATCCGGAGCGTGACTTCTGCTGTGGATCCAACAGCATGGATTCATGTGCCAGACAGAAACCTCTCCCACACATCCCTGTGGAGTCGTGAGTCTCCAAGGGAGCAGCTTTGCAAAGCCTCCAGTTCGGCATGGCTCAAGCCTTTAGCTGTATGAGTCACTACCCACTCAAACTTCTGCTTTTTCTATTAATTAGACATCAACTAAATCTTTCCGCCCGGAATATTTTGTAATAAAAGCATTATGTTAATGGGATTGGTTATTATCAAGAATTTTATGCAGATCAGAAGTACCTCAACCACTCCTGCTGAAAACATTGGCTAATTGAACATCTAGCAAGCAAAAGACCCAAGGACAAACCCAGAGCTAAAAGAACATTGAATATTGGATTTGCATTTGTCAGGCTGCCAGAACACACAACTCTGATGTAATGCTAATGTTGCTCTGTGTCTCCTGAGTTTTTAAAGTAGGCAGTAGTTTGCTACCATGTTTATGTTTAATGAGCTGGTCACACGTGGATGCTGTTAATCTGTCAGCTTGTTTTACTGTTTTTGTTTTTTCTGTTCCTGTTGGTCAGAAATAGATTAATTGTCATGGACTAATTGAGAGTAATTTGTTTTTGTCTCTTTTAATATATTTGCAATATTTGTAATATTGTTTTGTGTGACTGTCCAGGTACGAGAGTGTGATTGCCACTCTGTGTGAGAACCTGGACTCCCTGGATGAGCCGGAGGCACGTGCTGCCATGATCTGGATTGTGGGAGAGTATGCTGAGCGCATTGACAATGCTGATGAGCTTCTGGAGAGCTTTTTGGAGGGTTTCCACGATGAAAGCACTCAGGTGTGTTTACGAGAGTACTGGGAGGTTGTTATTTTAAAATTATGAAGTCCATTTTTAATGGTAGTGGCCCTAATGCCAGCAGTAAGTAGCACACTTTGGTTTCTGTAGTTGGTAATAATTAAAGCCTTTGATTAGCTGCTGCAAAGCACTGACAATGGAGGTGGCATGCCATATTCAAAGTACTAACCTAGATCTGGTCTTATTTATGTGACAAAATCTGTAGTAAGCGAGAGAGAAATAGAATCCTAGACGAGTCAAATACTTTGTATTGTATTCCTTAATGGGAAGACATAATATAAATAATAATGATGGGAACACTTTTTATATTCAGACACATTTTGTAGACAAGCCACTCTTCAGAGTGTTCTGCCACAGTTTGTTGTGAGATTATACTCTGCTTTACTTGCTTCAATGGCTCCCCCTAAGTAATAGATCGATTCCCATATTATTGCCTTGGATAGAATTTTCTGATTAAGTGATTTGTGGGTAGAATGAAATGCATAATGCATAAAATGTTCCCTTTTGTGCTGTTGTTTGGTAACGGCAGATTAAACTAGTAGTTGGAGTAATTACTGTTAAGCAGGGTGTGTCATCCATGGGAAACCTAAGCACTGAGAAGTAAAGGAGTTGAAATGGTGTTTATTTTGTGTTGTTAAAAGATCATCTTTAAGATTCACTTTGCACTGTATTACAAGTTAGACTAAATTGTACCTTCACCAGCTGCATTCAAAAGTAGTATGTGAGCAGTTGTAACATGTTCTGTATGCTTTCACTGTGTCCTATAGGTGCAGCTGCAGCTACTGACCGCAATCGTCAAGTTGTTCCTGAAAAAGCCCACAGAGACCCAGGAGTTAGTGCAGCAGGTGTTGAGCCTAGCCACACAGGTAAGGGGGAAAAAACCACACACACACACACAGTTCAACACATACATTTTATGTTCCTGCCATCTTTTTGTATCTTTTCCAACAAGTTCTCTGCTACTTAATCATTTAGGGACACAGGAGTATTTTAATGGTAGTATCGATCTGAGCCTTGCAGTACCCTCAGTAATGACTGCAGTGGTGTGAGCTTACTAATTATGTTTTAATTGTGCTAGGTAGCAATTGATTTTTAAAAAATTAAAACATTTCTCGAAAATTCTGCGCAGTATTATAAGCAAATTATTTATTATTATTATTATTATGTACCTCAATAAAAGATCCACCTATTTGTAGTATGAAGCTAATACAGATACAAATCCTAGCTGTAGCATCTACGTAAATTGTACGTGTTAATGTTTGGAGGCGTAGCATTTTGTTTTGTGTTTTTTTTTTTATTATGAGTTGGTGCCTTTTTCTCTTGTGCTCCAATCAGCTATGTACACAAGGATGACAGAATACGGCAACACCTTGATATGATGCAGTCTAATGCAACAACACCAACTGATATGGTTTCAATAACGACAAAAGAGTTGTGTCAACGTCTCTCTGACACAGTGTCACTAAATACAGAACATTATAAGCTTCACAAAGAATGAATGTATTACAGAGCTTGTGTATTCTCTGTGCCATTGTGATTCTATAGATTTATCTACAGCAATAAACTGGTAACTGTTTGTGGATGAAACAGATGTATACAAACATTTTGTGCCTGCTCTTGGAAAGCAGAAAAATACGGTTCATAAGTTAAAAGAACCTTCAAAATACAGTATTTTACTGCAGCGTTAAATAACATGTACGGTCAGGTTGCCTCATACATTTGACAAATCCTAGCACTACCAAGGTTGACTTAGTTTTTGATATCTTTGAATCACTGCACAGTCTCTCATATTGGGGCCAAGACAGAAAAGAGTCTAACATTAAGTATTTATTAAACAAGCTCCGTGAATAATAATCCATCCCCCTCATGCCTCCATCTCTTCTGCAGGACTCTGATAACCCAGACCTCAGGGACCGTGGCTACATCTACTGGCGTCTGCTCTCCACAGACCCCGTGGCCGCTAAGGAGGTGGTTCTGGCTGAGAAGCCCCTGATCTCTGAGGAGACAGATCTGATTGAGCCCACACTGCTGGAGGAGCTTATCTGCCACATTGGTACTCTGGCCTCTGTCTACCACAAGCCCCCCAGTGCCTTTGTAGAGGGCAGTCGTGGCGTTCAGCATAAGAGACTCCCTGGCAGTGCTGGATCGTGAGTCATGCACATTCTTTTTTTAAAACACTGCAGGAAAAGGGGTTTCTTTACATAAGCGGACCCAGCTTGTAGACTCAGATTTCCCACCAAATCTGCTGAGTAACACACTTTCCAGCAATGTCAAGCTGTGCAGTTAATCCCTGTTCCTTCCTGCCTTTGAATACAACTCATCACATCTACATGGTATTTTCCTCAGTGGACTGGATAGACTTATATCAGCAGTTTAATGACAAATTAGGCCTACAGTATATTTGAAAATCACCAGGAATGTAAAGTTTACAAAATGGTAATTGAATAAATGACATAAAATGCATAACCTATATTATTGAATTGTTTTTGATTTCTACTAGTGGGGAGAGTGTTGACAGCCCAGACACAGTTTCTGCTGCTGGAGTTTCTGAGGCGCCCCCTGCTGTCATTCCATCCCAGGGAGACCTCCTGGGAGATCTGCTTAACCTGGACCTGACACCTCCTACCACCTCCGGACCACCTCCAGTCCCCTCCTCTGGGATGCAGATGGGTGCTATGGACCTTCTTGGAGGAGGACTGGACAGCCTGGTAGGTCCTCTACACTGTTTGAGAGAAGCTGTCAGGTGTTGAAAGGCTGGTATAACATATCTTAGTTGATTTCAATAATAGACTTGATGTCAATGGGACCTAATGACGGTAATGTATATTTGTATTTTCTTTTTTTTTCTTTTGACCCCTTTGTGTTTTCCTTTCTTTGTTTAACGCTGCACCTGCAGATGGGGGATGAGTCTGAGCCGGTAACTACATGGAGGGAGAGGGAACAGCATTTATAAGCCATGGCGGGCCATGTTAGAGGATTTATTTAATCACTGCTACTGTAGTTTTCATGAATCAGTCTGACATTTTCATTCATCATTTATCATCTTTTATTATCGTGATCTACAGTAAGCATGCTGTTAAATCCTTGAGTCCATCTCTTTTCTTATCTCTGGGCTCTGCAATGTGTTTGATGTTTCAATCAGCCGCCCATTCCCCTGCGGACGGACACTCCTCAGTCACCTCAGCTCTCTCATCAGTCCCCATCGCCCCCAGATTACAGCCCCACTGAGGTTGGTCCAGGGGACCACGCTGGACCAGTAAAGGCCAGCACCAGCCTAGAACCCCCTCTTGTCCCCTGTTGTACCACTGTGTCCTCTGAATAGTCATCCCCAGTTGTCATCTGTGCCTGTTTGCACTTTGTATTACATTGTTTATGTTCCACTCCATTTAGCTGAGATTTTTAGTTTTTAGCTTTTTTTATATGAAAGTTTTGTCTTCCATACACAGTAGTTTAGCTTTGTCACTGTATGGAACCACTGTATTTTTTGCACCACCACTTTTGTTCACTGCCTCCCCAACCTTTTCATCACCACAGTAGACACATTTAGTGAGTAGCATTTGAAGAAAACCTATTGGATTTCAATAGCTACTCAGTCGGATTTGTGTGGACAGTAAAAGGTCAGTTACATAAGAGGAGAAATTCTCCTTTACTGGTGTGTCCTTCTTGCTTTTGCTTGTTACTAGTGTAAAACCCATAGCTGTCATTAATCACGGAAAGACATTTCTTAGACCCTCACACCCCTCCATCCATCCTCTACAAACCCTCCAGAATATTTAATGTTGCACCAGTATATAACCAGATTTTTTTTGTGCTTCTCCACCCTCCCTTCCCCCCCCAACTCAGCTTGGCGGAGACCTTGGAGGAAGTCCTGCTGTAAGTCATTTTGTCTGAACTCTGTTGGGCTTTGATTACTCAGTACAAGATGACATTGAATGTGTCAGGGTAACATGTTGCTTTGTGACCTACAGATGGGGGCTGGTTTTGGTGCTCCTCCAGCTGTGATGCCAGCCTCTTTCAGTGCCCCTATGAGTGGCGGTCTGGATGATCTGTTTGATCTCGGAGGTGGAGTCGGTATGCCTATGGGAGCCTACAGCCCCCCTAAAACAGTGAGTGTTGTTGAGATGGGATGAGGCATAATAAATGATGTAACAGCAGTGATGGGATTGCTAGTAAAATAACGATCTTGTCTATGTTCAGGTTTGGCTTCCAGCCATGAAGGCCAAGGGTCTAGAGATATCCGGCACTTTTGCCCGCCGTGCTGGTGTCATCCAAATGGAGATGACCCTCACTAATAAAGCAATGAGTGTCATGACTGATTTTGCAATCCAGTTTAACAGAAACAGGTGAGATCACTTGCCAAGCAATGTGCTGAGATTTCTGTATATTTACACATTCTGTGACACTCCCCTCACCTTCTGTGTTCCCCTGTAGCTTTGGTCTTGCTCCGGCTGGTCCACTCCAGGTTCTCACTCCTCTTAGTCCAAACCAGACTATTGAAGTGGCCCTTCCCCTCAGTACTGTGGGACCTGTCATGAAGATGGACCCTCTCAGTAACCTGCAGGTAACACCTTCACTATATTTATTTTGGTTGAATAGTGGGGATATTTCCTTGCTTCTACTTCCCTTTTCCATGAATCCTACTCTGGAATGAGTGATCCATCTTGTGACAGTGATAGGACTTGTCAACAAGATGATTGTCAGATGTCAAGTACAGACTAGAAGTAAAGTGTTACGTTTGCCAACTTTTTTCAACACTGGCCTTATGACGACACTGATGTCTCAAGTTTGCTGTCCTTACATGGCTTCCTACTAGCCCCCCAGGCCTCAATTGTGACAACACTCTTTCAGAGATGCATTGTAATGTCAACAGAGTTGGCAGACATGGCTGCTTGTTAAATTTTTGGCAATTAAATAAAAACATTCCCTTGCTTAATCTGTCGAATTCCAAATTAAAGTTGGCAGTATTTCAACTTCTCATTTATCCCAGCTTTACTGAACCAAAACATCAAAATGCTTCTTGGTTGAAATATTGAAGGGCCCGACTCTTATCTCTTGAGACATTAAGTTTTGTCCATGTGTCTTAAATGATTAGTAATGCATCCTCTGTTATTCAGCTATACTGTTGAATTCCCATGTTGCGTATGAAACGGAATTAACACATGAAACAGCCTTCAGGACGGCTGTGATAAGTTGTAAATAAAAAGAACGGCAGAGGCTGGCTTGTTTTTGATCAGGGTGGTTCTTTTAACTGGGCAGAATTGCGGATGGTTGCTGTGTGCAGCTGGACAGAGAAGATAAGAGCGTCAAGGTGGATGATAGAGGTGGGGGCGGTCATTAGTGGTCACACAACACATGGCTCCTTTGTTTCTCCTAGCCCTCAGTAGCCCTGCTAACCTTTCTACTCTGCTGCTTCTAGGCCCTGCTTTGATGCATATTATTGTTCTGACATTTTCTCAGATATTTTATTTCGAGAGGTTCTGTGTGGTTTTTGTATTGATGGAAGATAATGTCCTGAATATTTTTTATTTTTTTTGAGTGCTCTTTTAACTACTCGTGTGGTAGCGGTAGAGTTTTTTGAAGGTAGTCTACAGTCAGTAAAACCCTTTTATGACGAATTGACCCACTCTAGGGAAATGCTTAAATAACTTTGGGTGCAAGTTTCGTGGCTATTTTCATCTGTAGCTCCTTCTGCAATGACACGGCAGTTTAATTTAATGAAAGTGGTGACTTTGGTTTGCTGGTCACAGAAATTGACATATACAGTATGCTTATTCAGTAGGAAAGAATTTAGAAAAAAATAGTCTCATACAGTGGTTCCCAAACTGGAGAAGGCTGAATAAAAACTTTGGCACTACAGCAAAGAAACTAGAAATTTGTGAAAGGTCTGTCAAGTAATTGTACAGTGTTTTCGATCAATGAATAAATCGCTGTTGCCTGCTGAGCCGAATCAAACAGATCATGTTGTCTAATGATGAGTTTAGTTACTAAATGTCATTGTTAATAGCCGTCTTGTTAAATGTATGGCTTTTGCTGTGTGATACAGAGGTGCTCTTTGTCCTGTGATGCTTAATGTTGAATACAAATATAATTAATTTCTTACTATGTAAGTGTGACGGTCTTAAGTTAAGGCAGGCACAACTAAGGATTATTTTCATTATCGTTTCATTGTTATTTTGTTGATTGCAGCCCAAGTTTACCGATTCAAAGATCTTTTATTTACTCTCATAGAAGCCTAAGAAAACCTTAAATATTAAAGATTGCTGGAACCAAATCATTTTACCATTTTACAAGACAAAAACAAATCAATTAATTTTCAGTCAGTAGATTAATAGTTTCAGCTTTGGTTCAAAGTTCATTGTGAATGTGAACTACTAGCCTAACTGAGATAAATAATGCAAACCAAAATGTGGACAGTACTTCAAAAAGGGTCTGCTGTTCCAGCTATCAGGAAAGTTTGGGTATGTTTATGTGCAAAATAGATACCTGATAGAGTTTAGGAACCACTAGTCTCGTAGATTAACTAGGTGTAGCACATCAGAGCTGTAACATGTCAAAAATGGTATCACACTACGGTCTTTACAGTTGGATTTGGTCTCTGACCCCCTCTCAAAGGTTATTGTAGAGCTCTTTTAGTTTACAAAAATACTGAATGAAGCTCCGGGTAGTCTGACTCGCCGTGTTACCGGCAGTCCTGCATTGCACCCAGGAATAAGACGCCCTAATGAATTATTCACGGGTCTTTCTTCTGCTATCCTCTGGCCCAGCTTACTGTCCTACTCCCAGCACTTCATGTTGAGCAGCCTGATCAATAGCACTGCCAGCCGCCTGTTACTTCAGGTGCCTTCATTATGCCACAGCTGTTCTCGTGTTTCAGTATCTTGTACTTTTAGACCCATTCATTGTAAAAGGTCCTGCCTGAGGAGCTTAGGCTAACGATTCTTTTTTTAAATACAGAGCTGCTGTTAGGTGCTATTTCTGTTTTCGCTCGCTTGTCATTCTTGTTTGTGTGTTATCTTTATTTTTTGTAGTTTAATTTTAACCGCTGTCTGCTATTCTTATCTCCTTATATTTTAATCTTTATTTATATACTCTTGCAAGCCACTTTCTGCAGGCTGTTTGTAGAAATAGTTATTTTTATATTTATATTTAGCTTGTAACTAACAGTTGCTGATATTCCTTGGCAAATAGGAGCCTTGTGTTTAGTGTGAGATACATGTGAGTGAGTCTGAGATTCCTAAAGGATTGCAGCCCTCTTGTTCAGTAAACAGCACACATAAACCACCAATGCCATCCTTGAAGGGCACTTGAAAAGTAATTACCCATATATTGCTGCTTGTTTCTCCTCCTCTCGTCCTCCTCTACCCCCTTCCTTGGATGTAATCTCCTTCGCAGGTGGCTGTTAAGAACAACATTGACGTATTCTACTTCAGCTGCCAGTACCCCATCAGCATGCTGTTTGTAGAGGACGGGAAGATGGGTGAGTGTCTCTTGGCTAAATCGCTTCACTCAAAAGCCTCAAAACCTCACTGACGTCAACAACATACACTGACGTCAGTCCTTCAGCAAGGACACATTATGAGCATGTGAAGATGTGACGTAGATGTGTGTGATGCTCCACCTGCCTGCACTCGCTCTGCTCTCGGGGCTGCACAGTTGCTCCTAGATTCTACACCAGTGCCGTTTTTGGGCCGTTTTCCTTTTTTCTGTGTTGCTGTTTATTTATTTTGTGAAAACATCTTGGCCTTTCTCCCTGTGGAGCCTTGTGATGGGGGAAGCAGCAGGACTGCTGCTAGTGGTTGCAAGCTAATGCTTCAGAACCTCAGCACGAAATCTTGTGTGGAGTCAAAGTACTCACACACTATTTTGACATTTTATACTGCAGTGTCTACTTACTATTTCTTTTTTATTATTATTTATTATTATTCTCATCCTGTGTCCTTGGACTCATCCAGTGATTGTGTCTCTTCATCCACAGAGCGACAGGTGTTCCTCGCCACATGGAAAGACATTCCAAATGACAATGAGGCGCAGTTTCAGATCAAGGACTGCCATCTCAACTCAGGTAATAGGGGATGAGAAGAGAATACCTAATAAACACCACTCTGTGCAGCCATATCCTGCAACTTCTCTATATGTGAATATGCCCGACAGAGCAGTGGCCATCTCAAATACAGAAGCTCGCTAATGAAGCAAATTGTATTTGATAAGAACTCATCAGCTGCAGTCCCTATTTACGTGTGATAATTTAGTTTCACACAAGTGTGAGAGCAGCTGAACTGGAGAAGAATTCCTAATGACAGCTTAATGGAGATTTCCCCCCACAGATTAAATTTCTTCTTCATGAACGAAGAGAAAGGGTTTCACATCCTACTGGGGCACAGCAGCAAGACAGGCTGAGGAGAAAAGATAATTCTGAATTAGTGACTGCATCTTTGCAGCACAGACTTGGAGTGAAATATTTGGGGATGATAAGGGAAATAGAAATCCTGCATGGTCTGGTACATTTAATGACTGAATACTATAAATGAGCAGTGGCTTATTCAGATGGTTAAAACAGGTTAAAAACAATGTTGACTTTATTGTGTTAATTTCACCATCCACAGATGCAGCCTCTAACAAACTGCAGGGTAGCAACGTCTTCACCATAGCCAAGCGTACAGTGGAGGGTCAGGACATGCTGTATCAGTCAATGAAACTCACCAATGGCATCTGGGTGCTGGCTGAGCTGAGGGTGCAGGCAGGAAACCCAAACTACACGGTGAGTACAGTACTAGTTGTATTAGCGGAATTCATGAGTTTAAGCCATATCACTATTTATTACCAAAAGAAATAGACGATGGAAGACTCTTTCCAGTATTTTATTAAAGGTGGGGTATGCAATTCTAATCCATTCACGTCTTTATGTCAGATTCAGTGAATATCCCCTCACGGTCCGCTAGCTTTCGCTCTTTGTACACAGCCCTGGCTCTGTAAATGGAAAACAAAATATAGTGTCTCGGACCGAGCCACACAACACTATTGCAGCCATGAGTTGTGTATCAGGTAATGTGAAATGACTTGCCCACAGACATTCAGCTCACTTTCTACACTTTCTAGTTGACCAAGATATGCTGTTGTTGTGATGTTAGCTATAGTAGCAGGAGAGTGGTATCTCATCGATGTCTGGAGCTGGTGTGCTGGTACTGGGAAGCTGTTTCATCTTCTCTTCATGTTAGCTGCACAGCAGCAACTTAACAATACAATAAACCCACAGCACAGCAGTTTGATTACTTGCTGTGTCTTTCTTTGCACTATATCAAGGTGTTGGATTTCTCCAGAATCAATCACATACCCTATGTTTTTCTTTTTCCTGTCTTTATTCAAGAGCTGGTCTTTGAACATGACATATTGATTTCATGTTCAGATTTTTAATGCTTTCCATCAAAACTTTGCCCTTGCACTTAAAATGCCCCTGCTTGTGCTCATCTGTGTGCTTGCAGATTTTAAATCTGTCAAAAGCCCCCAACCAACAGGAAGTCAGCCTTGCACGTTCGCTTTACTCCTTAGAGCGTCTCGTACAGGCGGTTACTCTTTAACTGAGTTCATCTATATAATGAACTTCTTTTGCTTTTTATACCATTTTTGGAATAAGGGGAGTTATTATATATACCAGTGCCATTAGTTTTTACTATAATAACTTCATACTGTATAATGGTAGCCTTATAGCACAGAGACCTCCCATTGGTATGCTAGACAGGAAAACAACGTCACTTTTATGGTTCAGGATCGAGTCTAGCCGACCGCTGGCCAACATGGAACATGGTATTGCATTCACATTTGCAAAAAAAATGTCTGAATTAAGAAGATATCTCCAGCACGCTCTCCAAGCTCAAGGCTGGCTCTTAGCCCCCCTGAGCCCAACTCAAATCCTGTATCCAGCCTCCATCTCTTTCATTGAATGAACCCTTTTAAATTCTGGAGCTTGTTATTGGATGCAGTAATCATACCCACCATTTTAACTGAAAACACACATTTTGATATGTTTGCTATCGGGGATCTGACCCATCATATTATAATATTAAAATTACTGAACCAAACCATCCACCCAGGACCTTCCATCACTTTGATCCAAAATAGTCTCCCTCATGTACATTCTCATATACAGTGGAGCACAAAGTAGAGCCTGACTTGTTAAATTAAGTGAGTGTGATGTAGTTAACAAAATACTGTCATCACTGCACATTTGACTGTCATCGATGGAGACAAATGACATAGCGGAGACATGACAGAGATTGATGTGCACTAATGAGTGGTGAGGGTGCTGAAGGTGGGAGGCTTTGTTGATTGTGCAGTGGTTGGAGTGTGTCACTAGTATTGGTGACTCATCTGTGTGTTTGCGCGCACGTTTGTGTTGTCCACTGTGTTGTTGTATGTCTCGCTTTGTCAGTGCGCCACGGCCTCCGCTCTTAATGGATTGTGTTTGGCTTAGAAATTCTGCATGACTAGTCGAGAACGATGACCTTGATGTGACGCCCCTCCCTGCTCATCACTCAGTCTGCTCTCGGATCATGTTTTTATTTATAAGGTGGCAATAACTGTCTTTTTTTGTTTTCTCCTGTCTAGACTATTTAATTTGTCAGTCAGTCAGTCAGCCCTTGCTCGTTAAATCTTCAGAATTTTAAAATTATTTACACCTTCCTCAGATTTGTACGTCATCATGTAGCCTAACCTGATGTACGAGAATTGAAATGAATGAAACATACGACTTAAGAAGTATTTCCTGAGATTAATTGACTGACGTAAAGGCAGATTTTTACTTATTGGAGTATTAATTGTGTTTCGGCTGGAGGCGGTGTGCATTTTTCATTTTCTCACTCTTGATTTGTTGCATTTTTATTTCCCCTGTGCGTCCATTTGTGGTGTAACCTCATTATTCAGGAGGAGTTTCTGTTCCGTACACCTTCTGGCATTTTGATTTCATGTTTAATTTTTAAGTCCCAATTGTTCCTCAGTTAGGCTGGAAAGGCTCGTCTACTTTTTTTGGCAGATGGATCATAAATTGTTTAGTGAGGAGAAGACTAGACTTACAAGTTAACCGTGCTGCATGTACAGTGTGCACTCTGATGCTCGTCTCTCTGAGCTGCTCGCTGCTGCATGGTCCCTGCACTCTCTTGGCACGGCACATTAAAGCCGAGCTGCTGAAGCCTTTTGTCAGCAGCTATTTTTAGACCTTAAGAAGAACCGCCCTGCCATCGTGTATTTTAATTTTTTTTTATATTATTTTATTTGGTTTCTGAAGACATTAAAACAATTATAATTTATCGAGTGGAGACGTATGCGTCTTGCTGCTGCTCACCAATGCTGTTTTAATGTTTTTCTGATATCTCAAAACTTGATTGACTTCAGCTGTCCCATGATGCCTCACTACTTATAGCTGTGTCCCAATTACACACTCTGTGCTGATTCTAGCTGGGTTCGACGATGTAGTGCATCAACAGTGGTGTTAATGGACACTGTTACCCCACAATGCAATGCACAATGAAAATAGAGGAGCTTGCAGTTGGAAAATGTAACTTTTTTGCTTTTTCTTTAAACCTGCAATGGAAAAAAGTTGTGACATATCGTCACCTTTTAAGTTGATATGGCAAAACCGTTATGAAATAGTTGCTTATATACACACCCAGCTGTTAGGGAACAATATTTATTGAGATTTTTCTCTTTCTACCTGGTAAATACCAGTATTCACTCTCTTTAGCTCTGTCTGTCTCCATCAACGCTCCTCTGTGTATTCAGTAAAGATTATAGCCACTTTCATTTGACTGACTTCCATCGGAACTCATGTATACTTTATAGTTTTTATAGTGGAGAATTGGGACACCGCTTATCTTTTTGACATGAAGCATGGTGTTCTCATCTGCCATCTCCTGTCCCCATGGCAACTATGCAACCAGTAATGTTGGCTCATTTTTTCTCCCCACCTCTTGAGCTGGTAATTCTGAGGGTTTTGGTTAGAGTGAGTTTCAACACAGAACTGGACACCAAAGTGCTGCCCGACACACAAATATATCTGCCGTCCCTCTACACAAACAGATTCACTGTCTGTTTGTTGATTAAAACTAGGAACATATCTGATATCATTATACCGTAATATCCATCCCTTCAATATCTCAGAATTAGACTGTTTGTGGGTAGTGTTGCAAATCACTAAGTAGGAACTGCTGTGTGCTGTTATTGGATTTGTATATGATTTTTGGAACAATGTGATTTTCAGGTATTAAATTAACTGATTACCTGTCCGGTTATTTCATTCGTAAAAGGTTTCTTGATTTTTATTTGATTTGATTTTCCATATTACAATATAAAGTATATCAATATATAAAATTAGATATAGCGCCGCAGAGGATGTTATATGTATTACTGCCTACCCCGAGTTAACAAATAAAGGTGATGTAGAACAAGAGCTACACCATTATTCTGACTTGTTTTCCCCTAGTAAACATTGTTGTTTATCAGATGTTCAGATTAAGATACTTATCAAACCATAATCAGGCATTGAGTAGAGATCTCTCTATTGCATTACTGCATTGCTGCATTACTGAACTGCAGCAGGTCCAGGTCCCCATTTATGAAGCTTTTTCAAAGACTCCTGCAGTGTTTTGCGGCGATGCAGAATTGTGGTTGTAAAGAAAAACCTCCCCGTTATATACGATTCCACCAATTAGATTTTTGAAGTTCATTGTCTTGGGATGATGAAACAAAGCTGGATAAAAATAAGAATTCAGTGTCTCCACTCCTGCCATACACATTCACGTGATTACACCCTCCTTCACCATTACTGTAGCTCCCTGTTCCTGTTTTTTGTCTTTGATTTCGTTTGCCTGCTGCTAATATATTACTAATATTCTAGCATCAAGCCTCAAGCTGAACACATGAATGCTGCAGTTTCTAGCTCTGTTAATAGCAGGTTCTACACAGTGGCTAAAGCATCCGCATTTCCTCATATCTCTTACCCCATGCTGACAGGAGTGCGGCTGCCTAAATGTTGCCAGCAGCAGCAGCATGCATTAGTAAAGAGAGCTGAGTGCACAGAGGCAACACTTAGGAAGCTGTGCCGTATTATTGCTTTATTCCACTGCAGCTCCGTTGTCTTTGTCTGATCGTATTTATTGATTATAATAATGGTGCCAGGCTCAAAAGAGAAAACGATGTTGTCACAATAATAATTTCAAACTTGGAGGCTACGTTGAAGAATATTGACATTAGATCCCATTTTCAGAACCACAGCAAAAAGAGAAATGTGAAGCCTTAAAAACAAACATGACTGGAGTACTTGGGCATTATATTCTTGGATTTAGTCTCTGTGCGTTGTTTGTATTTGTCACTCAAAACCAGCCACAGAGGGCTCGCACTCGCTATGTTAGGCAAACTTACACTGTGACCCCGAAACTATTTTCCAGTGGAACAAATGTGATTCTAAGAAATGACAGTGATGAAACCTGAAAGAAAGACGCTGAGTTGGAGGCAGAGCTGCTCCATGTGGACAGAGATGGCTGCTTTTTGTGTGTGTGTGTGTGTGTGTCAGATTCTGTCAGGGGAAGAAAAATGCAGCATGTCTTCAAGTATAAAGTAGCATAACATGAAAATACCTTTAAGATTGTATTTTCCTGCTATTTAAAGGGTGAATTATTCAGTAAGTTGCGTCGACATGGGCACATCCATAAGCTGTTTACACTGCTTGTTACACAAACAGGGACGTAGAGCGCTCCTTATCCTCAGTTAAATATGCTTTTGCTCGTATGCAGTCAAATGAAGTTGTGGATGGGATCTCTTTGATTTGGGGGTTGTATTTTTTATTTTTGTAAGGTAACAAACGTGGAGCTGCAGGGGGAGAAATATGGTGCTGTGCATAACAAGACACATACAGGTCATGGATGCATTAAGATCAGTACAGTTTCAGTATTTTTACAGTTAGTGGAGCATTCGTACTCGTACGCATTAGTGCAGATGCACCTGGTTTAAATCATGTTATGCCCAAAACACATTTGGACTATTTCAAATAGTCTGCCTATGTGCAATAACAGTTGTTCATGAATAACAAACAAATAACAGCTTGCATGGGTCTCATTATTGTGCTTTTTGTTTTCTTGTTTTACATACATAAAAATACATGACAGTATAGGAAGATATTTCCTTAAATTTGTCTTTTTTGATAAAATGCCGTGAGTTCCCTCTAATGAGCAAACGTCATCTGCATGTTCTGTGTTCTTGTATTAGAGAGTGCTCACCAGCTGTATATCCCCTCATTATAACAGTTTAAATTTTTATTTCTCCATTCAGCCACTTCTGCATTGTTTTAGAACGTAAATTCAAATGAATCAAGTTAATTAATACACGTGGGTTATTAAAGGGTTCCATTTATCATAAGAGCGAAAGCACAGCTGGTTTTCATTGTGCAGCAATTAATTAGTGAAATATTTTGTATTCTTTTGTGTTTGGTAATAAATGTATAGACATCATTATTCCAAACTTCCAAGTGCCTTGTATTTCCTGTGAAGAGTCTGTTTCTAGATCTGAGGAAGTAACATCTGCACCATGATTAATGATTGGGAAAAAATCACTTTGTGGAGCTGTATCAAATCCTAAACCTTCTCCCAGCTGAGAATAACATCAAAGAGTGGAGAGGCTGCCTCTATTTTCTCCACTGTGTTTGTGTCTGTATGTCTGATAAGACTCAATTAAGGTTTTTTTGATGACTTTTGTCTCCTGGAAAAAGGTCCTGGAGACTTCTCCTTATTCTGCTCCTTAACCGTGGTCTCATTTATGATACTGAAACAAATATGATGATACGATGTCTGAGGTTTGCCTCATGAAGACTCAAAATGTTCCACCATTTAATATTTGGAAGCCTGCAAAGTCCCTGCCCTTTTACTTTTCCCTTTGTTTAAAGCTGTGCCAGTTATATTAAGGGAAAAATAAATACATAAATTAAGTTCCCACATTAGCTTAGCCTGTTATTACTCCATCATATTGACACTAACTTGATTCTAATTCACATTTCTCTTAATTTTGTCATATGGTTTGTCATTAAAACAACTGCTGTGTCTCCATATGAACATTCATGAACAAATTCAATATATAATCATCTTTGGTGTATCTTGTTGCCTGTAGTAACTTGTGTACTGTATGTCCTATAGCAGATATTTATGTTGATGTTTCTTCAAAACCTTGAATTCTAACAGACTTCCTTATGAGTCAAATCAAATTCAACCCTGCTCCTCTCTCCCTCAGATCTCTCTGAAGTGCAGAGCTCCAGAGGTTTCCCAGTGTGTGTTCCAGAGCTACGAGGCGATTCTGAAGAACTGAAAAAAAAAAAACGCTACATCGACCCGGCTGCTGCCCTCACAGACTCCTGGCACCTTCTCCTGCTCTCCCTCACCTGACCCTCAAACCATGTTACAACTTCACGCAGGGCAGGAGCTTCTTCCTGCTGTGCTGGGCCTGGAGGCTGCACTCTGTATGTCATTAAGCTGTTTAATTAGGATGGTTAATAATGATTTTTGTTCCATTTTGACCCGATCAGTGATTGCCCCCCCCCCCC
>NW_023339718.1:8793367-8829918 GCF_004916995.1 Morone saxatilis
CCCCCCCCCCCCCCCAAGACTGCAGACATTTCTGGTTCACTGCCTTTGGCTATTCTGTCCCCTCTTTGTACGTTTTGTTCACAGACAATTTTCAGTTTCAGGACATGATAGATTTTCTGAATGAACACTGTCACCCTGAGCAGGTCCTCCACCCGTCCCTGCGTGGGCCACCTTGTGGTGACCTTTATTCTTTTGGAGACAGACGGCTGTATGACTTGTATTCCTGTGACTGTTTCCTCTGCATGAGCCTCTTTAATCATCATCTAGCCCAATTTCTCTGCAAATTGGAGTCTATTTTTAGTGTCTGCAATCAGCAGGTGAATCATCACTGTCGGCGTATTTATTTAGGGGACTTTTGATTAAAATGCGGCCCAAAAAAAGGCTTTAACTCTCCCTCCGCCTGTGTGAAGAGCAAGGTGGCTGTCCGGGCCTTAGAAGAGACACATAAATACTTACAAACTACACTATTGTTGTCTTTGTCATTTTGAGTTTTCCTTTGTGTCAGTAGTTAGCAGTGGGATCGGATCCTCTGCTGTCCCTGAAAGCAGAATGTCTGACGTGTGCTTGGAATCTGTTGGTGTGTGTTTTTTCTTTTGATTTTTACATCAATATCTGGACATTTTATAGACTAGCAGCAGTCGTCCACTGCCTGCTCTCTTACTTAGTCATTCCATGGTTTAATTTGTGTTTGTAGTCTTGTTAGTGTACATGTGGCAAACTGGGAGAGAGCCTCAGGTGTGTCGGTGACAGCCACCAGCGATCTCTCTGCTCCTCTGCATCCTAATAGCAGCTTTTGGAGTACCATGGCCGCCTGAGATGAAGGCTCAGGTGAGATCTCTCTAAACTCATGATGTCATGGTTTACTTCTGAGTAATAAGTGTGTGTGCAGGTAGCAGGTGTCTTAGCTGAAAGAAGGCTAGAACAACATCCAGTGTCCCTGTCTTACCTGCAGACTCTGAGTCATTGCACTGAAGCCCTTTTTATCGGCTCTACAGGATGTATGCACTTTGACACCTTGTAAAGATTACAACAGAGGTGCCTGTGTATTCTGAGTGTGTGTCTTTGTGTGAGGTGACGGGTGATTCATATGAAATGCTGTAAACAAAAAAAAAACAAAAAAATCAAATGTTTAATCAGATGCTCTTGATTTACATGATTTTGTTCATTGTGTGTACATCATTTGAAGAAGAACTATTAAAAGTCTTGATGAATTCACATCTTCTGTATTTTCTTTAGTATTAGGCGTTTATGACAGAATAAAGGTTAAAAAATTGCAGTGCAAAGAGTGTCACAGTCAGCCAAGTCCCTGTGTCACAGGACGCAAAAACGTTATCTCAGTTTTATTTGCTTGGCAAAGTTCACATTCCCAAAGTCTCTGGAAACCAGCGTGCATTGTTTTCACACATCCTACTTTATAATCATTCATGACCTCTGACGCATTCATGTTTCTTCTCATGGGTTGCTTAGCTCTGCTCCAAGACTCTCACAGCTTTGCATACAAAGTCCACGAGTGGAGTCTGAGGTTTATCCACAGCCCAGTGCATCTTTGAGCAGGAGCAGCTCCTCTGAATCTGTGTCAGGGTCTTTGAAGTCCCGAGCTGCAGGGGAAAGCTTAACTAGGATTTCAACTGCATCACCTAATTGTGAAGACAAACACCTCGTATCAGATCTGTTCCTCTGTGAATGATGAAGGGCACTAAACACAATGGAGTGAGTCGTCCAAAGCTGCAACAAGTGTCAGTGTCTCCTTTTGTTAAGGAATGATCTATAATATCGATCCTATGTGATGAATGCATTCCAACAGGGGGCGCCGCTGCACCGCGTTTTGGTAAAGGCTCAGTCCGTATAAAGGAGGTTATTAACTCCCAAACTTTAAACCGTGTTAATACTAAGAAAGTGATCATTGTATTTTTACATTGTTTATTTACAATAGTGTAACCGGGTTTATAGCCAGGGTTTTGAAAATATGGAATCCAAAAAGACATTTTTATATTAAATTATATATTCAGGTATTCAATTATATGTACAGTTTTTATTTGTTGGCATTTACGGAATCAAATATACAGTGTAACATTACCCTATTTAACATTTCTAAGCAGTATTTAAACATTTAATGAATGGTATTTATAACCAGTGATGAAAGAAGTATTGAGATCTTTTACTTATGTAAAAGTAGCAATACCTCAGGGTAATACCTCACTACAAGTAAAAGTCTTCCATCAAAATATTACTTAAATAGATTAACAGAAGTATTAGCAGCAAAATGGATTTAATATATTAAAAGTACAGCAGAATGTATATTTAACAGTGTACGCAGTGTTTTATGTGGCAGCTAATTTTCACCACTTTTTATACTGTAGGGTAGTAATACTCTATACAGCTGTCAGATAAATGTTGTAGAGTAAAAAGTACAATATTTACCTATTTAAAGTTACCAAACTTACACATACTGAGTCTAAAATATAAGGAAACCATCCTTCAAATTATCCACCAAACCTGATTGTGTGACCAATGTTTGACTTCTAGCTTTGGAAAGATTAACGACTATATGATCTGAGTGTTTTTATAGCACATTGTCAATCACCTGCCCATATCTGGGAGTAAACTCATAAATTCACATCATCCTTGAACTTGGTATGACACTAAGAAATCAATGACACTGACACATTTAAGATGGCTGTGATGTGTTTTTTTATGGTCTTTGAGTACCACTTTCAAATAAGACACCTTTTATTAAGGGTTTATAACTTTAACTAATGACTATAAATGGTTCATGAGTAATTTAACAATGCTTTACAGATTAAAAAACAACTTTTGGGTCACCAGGCCCTGAAGCCTTTTTTGGGCAGGTGTGTATCTTCCAGCAGTACGTTTGCTTTTTGTTTTAGATTTCCCCAGTGAACAGTGATCCTACTGTTGAATACTAACTGCCCTTGTGTTTTCTTTGTGGCAGTCAGTTTATGTTAACACGAATATGCACATTTAAAGATATCTTATCATGTACAGTTAAGGAAAGGGACTCAAGATTAGATAATTATGGATTAACCCATCAGTATGAAATTAGCTCCAACTTTATTAATTCTGACATGGACCATTCTGCATAATGAGTACTTTTACCTTTAGTACTTTAGATGTATATTGGTGCGATTACTTTTGCACTTTTGCATTGTGTATCAGGACTTTGCACTACATTATTGCTACTTCCACCACTGTAATTATCATTTTAAGGCCCTTATCGCCCATCAGGTCATATTGTGCTTTAGTTAGTTCTTACCAAGTAATTGTATTTGATAAAACTACCGCAAAGTAATTGCAACATATTGAATCTGTGGGCTTTGGGGGCCCCTGACCTGGCAGTTTCCTGCTTTGCCAGGTTGGTAATGCAGCCTTGGTTAACACCAACCATGTTATTCTTATTGTTAACAGCTTAGAGCATTAGTAAATGATTTGTTAAACCTTAATAAAGCCACTAGTTACAACTTTATAACGGTGTCTCGTTAGAAAGTGGTGCCACATTGGAAAGGTGACGATAAAGCCGAGGTTACAAGCTCATCCAGCTATTCTGAGGGACCATAACATGTCTCATGTTTACTCCTCAGACTTGTCGCTGAGTGGATCCGTGGCAGTTATGTGCTGCCACGTTTCAGCAGTGATTGATGGCACACATTGCCCCCTGCCCTGCCCAAGGACCCTCTCCAATAATAAGTCGTGTCCCTCAGAGATTTTATGTTCAATCCTGCGCCGCTTCTCTATGACCCTCACGCCTAGATGATGTATAATGTGTGTGGCCTACTCCTTTGCCATTTATGCGCGGCGTATGGGAGCTGAAAGCTTTCACACGCCTTGCGCATGACATGATCCTATTGGATGAGCAGCAGGGCAGGGGATATTGCAAGTGATGAGAGAGAGAGAGAGAGAGTCTTCACCAGCTCATGTCTCTCCAACGGCAGACACACAATGCTCGTTAACTGGCTCCAGATGCCTTTACAGAAAACGCACGTCTGCAGGCTGTGTGGATTGCCTCCTCTCTTTTGAATCACATAGATGTGAGTCTATCTCTCTGTCATCGAAAAGGAAAGAAGATTATGGGGTTGTATGCAATTTCAGAACACGTGGGAAGCGTATTTGCGAGGCTGGCGGCCGTGCGCCCGTCTTCCCTGTGATGGAGGAGCGCGGTGGTGGTGCATCGGTGGAAATGAGTGAGAGGTGCGGGCGAGATAATCAATGAAGACACCGAGGGCTCCTGTGCGCTTGGACAAGGTCAGAGTCTAGTCTGGGTGAGATTATGTCCATGTGGAGACAACAAGGACGGACTTTTACGCTTCCTCTCAAGGGGACGAGGTCGCCTGGAGATGTCCCCAGAAAACCAAGAGTTTCTCTCTCTGTGTTGGATTGCAGAGGCAGCTAAAAATCCCTCCATCTGCGTGATCATGGTTGAGCTTTATTTCTGACAACCTCCGAGCTGCATGGCTCCTTTCTTTGCACCTTCAGCCTGGAGATAAAGTTTCTTCGCTCTGCTCGACGGCTGGATGATTTGTTCGGCCATCGATTCGTTTAATTGCACGCAGTTGAACCCAGTTAAGGTGATTTAGAAGCTGCTGGTTTTAAAAAAAGAAAAAAGAAAGAGGTGGAGGGTGGGCAGCTGTGGATTGAATTCCATCAGAGCAGCGACAGAACAGCGGCGGCCAGCTGTGTCTCTGGACGGTCACATCTGTCGTTGTTGTCGTCGCTGTCCATGGTGCTGAACTCGTGCTCCAGGAATGGTGGAGACGCTGAGTATCGCAGTCATCGGTGCTCCCGGAGTGGGGAAAACTTCTATAATCCGCCAGTTCATCTATAACGATTTCTCGGAGGTGTACACGCCGACCAGGACCAGATATGTGTACAGACCCTCCGTCATTCTCAACGGGAACATGTATGAGCTGAAGATTTTGGACGTCCCGCCAATCTCCTCCTTTCCATCAAGCTCCAGTCAGGTATAATGTCTCTGTCTGACGACGTAGGTAGACGCCCCCCCCCCCCTTAACTTTAACTTTATTAGGCTGTATACAAGCTTTGGTGATCCACATCTAATTTATTTAATCCCTCCTTCATTTTTACAAGTGTCCATCTGTTCCCAGCCAATGGCGTTCCTCAAAGACACAAACACCAATTTTATTTATTCCTCCATCACTATCAGATGTCCCTAGTCTACTAGTTGCTATGGAGACCCGACTGACTTAAAGCCTGGGAGAGCTTCACTTTGACGTTGTAAACTCTCTCTCTCTCTCTACCCCCCCTCATGAGGAAGGAATGCCAGCTTGCATATTGTTGTTTAATAATCATAACATGTCTTCTGCAGACTCCTAAGAGCCTTGTTCAAATATATTCGGATGAGTTGTTGACAGTGTACCGCCAGCAGTGGTGACAGGCTTCAATGGGGCTCATATGCACAGGAAAATAAAAGCAGGATTGTGCTGCAGGCATCGCCACAGCACCTGGTTAAACTCCCAATTTAAAAATAGAACAGCTTGCCCTTTTATTCATGGCCACAGGTCATATGCCACACCTCATTAGTCGGAGACACATCTGGTTGCAGGATCATAGCAAAAATGCACCGTGGCTCCAAATGCCCAAGGTTTGTAGTCACTTTACAAAGCAGATTTGTAGCTTTGTCTGAACCTTTCTTGTTGCTTTTCATCTCTGGAAGTTTTTTTCTTTTACAGACAGGTTTGCATTTGTTCAGGTCTGTCTTAAAACAATACCCCAAAGCTCATATGTGTATAATAGTGATACTGTTGTTGTTTTTCTTGTCCAAAGCGGCCTAGAAGAGGTCACTTAAAGCAATTCTCATGTAAGTGATGGGAGACGAAATCCACAGTCCTCATTCCAAAGCCAGTATGAGCTAACAGTGTGACAAAGTGGGGATTTTATATCAAAAAGGCCGTAACTTTAAAAAGATTTCCACTTGATTTGAGTGACTCAGACTGAACTCTCATATTAGCTCCAGCTGAACACATTTACACATATTTATACAGAATGAAGATAGATTCATCACTGTAGATTTTGTCTCTCATCACTTACACGTTTTTCAATGAGCGTGTGAGTGCAAGATGGACCTGAAAAAACTTGGATCCTATCCTTTAAGACAAAACAAATTTCTCAGCCAGCCAGCACAACAAATATCGGTTTAGTGTGTGTGTCTCTGTATATGTGAAAGGTACTTGGGTATTGACACAAAGTGCCCCCACTCCAAGCAAACCTCAAGTTAACTTGAGGTGTGTGTTTGACTCTTGCCCAATGCAGCGTTAGTGGAGAGGCTGTGACGATTTCAAGATAGAAATCTCCAAGGTCACCATGCCTAACTCTGCTGCTGCTGCTGCTGAGAATGTCCCTTCTTCTCTCCCCTTTGGTGTCACACATAGCCCTCCCAAGAACAGCTGTGGTTATCTAAACAGACGAGGTGCCACTGAGAAAATGAGATCAGGCCAAGGAGGAGACAAGAAAAAAACCCAGTTTGAACGAGAGGCCTCTCAAAGTGTTGGCTTGCTGTGCGCTCAGAGAGCCTGGCGTTAACACAGAAAACATCTGACAGGCAGGCTGAGAGGCCACAGCGATCATCCTGTCAGGCTGCAGCAGCATGTAGCTGTTCTACTAGATTTAACATTTAGTTAGAGTGTTAAGAGGTCTGCAGTACTTCATTGTTTCCTGTCCACAGAGACCCTATGTAAAGACTGATTGAGTTTCTTCCTTCTACTGCTAAATGGTGTTTAACCCCCATTAGGGACCATGTTGGTAGGTGTGAGCAGAAAGCAGTAATAAGACGGGATGAGTCTCATGAGTTCACGTGTGGGAGTGTTAGTGTGTGTCCCAAAGGTTGAGTCACATGAGAAAGCTTTCAAGCACACGCAGCTTGATAACATGCTGTATCATATAGTGTGAACCTTTCATGCTCATTTCAAAGTGTAGTGCAGTGAGAGGGTCGACTGTTTAGCAGGCCCATTGTGGAAGGTATACAGGCAGAGAAAACCATTAGCCGAGTGCTGCCAAAACATTTCTATCAGACAGATTTATGGTTACTCATTTGCTGAGGAATGACCCTGAGAGGCCTGCTGTACTTTTTCTTCTCCCCCTCCTGTCATGTCCTGCTTGTTCAGAAACACGCTCTCTTTGCTTTGTCCGGTGACGTCCTCTATTCACAGCGAGAGCGGTGATGAGAAATGGGGCATTTTTGACTCACCGTCCTGCTCTGTATTTACCCCGTGGGCAGAGAGATGTAGCCTGGGTCAGGAGCAGCGGAGCGCCGGCACAACGAAAGCTGATTGAAATGTACTTGCAGTACACAGCAGATTGAATTAAAGCACAGTTCTCTGCTGGAATACTTCTGGGAATAAAAGACCAACAGAGGAGACAGTAGGAATCTGCTGCAGACAATTAGAAAGGTTGCACAGGGTTTAATGGACACTGTCGAAGTAAGGGTTACTGAATGAGGTTTTATAATGTCCTCTGAAATTTGTGATGAATAAGCTGCAGAATGGAGTGAGTCAGTACGCCTCCATGCTTATGCACCGTGGCAATTTCTCATCAGTTCAGATTATATTTGAAAGAAGAAAAGTAATGTTCTGGCAGTCTACTTGTGACCCCATTTTAACCACACAGACAACAATTTTTACCCTTTCCGGTGCTGGAGACAGGCAAGGTTTCTATTATCTTACTGCGAGGCTGCAATAGTGTAATGATTTGTTTGCTTTGCGGTATGTCTGTCTGTTGCTGATAGCATTGCATTTAGAGAGCATCTGTTACAGTGTGTCAATAGGATGTAATGACAGATGGATTTAAGCCTGACAGCGGATTCTGCAGTGATTTTTCTTGTTCTTTTTTTTTTATCATTCTTGCCATTATGTATCTCCATGACTTCCTCCCACACAGAACGTTCCCTCTCCCTTTCCTGCTCTTTCTGGACATTCTTCTCAGTTATCTCTGTCAATACCTTGTCTGATTGCAAGGTGGAAATTATTGCTTTTCATGTCACGCATTGTGCCATTTTGACTCTCGCAGACGTGGTAGACATATGATGTGTGCATTTGCAAAGCCTGCATGAGCTGAACAAACCACTTCAGTATTTGTGTGTCAAAGTTTTTGCTCACAGTGGAAAGTTTTAGTGGTGTCTTTTAAATTAAACTTAATACAATTAGAAAACTTACTGTAAGTTAAATTCTTAGAAACATTTAACATCATAAACAACTTAGAGCTTTGTAATTAGTAGAGTCATCATTGTTTATAGACAAGCATAGTTAAGGAATAATTCAACATTTTAGGAAATATGCTTATTTGCCTTCTTGTTGATAGTTAGATTAGATGAATGATACCACTTTCATGTTTGTATGCTAAATATGAAAGTCCTGCCAGCTTTATTCCCAGGGGATATAATAGATTTTAATTGTAAATCAGTCAGCGTGGCCTATGTGTGACATAACTCTAATTACTAGGCACCCATCCCCCACCAGGTTGCATCGACGTCCCTCCTGTGCTTAAGTATTGATCCATCACAACCACTCATTTCAGTTAGCCTCCATTAGTATCGGGAGACAATACAGCTCTGTCATAGCCTGCTTAAAACGGACCGTGGCCTGCGGTTGTCAGGGAGACATGTTCTGTTTGGCTCTTGAGGAGTGAAGGATGAGATGCTCTTTTTGTTAAGAAGGCCAACTGGAGGATACAGACAGTGGCACCACACGTCACATTCACGCTCCCACAAGCACACTGTCACATCCTGCAAGCACACACAAATAAACATGCCCACACATGCATTTTAAATGCATTTGATTTCAGTTTATCAGCCAGGTAATGCAGCGCTGTCTTGTATTCCCTGCTGTTATTCTTCATTTCTTTCTTTTTGCCTCTTGGGTTAGGAGAAGTAGTGTTGCTGTTTCTAGCCCATCCTCCACATTTAAAAACAGACTTGGATGAGAAAGAGATATGAGATGACAACACAAGCTGCTATTTTTAGTCCCACAGAGGCTGCGATTGAAGCCAATGTGTGCATCTAGCGTTGTCAATTGCCTTAATTATCAGAAAATGGTCAAAATATGCTGTGCTGTGACGGGGAATGTGTCCTGTTTGTTTGGCAGAAATAGGTGAATATTTTTGGAGGTGTTTGCCTGCTTGGCACAGCGTTGGATTTAAACTGTATTGGACACTCTACTATAAAAGCAACCAGAAGAAATTACAGTAGAAATCATACCTTCTGTGACATGCTTTCCTTTCTGAAAACTCATTCAACCTGGAGAGAGACAGAAAATAATCACATTTATACCAGTTTTCACAACACAGTGCACCCCCTTTCTCTTTCACTTTTGATGGCAATGATTTTCGTGCCACATGTTTGTCTCTGTGCCTGATCGGCCTCATTATCTCCCTGCTGATGTGTGAGGCTGTTTCTTCCTCACACTCACCTACACACAAACCCTCAAACACCCTCTTCCAAATTGAAAGAAGGCAAATTATTCCTCGCTGACACAGACGTGTTAGCGTTATCATCATTAGAAGTTACACTGATCATCGCCTGCTCCCTTAGCCTCTCCTGTCACAAATTATCAGCTGATCTTATTTGTACAGATTGCCTGTAGAGTATGTTGATTTGAAAAGCATATTTTCTCCAACCTTGAGAGCAATGTAATTAGATTTCTCGCACGCTACTATATGAAGTTGTACAAGCTGTTGCAGTAGGCAGAAGAAATAATGTACTGTAAACACCATATGCAAAAGTAATCAGTTCAGTTATCATTGCAAACACTGCTACACATAAGGGTTATATTAGCTTGATGCTAATAAAAGTCATAAAAAGTAAAAGGTGTCTGATAATCAGCACTTTGATATCTGAGTTTTCAAAGCAACACAATGCAACAAACAGAGCTCCAAAGAGGCCAAATCCTCTTTGCCTGTGATGCAGGTGCATCAGTCAAAAAACACAAAGCCAAATTATTTACTTCATCAAGCAGGGCAGCTTTGAAAATCCCTGCAACATGAAAAAATAAACTGCTTCAGTAGTGTTCAAATATGGACTTACATTTGTGTGTGTGTGTGTGTGTGTGTGTGTGTGTAAGACATTTTGTTAAATCACATTTTGCAGCAAATTTTTTTGAACCTTTTTCAAACCAAATTCTTTCTCTGTGCTCAAAACATAAACATACATACAGTGTCATAGTCACAAGGTGAAACAAACTTGCTGGTAATCACAGATCAACATTTTAGGGAATATGCTTATTCGTTTTGATGAGTGACTTGGAGTCTCCGCTGGTTGCCTGGCAACTTCACAGTGACGACAAATCACTGCACCCGGCCAAGATATAGTCTAGCACATAACCACCTCTAAAAACACAACCTGCTATTTTTCACAGATGAAACAACTGACATATAATGGATTAATTATTGAGCTTTAAAGGTCCTCGTAAACAGATTTTGTTATCTTTGAACGGAGCCAGGCTAGCTGTTTCCCCTTGCTTCCAGTCTTTGTGCTAAGTTCAGCTGACCAGCTTCATATTTAGTGTAGAAAAACAAAAGTGGTATCAATCTTCTCCTTCTGCAACAAAAGTGAATAAATGTATTTCCCAAAATGTCTAACTATTCCTTTAAGATCTTCTGTGATGAAATTGTTACACTATTATGTCTAATCTCTGTACATCTCTAAAGCGCTAAATATAGTTTGTGCATAACAGTTAGCACTGAAAAGGTCTGGTTGTATCCTCTGTTTGCCTGCTAACTCATACTGAATAGAACAGAATTGAGTTAACCTGTGCACAGTTACTGACAGTCTCTCAGTCTCCAGACCCTTCATTAGCAGTGTTCGTGCACCCCAGAGGTTATGTTGACACCCTGTCTGCTCATCCCTTGATCCACTGCTGCTTTTTTCATCTTTTTGACATTCTCTCAGGGCTGCATTTGTTTTCACGTGTCCCTCCCTCAGCAGATCTTTTCTTCCCACCCCCGAAGTTTCTCTGTTTTCCTTTTCCTCTTTTATCAGATCAAATGCGTATAAATTCATTGCATGCTGTTGGAGGCGGTGACAGCGGTGATGGTGGGTTGGTGAGATCTCTGGGAAACACAGCATGAATAGAAGAATGGGTCAGTGTGTTTCTGTTGAAGCAACTGTCCCACAGTAAGGTGCAAATGTACCCACTGGTGCCATGTGTTTTTATTACAGTTTGAAACTCATTACCATCAAACAAATGTTGCTGTTTGCCCCGCTGCATGTGCACGGCATTACAAAGCCTAGCCAAGCAGCAAATAATGTTAAACAGTAGTATGCGTTCCTTTTCTCCTCTTCTGTTGGCAGAAGGCTCCATGTTTGCTTATCTCTTATAAGCTGTGACCTCTGTCATTGTCCTTGAACAGGCGTAGCTAGGGCACTGTGCAGTGCTTACTTTGTTCTAGGCTGTGAGACTCCCAGACCCACGCCAGCTCCTAGACTTCACTGACTCTGCATTTTTTCACAGAGGTTAAGCAGCAGGGGCTGGCGAACTCTGACTTTGAGCTAAAGTGCTTACAATATTTACAGAAATACCACATGCTGTTCAGCTAACTGCACTCTATAAGTAGGTGCATTATATGGTGGCGGAGGTCATGGAAACATCAACATCATTGTGTCACATAAACTAAACTAAATGAACATGATGATGGCAATTTTTACAGTGTTCACCATTTTAGTATAGCACATTAACATTTGCTAATTGGCACTAAACACAAAGCACAGCTGAGGTTAATGGCAGTGTTTTTAGTTTAGCAGGTATTTCGTCCTAAACCAATGTATTGGACAAATAAAAACATTGACCTGATGGTGGCGCTACACGAGAAGTCAGAGGATCAGGAAAGCCATTAAAATTGGGACATGAATATGTGTGTACCCAAGGTCAAAGCAATTGTTGTCAAGACATTCACTCAAATCCACAAATATCCACTTCATGGTGGCGCTAGAGGAAAAGTCAGAGGATCACCAAAGTTAGAGGGATTCATTGTCAGAGAACCTTGAGTGTCTGAACTAAATGTTGTGCCAATCCATGCGGTAGATGTTGAGATATTTGACACTGACTTGCTGGTGGTGACCTTGGCGAGAGGATCACCAAGGTCAACAGGATTAATTCTCTGGGCACCATTTCATTGCAATCGATTCAATAGTTGTTGAGATATTTCAGTCTGGACCAAAGATTGCTTTTCCCAGAATCATGCTGCTTAACCTGACTGCACCACATAGTTTATTACACAGAACCATCTGGGAAGTTGTTATTGGAAACCATTTGGAAAAGGGCAGACCCTTACAAAATAGACAGAGATTAGAGAATAGATAGAGACATCTTTTCCATCGCCTTCATTGCTGTTATTTGCTCTTCTATCAATGAAGAAACACTCTCCAGTTCTGATAAAATGTGTCACTCCTCACACTTGTCACACACACCTACGTCGCAAGTAGCTCATGTCGAAGCTCCCAGTAGTTCATCTCAGGACACTGATTGGTCTGAACCACTGTGGATAGACACAGGTGCATAGCTTGAAGCCTGATGATTTTGTTATCTTGCAAGTCCAACTGCCTTGCAAGGTTACATGTGGCTCGCATGTCTAGGTCATACTCTATATCTACTTGTTTCTATATTTACCAAACGTTTTTCTATATGTCTGTCCTTCAGGAGTGGCTGGATTTGCGCTGCAGAGGTGTTCGCAATGCCAACGCCTACATCCTGGTTTACGACATCTGCTGCGTGGAGAGCTTTGAATACGTCAAGATGATCAGACAGCAGATAGTGGAGCACAGGTATGATCACCCGGCCATACTGCTTCCAGAACATACGACCACTGGCACACAGCTTGTTAACCCTCACTTGTGATTTTTAATGATATCACAGTGTCACCAGTCTGGAGACAGCATCCAATTTCACAATCCTGCCACAAAGCCGTACAATTACGCATTTGTGATGGTGTGACAGTGATAGATTGCCTGTGGTGATATCTTTTAATTCAGCACACTCCGCCCTGCATCCTGACAGTTCAGTAATGACATTTGATTCTGGCATTGCTGCATGAGAGCCGGCTGATATGTCACTAGTGATTTAAAGATTATTTTTAGGGTATTTGTGCTTTTACTGAACAAAGCGCAGCCGCAAAATTCAGGAGGCTTGAGAACTAGAGGAATATACAATAAAGGTCTCTTGGGTTACCCTGAATGTTTATGGCCCATGACAAAAAAAACATTATCACCAGCAGCGGGGGAAGGAAGGGTGAATGCGAGAGGAATGGAAAACAGGAGAAATGTTTAATCATCGGACAGAAATCTAAGGTCAGACTGGAGGAGGGAAGGAAAGGGCGGAGAAGGGACAGATACTGTATATTAACTGAAATCATGAATAATGGAGGCTGTTGCAGCAGAGGGTGGCTGTACTGTAGATGTCAACTATAAAGAATGTATCTATTTATTTTACTTTCCTTTGTATATATGCTTAAAACGCAGACAAAATACATTCAAAACCAGAATAACTTGCTTTTTTTTTAGCCCTCTAGCACAAAGCCTGCCTTCAGTTCAGACTATGACAGTGTAACAGCTTTCAGTCTTGTATAGTTCCCCCCAATTTTGACACACAGATGCATGCACACACACACACACACACACACACACACTCGCACACATACAGTACATCTTGTTCTACTAAAATACTCCTCGAGCAGATATGCAAGGAGTTATTTTAAATCTGTTATGTGCACCCAACCTGTGAAAAGGAGAAAAGTGAGATGATTACTGGGATGTGTTTTTAAACCCTATATCTTTAAAGAACTTCGCCTCAGGGCTTGAAAAATTGTACTGTACATTTCTCTCTCTGTGTCTTCCTCTCTGTCGAGCTATCTGTCCATCTGTCGAGGCAGGCGGACGTGCAAATATGCATAAGTATGTGAGTCCTTGTCAGAAGATGATGCATGATGTATCAAAAAAGAAAGCTTTATTAATTATAAGAGGAAGAGATCTTTAACAATGTATACCTCTGCTGACATTGAGCTCAAGCAAGTCTCCTTCAAGTTTCACAATGTATCTGATTTTAATAGTGAGTTCAATTTGACCTTCAGTAGTTTTTGGAATGTTATTTTTCATGAAAAACAATAATTAAAGCTTTCATCTTCACTGACTTTGGCACCCAACCAAACAGAAAGTCTTCAAAGTAAAAATTAATCTCATTGTTAGAAATGCGATTTATATAGTCAGCCTTCTTTCCTTCATGATATTGCTCTACAGTCTAATCCTGGATTTCCTCTTGTAGCTGCTTTTTTAGTAGAGCATCAGATTGGATTTCCAAACCACCACCAATCAGGTGTTACTGGGATTGGTTGGCCTTGATAACGTATTCCTGGAAGTTGATGTTTTTCATTAACACTATAGGATTACAAACACAAGTCTTGAATCACTAATATATATGCCTACCTCTGGCTTGCAGTTACAGTTTCACACCTCATAATGCTGTAAACCAGTTGCTGCAGAGTGTGGTGGGAGGCCCCTTGAGCCCGTGAGCTGTAATCCTCCAGTCCGCCCCCGCACACCTCAGAGTAGAGGAAAAACTGCACACAGACATCTTGCACACGCCCAGCCAACCACTGTGACAAACACCACGATGATAGCTGTGCTTTTTGAAATTAACCTTTTTCTGTTTGTTTGTTTTTTTTCCCACCTCTCTCATGCTCCTGCAGGGAAGGCAGCAGCAGTGAGGTGCCAATCCTGGTGGTGGGTAACAAGAGAGATCTGCAGCGGCAGCGCTTCATGCCTCGAAGGGCCGTGTCAGTGTTGGTGAAGAAGACCTGGAAGTGTGGTTACGTGGAGTGCTCTGCCAAGTTTAACTGGCATGTAATCCTGCTCTTCAAAGAGCTGCTGGGCATCGCTGTGGCACGGGGCATGCGCCAGAACCACACCTCCATCCGTCTGCAGGGGGCGCTACAGAGGAATCGCTGCACCATCATGTGACCCAGAGAACTCCCTCCACCCCTCTCACCTTAGGAGTGGAGCGGCAGTGGAGAAAAAGGACTTTTTATCTAAATGGCTGGAAATATACCCTGTGGCCTCCTGCTTTACTGAGCTGATTTTTCATAATGAGGTTTATTAGACTCTTGCGCTGTAAAAGACACTAAAATTTCACACATGGTCATCCAACCACTTCCTTGTCCAATTCTGCCAAATGTATAGATGCAAAGGAAGGTAGGTAGGTAGAAGAAGAGGAAGCAAGGTGAAAACCAATATGACTAGCATAGCACAGTTATTTTTCCTCACATCAACTAGACAGTTGCACATTTGAGGCTGTGCTTCCCACATTACGCAGCAGCAGGTCTTGAGGGGCTGTCTTATGGCTGTAGCTGAGCCTGACAGGATGGAAGCTGTGTTCGTGAGACTCAAAACGGAGAGGCAGCAATATCATCGAGTCTTCCTTTTCAATTTGTCATATTCAGTAACAGCGGACGCTCATACCAGACACATTTGGATTTCTTTGAGGGTGTGCAGTTAACAGTGAACAAGATAGAAAAATACAGAGCAGAAAATAGCTAATGCTCCATTTCTGGGAAGATTATCTTGAAATGTACAGATACGCTTAGATGGTGTTTAATTTTAGATTCTGAGAAGTAGCCTGCATATTTTTTGTTTTTCCCTTGTCCCTGTTTCAAACTTGGCCTACAGTAAAAGCAGTTTGTTCAGATGAAGGGTGTTTTAAGGTTGTCTTGCAGCAGAAAATACTGCAGTCCCTATCATGATGTACTGTATGGCTTTAATCTGCTCCCTCCCCTCACTCAGTGTCTGTTTCTGATGAATACATTAAATCCAGGGAACTGGGAACTGCAGGAGGCTGCAGAGCCTGAAACAAGAACCTGTGCATGCAATGTGGATGTCCGTGTGTGTGTGTGTGTGTGTGTGTGTGAAAGAGAGAGAGAGTGAGGGAGACAGAGAGAGGCAGGTTTGATAGCTGACATTCAGGCAAACAAGGGACAGACACAAAAAGATAAGAGACAGATGTTGAAGCGTTGGATTAGGAAGGAGCAATAAAATCCCACAGGGATGTCCTGACTGACCTATCTATCATCATATTATATTAAAAAAAGCCTCACATACAATAGATGTAATCAACTTGCACTCAGATATCCTGCATAAATAACGAAGCAGAGCTCAACGACTTCCACAAAACACCCCATGAGTGCACACAGGGAACCTTAATAAAGCTTTCATATCAGTATCTGAATAGTATCTAATTGGTAATGTTGTGAAATTAACAGTTGCTTTTTCATTTGATTAGGCCTAGCTAGGTAGTTTGTGAACATGGCTGCACTGAAAGTAAGCAGACCTATTGTATATAAGAGTGATTCATGGGTAATTGACATGCATGCTTTTGTTGGTAGAGCCAACGGGTCAGGGTTTTAATTGCACTGATGTTTAAATTTGATATTGTGTTTAATTTTTGTAATACATGTTTTTTTCTGACATTGTAATGAGCAGCTGAGTGGAGTGAATGTGGTCGTTTTTCACTGGCATGTGAGAGCACAAGCTCATGATTCTCTCCAAGATGTAGTGTTGAACCCTTCAATCAGGGCAGATGGCTGTGTGTAGTCTTTTTTTTTATAGTAAAAAAAAAAGAAATATGTAGCAGAGATACACTAGAAAGCAACTGTGTGTAGCATGAGTTCTCATCGGTTTGTCTGCTGCGCGTTTCCAAATAAAAAGGGCTACAGTTTTTTATCAGAAACGTTACTTGTATTTATTTTTAATGTGTTAGTACTGTGAGTAATTCTTTTTTTTTTTTGGACACATGATGAATTATTAAATGCATTTGAGAACAGCAAACTTTAGTCTTGTCACTTTTCAATGCTGTGCGACATTAAACACCACATTCAGATCATTTTGACAACATTGCCACCTTGTGGTAAAGAGATGTTATCAGGAGTCAAATCAGAGGTAGTAAACAGATCAGGCATCAGACGCTGAGTCCTTTCAAGTTATTGACTTTTGCTTAAAATGTGGATTTGATTGTATTCGACAAACCTAGATGATCGTCTGGTGCTCACCCCAGTGTCATAATAACCTACTGTCATTCAAGGTGGCAGTGGGATAATGACAACAGTCAATATATCAACAAATTAATAACTTTAGTTTAATTGAGTAATTAAATGAGTAACTGTCCATGGTACTGTGCTGCATGATGATGTTTTTGGATATTTTCTCTGTGACACATTAACTTGTCATGGTGCCCGGGGGCAAGAGTTTGTTGTTGGGCCATTATTGATCCCCGTACCCCCATTAATCTGCGGCTTACTGCATTATGCATGTACCCTGTCACTTCCAAATTCCTGATTAAGTACAGTCAGTTTGATGTTATTTTAATTAAACACAATTGTATGTGTGAACATGCTCCATACCAGCAATATATAACCTATAATAATGCATTTATTAACTAATTTTGACACAGAAGATCCTCCACAAGATGTGATTTTTAAGATAATGATGCAGGATTGTACCCAAGGTCAATCAGCAGGTAGGGGCTCTGGAGAATTTGAGCTCATCAACCATTGTGAAAAGGTGCCAGATGCTTGTCATTACCCCCCTCTGTGTATTCATGTCTGTGCATCTGTTGCATATACTATTACAGGCTACCCTTACATCCGTCCACTCAGTATCAGGTCTGAGATCAGCATCCAAACCCGCATGTCAAATGTTTAGGAATGTTTAAATAACAACATCACGTGGTGCAGGTCTCAATCATAGACTGTAGTTCATAGAGCGGCCATTTCCATTCAGGTCCACACTTCATGAATGGCCAGGTTGGCCGCCGCTCCCTCCTGAGGTTGCTGCCATGGACTGTTTGGCACTGTCGCCATGGAAATCCGTGTTGTTTTGGTGACAGCCCTATCAGATGATAACGGAGGCCATGTAAGGAATATCCTTTCTATCCGGTCCAGCTCTGTGCTCTGAATCCTCTGCAGTCTGCATCAGCAAAGTGTCTCGGCATCACTTCTCGTCCTTCCTGGCGTCATGTGAAAGAGGGTTCACGGTGGTCTCTCTCGCCCTGGACCGGACCCTCCTTCTCTCCTCCCCCTCCCCACACTGTCGAGCTCCCTCGTCAGTGCCGACGTCCTCGCTCAGGTAGACCCGGTGGGGTGGTGTCCCTGTCCCCGCTGTCCCCGGTTTATCCTGCAGCCTTCCTCGGCGTGCGGCGGAGCGGAGGATGAGCGAGCAGGGGAAGGGCTCGGCGTCCGCCTCTGCCGCGGCCCCGGCACCAGGGTCGGACACCTACAAAGGCTGGCTCTTTAAATGGACCAACTACCTGAAGGGGTACCAGCGGCGGTGGTTTGTGCTCAGCAATGGCCTGCTTTCATATTACAGGTAATTATTATTATTATTATTTTTTTTTGCAGACGCAGATATTTCTCTGTAAAATAAAACAAACAGCACATTTAGTCCAGCAGAGTGTTTCTGTGTCAGCACATCACTACAGCTGGGGAGCAGCGGGCTAATGAGCTAGCTGTCAAATGGGCAGAGTCAGCTGTCTGTTTACTTCAAGCTGACAGCGACAGAAAAACAAAACAAAACAACAAAAAAACGCACTTTGGCTGACTGTGTGTCGTGCAAAAGAGGGTCCGACACAGACACACACGCGGCAGCAGCAGTGTTTTTAAGTCAGTAAAGTGACAGAAATGTGGCTACAGTGGACACCGACGTCCGCTAGCACACTAAGCTATCCCGCTAGCCTCCTCACTGATACCACAGCTGCTCTTTAAACCTCCTAACTATCTCTCTGTGTGTCAAGTGGGACTGCTTTTATAACTTCTCTATTCCCTATGATGTTAATTCACTCATTGCATTGGCTGACGATGCCGAGCCCCCCCTCCTTCAGTGGGATCACTGTAACCAGAGATGGTCGCCTATCATCATCACTCTGCCTTCACTCCCATCACGCAGTTTCTAGCCGGGAGCTAACGATAGCCTCAACACCTGTGGCTCAGGTGCGTCTCGCCAGGGAGTCAGGTTTCCACAGGTGTGTGTGTGTTAGTTATTCTTTAACTAACACATCCTGTTTGCTTTAACACACAGAAGAGTGTGTGAGAGAGAGACACACAGAAAGAGAGAGAGAGAGAGAGAGAGAGAGAGAGAGAGAGGACTTTACTAGGTCTTAAGAGCAACTTGAATAACTTGAGATCAGCATGAAGTACATAAAGAGTATTATTGTTGATTGACTCACTCAACAAGAACAGCTTTGTCATCAGTCTAATGTCCATACAACCTTACTAGCAGGGGGAAAATCACACAAGTCACATGGTCTAGTCTGAGGAAGTTCAGTCTTGACCTCAGGAACATTATGTGTGACAAAGTATATCAACTCTTATCGTCCACTTTCGAACATTTCCGCAGCTTTATTCCCTTAAAAAGATTGCGGGATGTGGTTGAAAGCTCCAAAAAAGAAACCCTATAAAAGGATTTGAGTTGTGATTATTTGCACACAAGAGCTTGATACTTCTCACCGCTTTCATTGCTTGGCTCTTGCATGTTGAACCAGCTCATCTCTTCTTTTATCGACATTGCATCGCCTTCTAGGTCACAGTGCCTTTGGTGTATTAAGAAGTTTTATTTGACCAATATTTAAACGTAATATTAAAAGTGTCCCTATTGCCAAGAACACCAATTCATGAGTCGACCCAACATTTGGACCGTTTGCACTATGACATGGACATGAAGCAATTAACGCCGCCTCACCAGGAGCCACCTGTGCATGTGCACCGTCCACATCAAAGGAGAGACGGAGTATTTGTTGCAACAGTTGTTCACCCCGTCTGACCCAGTTTTCCTAATTAAATGGTTGAACGCGCACCCGCTGGAGTTCACCTTCCTCTGCTAACAGTACTATTAGTCGAAGCTGTGACTGCAAGTTTAAATGCCTTCACAAATCAAATATCAGTTGTTTTTTTTTTAAAACCTTCTAACTTCTGGCTTAAACGTGTTAATGCAAACTCTAATTGCTTGCAGTAATAAGAATAATTAATGTGACACGAAGCTGATCCCTCGAGGATAATTGTCTTTTCAAATGCCATCTTTTGCTGAGAGGTTAGAGTGCAGAATGGCCTACACAGCGGGAAAGGATTCACTGGCTTGTTTAAAGGCTCTTCTGCAGAGTGAATGATTGTCAGTGTCGGGGGTTTGATGCTTCCTATGCTTCCTTTCAGCTCCAACAGTCATAAACGCAATCATTGCTGGTTGTGCTTGCAGGCAAATCTCATCAAACCCCACATCTGGAGCCCATTTCATCCCACGCTACAGTCTTACATCCTAGTGCCACACTTTCCCAAGATTGTCTTTTGTTGTCAGTGCTGTTATTTGACACAGAGGTTCGGTAGCCAGAGCCCTTCTCTGCCCTCAGCTCGGGGTGAAAGGAAAGATGCCTGTTGCCTCTACCCTCTATTAATAGTCCATTATGTTGTAAGGTGACTGCTCTCCCTGAAGTAAAGGTAGCCCGTCGACATCTGAGCGCAGAGGCAGTGAACCGCACGAGCTGTCCCCTCCGCTGATGTCTTCCTGGCAGAGCACATTGTGTGTGTCTGACTTCAGGCTTTGTGCGCGTCTGTCTGTGCCTTCACTGGCCGACTGTCTGCACTTCTATTGTGAGTGAAGTAAAAGGGAAACAGTCTGACAAATGTGACAGCATGTTAATTAAAGTTTCCCCAGTGTACGTCAAGTGATAATTCTGTTGCATCTCAGACGTACACTTCCTGCCCAACCTTTTTGTTCTCGTCCTACAATTATGAGACGAACACACAGAATACACATTATTTTAATAGCACTTCAGTTCACGGTTGCTGCTCTGACACAAATAATATCAGTATTTTCTTGTCTATGAACATGTAGCCCCCCTTTTTAGGGATTTAATGACGTCACTTTGGATAAGTGTATGATATGATTTGATGGATGGACGTTTCACAATGGATTATCATAAGAGGATGCACTTTAAAGTCCGAGCGACTCCCGTCACGTCAGATGGAGCCCAAGATGCATTGATCAGTTGTTTGATTTTGTTGTTGTATTTGTTTGCCCTTTGTAAAAGGTCAGTTTATATTTAAATCAATAGTGACCGACTGCCTAGACAGTCTAGCTAATAACCTGAGGGATCACTTTTATCCCCAAGGCCTGCAGAGGCTTTCTTCTATTACTTGTTGCTGAAAAGCCAAAGGGCAGCAGAGGACCATGATCAATGCTTCGGCTCTGTGGATGGACTGACACACTCAGCACTTGTGCCTGTTAAACTGTAATGAGTTTTATAGAGATTCAGCGTTGCACTTGTTATTGATTACTTTTGGCTCTGACTCTGCAAGGCCGGCTGTCTTTTATCCCACGTCAGCCTTATGTCTCGTGTTTTTAAGTTTATATCACAGAAAGAGCCTCATTGCGCCATTCTCACCGGGAACATGTGACAAGATCTTTGTCCTTCCTCTCTCACTGAACAGCCTTTCAATTTTAATTTCTTAATTGACTTTTCCTCCCAGTTTTAATAGTCTCAGCACTACTCACTCACCTCTTGAAGTAAATCTGGCTGGGTGCTTTAGGGAAGATTACAGGGCATTAAGGCTGTGAGTGCTATTGGAGCTGCCGTATCAGTGAATCCGGCCTTGTCTTTCATGGTAAAGTAGGCCCGCCACGTTTCCTTCTCAGCTGCAGGAGAGTAACTAGATAGCATCAATTTAAGTGCTCAGTTGGGGTTCGGCACCAGTCGTGTCCCTTTTGGAGAGTCGGGTTATGGTGTTACTGCTGGCACAGATGAGCTCCGGGGTGCAGGGAGGCGTGGCGGGAGAGCGGTGAGCCAGCCAACCGTGGGCCCAGCTGGAGGCCGGAGGCTGGCCTGAACCCCGTTTCCTAGCCTGGCAACATCAGCAGAGTGACTGGAGCAAGAGATGTGGATGTTGTGATCTAATCTTGTTAATGGGCTCTTCGTCTGTCTCAGCACTTGGCTACGGTGTGTGTGTGTGTGTGTGTGTGTGTGTGTCAAAGCCTGTCCGGGTGGTCTTTGTGTTTTTTTTTTTTTGTAAAGGAGAGAGCAGGCAGTCTCACCCTCCTCACCATTGTTTCAGGCTTTCAGCAGGTCATGTCATGCTGTCCATGTTTCAGTATCATTGCTTTGGTTTTCTTATGTTTCCTTTCTACCAGCGTTTCTCCGGCGCTCTCTCCCTCCATGTCTTGTGATATTTCAGCCCTCAGCCACAACAAAACCTCTCTACATTCTCACGCTCTGGGTACTGTGTCCTGTCTGTGTATGCCTCCACATGCTTATGGCCGTTTGTTCTGTGTTGTTCACTCGTTTTTATTCTGTCATTACATGCTCCAGATCGGTGGATTTGTGTTTTATGCGGATGTGTGCGCAGGGGACCGACAGGTAAAGCACACAGCCTTCTCTGGCTCACCGCAACATGCAGGACCCTCTGTCATTGCCCTCAGCTGCCCCCACTCACTTTTGCCCCCTCCCCTACTAGTGCATTAATGCCCCCCCCCCTAGTCTTTATCTCTCTTTCCCAGCTTTTTGTAGTTTCCTTGAGTGTATAATTTCATGGCCTGTGCATGGCCTCTCTTCCCCACAGGGCAGAAGCCATCAGCAGGGATCTCATCTTACTCACCAACAGCACATTCAGTTTGTTGACCCACTTACAGCCAGGACTCCGCAGCTGAGCTCGGCCGGGCTCGGCTGGAAACGGGGCTGTTCAGGATCCCCGCCCACCCTCCGCACGGCTTCGCATGGCCCCAGTGCGGTCTTGTCTGCACAACTGATGTGCAGAGAGCGCCGGCAGAGGAGCAGTACACTGAAGCGCTTGTTCTGGATTGGCATTATAACAAGACTTGACTTCAGCCAGTAGAAGCAGTGTGAGGGGAAATCACTGCCTGGTAGAACTTCTAAATACACTTCAACCTCTGACTTAATAAGGCGGCAGCCACCTTGTCAGTGTTGACTGAGACTGGAGCTGCTGTAGAGCTCAGTTGTTGAGCAGCAGCTGCTGGTGGCAGTGAGGGCTCGCTGAGGATGAATGGATGGATGTTAGCACCCACAGACAAATATAGACGCATCCACATGATCGCATGCCTGCATGCTTCAAAGTGGCTGTTTCCAAGAGTATGGATGGGCAATCATGTGACACAAATGGCTGAGGATATGTTTGTTTAAACAAACGCCACAGCATGTGATTTGGCTGATTAGTTGCTGTTCTCTGGTCGAGGGTGTTAATCAGCAAAATCAGCTGTCCGTGGCTGCAGTGAAGACCTGCATACACTCAGCTCTCTGAGGGCCATGATGGTCCATCCCTGCAGCTTATCTTGTCTAATGGTGTCAGAGTGACAGGGAGCCAGCCAGCTCTTCACCACAGCGCTGTAAATGCAATGTCTTGTCTCTTGAGTTTTTTGCTTTTAGTTAACCATATTAGTTGTAGTAACTCTGTTCAGAGAGAACCTTATTTAAATAGTCATGACATAGAGTAACATTCTCATAAATATGCCGCTTCCTCTTTTGTTTTGGATGTGGTACAACGATATAAACATTACTGCTACAGTTGTGTACACTGTCAGGCCACGCAGACATTGTTTTTAGAAACATACAGTCTGTACATGTGGCTAAGACTTGCACAGTGCGTATACATGCAAGACTCTTGCCCTTGCTCTTTGTTCTAATCTCTTGCTCTGCGACTTTGGCTCTCCCCCCTGCTATCTCTCTCTCTCTCTCTGTTTCCCACCTCTCACACTCAGTTCTCTCTTTGTTCACGCTGTTATTCATTGTTTGGTTTTGTTCACTACAGAGGCTTGGAGCCAGACAATGGCCTTGTTATCTAGACTACTGTGGCCCACTGAATGTGCAACAGTTGGTCTTCGTGGAGGCTACACAGAATACCCACAATTCAACACACTCACAGCAGGGCAGGCAGGTCACGCTGAGTGAATTTGAAGTTCAGACTGTACCATTTGTTTAACATTAGCTAATGCAAGTCTCATGAATGGATGACTGCACTGGAGAAGCTTTAAAATGAATCCTTATATAATCTGTAGCATTTGTCATGCCCCCTCTTGCCTGCCTGCTTGTGCTTATTGGCCAGATGAATGTCTATTGTACTATCCTACCTGCAATACTCTGTGACAAATGAGGTCAAAGCAGTGTCTTCAGCACTTGTCTCTGCTTGTCTTCCTCTCTCCCTGTCCGTCTCTCTTTCTGCCTGCTGTTTTGTTGCAGGACGCAGGCAGAGATGGCCCATACGTGTCGTGGAACAATCAACCTGGCCACGGCGCACATCGACACAGAGGACGCCTGCAACATTGTTCTGAGCAGCGGCGGCCGCACGTACCACCTGAAGGCTAGCACGGAGGTGGAGCGACAGAGATGGGTCACCGCGCTGGAGTTGGCCAAAGCTAAAGCCATCCGCATGATGAACGATCAGTCTGGTAAGAGCGGCTGGAGCAAGCAGCTACTTATATGGGAAATGTAAGCTGCATGGCCTGCTTTTTATGGTCTGTGCGAGCTGTAGCTTAGCGTGAGGTACTGATGCAAGATATTAGTCTTATTTAACCTTGTTAAATAAAGATTTAACCTTGTTAAATAAGGGTTGGGCTGATACGGTACTGAGCAAACAGTTAGTGTGTTTATCTTGTATTTGACTTTGTTAGTTCAGTAACTAAGATCCCTGCAGGGTCAAAAGTGTGTTCAGGACTGGTCCAGCAGGTTCAGCATGATCCTCAGGCCAGCCTAGATATTTGGATATATTTGATTTTCTAGTGTCCCCTGGCATTTCATATTCAGCACAGCTGGCGTTTCAGCTCACGCCCTTCCTCTTTAATGTCATTTGGATTCCAGTGTGAGCCAGGAGAGGGCAGCGCCGTCTGCTCAGTCAAGTTGGAAAACAAGTACGAGTATGTTAATGGTACTGACAAAACCAGGCTTCCATTCAGCCTCCTCTTGACAACAGAACACTCTTCTTTTCAAAGGGACTTATTCTTGTATGGTTGTATTAAGTGTTGCTGGTCAAAGGCTGTGGGAAAAGCCTGGGAAGACCGTTTTTCTTCACATTTCACCCTGGCCTCCCTGCCCCAGTCTTTTGCAGACAGGGTCTACAGAGACTGAGACAGGCTATATATTTCTCTGGCCTCCATTTGAAAGTCAGATCACCAAATATAGACTGGGGGAGACTGTGAGTGCTTTTTAGCTCACCATTTCCAATCGGGAGAGGAATGTTGGTATATTTATATTTTGAAAAGGTTAGGCTATTGAACTACCCACATATTTGATGTGTGTGTGTCTGATTTTGTCATTTATGTGTGTATGCATATTTTCTACAGTATACTATGGGATGCTGATGTCCTTTCTTATGTACTGTCCCCTCTGAATTCAGTGCTTGCTTTGTCTACCTAAACCTTCAATCAGGCACAGAGTAGCCTCAATAGACACACCTCCAATGTTTAATTTATACCAGTGTTCCCTCCTGGACCCAACCCACGATCCAGTGAATCGGTTAAACGTGACACAATGTGGGAATTGGCTAGAAATACCTTTTTTTTTAAAGAAAAGCATAAGTATCTGTTTGAAATGCAGTGAACAGCTGCCTTTCCTGATACCGTTTTGATGTCAGGCAACTTGTTCTCAGACCGAATGTGATACGATAGCAATTACAAGCTGATGTTATGAAAATGAAACAATTATCAAAGGCTTCTGGGCAGATAACCTTTAAGCCACTGACACAACAGTTTCTTTTTCATCCCACTCTTCTTAGCAAACTGTTGACATTTGAATGTATGAAATCATACAAAGACACCTGCTCATGTGTATCTAAGTCAAGTGAATCTGATGCCATTCATCACACCAGGTTCACTGTTCATTTCATGTTGTAGATTTTAACACTCAGAACCTCTTAAACTGTTTGCTACACACTTGTGTGCACTACATACTATACAAAACTTTAAATGTCTAGTCGTTATTGAATTAGTGCTTTAATTGCCTGCCATGCATTAGACTTTGATTTTATGAAGCGGTAATTTGTTTGTACTTTGTTTAAGCTTTGATCCCTTTAAAGCATTGAGAAAGAATACGTGTGTGTCTTCGTGTTTTTCAAACATTTCCTTTCACAGTTAATCTATCTGTGGGAGGAGGATTTAAGAGAATGTGAGAAAAGAGACATTGTGTGAGTCTGTCTCCAGAAAATGAAGTATTTATTTTAGTTATTGCTGTTGCTGCTGAGAGTTGACTATATGTTGTCAGTGCTTATCACAAATTAATTCATAGATAATTTATAAATCAGGCTCTTTTAGAGGATCTTAAGTCTTTGGCTGTGGTGTTAGACAAACACGGATCAGTGGCAGTGTGTCTACATTCATTAATCTGCCTTCCCCTCTCTGTCAGTGGAACAAAGAGCCCCTAATGATCTCCTCAGGAGAGCACAGTGTAAACCCTGGGCACATCATGTGTGTAGATAGAGACCAAAGTTATAACTTGATATCCTTGACGTGACTTGTTTCATTACCATCTCTGATTGTGCTTTTATCTTTTTTTTTCTTTCTTGAATCCAATAATACACTGTAAGACTCCTGTCTCAAATCTCAAGTGTCTCTGTCTCTGGGAGCCATGAGATTCTTTTCTTTGTCTAACTGACCTGAACCCCCAATCAGTTGAATTTTTCATTAGTACTGGTGTCACAACTGACGCCGTTTCCATTTATAAGCCTTCTCTTGTAGATTGCCTGTCCATCCTTGAGTGCATCTTGTTCTAATTTAACCTTAGATTGGATTTGTAACAGTTTACTGAAGCTACTGCTTTTAGATGCAGTACATTCAGCAGGTGGCAGTGTTTCCCCTCACTTCAACACAGCCCCTCTTATGGGTTCCTCTGTTCTGTTTCTGCCGATGCTCGTAAAAGTGGAATCACAGTCCGTTGAATCACTTGTTCCAGTGGTGGTACCTATTTTAAAATTGAACACAACAACTTTGGTGCTTAGATGGTCAATTTTAGTGCACACTGGAAAGGTTTAGTGGAAGAAAGAATTGTGTTCATCTATGCTGGAAACATCCAATCATCCAATTAGTGATTTTAGCTGAGTTCAGACAGATACAGCTGAGGTAGGCAGGAGAGTAACAGGAGCAGCTACAGATCCATAGCAGAGGCTGTCTTCCTGCACCTGACCCTGATGTTCCCATCATGCAAGCTGATGTGTATCTTGAGTTCTCCAGCAACAGTTCATTGATCTGCATGAGCATTTGATCAGTAAGTCAATCTCACAGTCCTTGGATGACGTTTCAATTAAACTGACTCTGGTTACTTTGGTGTGTGTGAGTAAACTGATAGTTAGATATTTACATTTATCCTCTTGGCTGTGTTATTTGTCTCTTATTCTTTTCCTGTATCTTATACTATCTCTTATACTCTTATTTCACATCTTCCCTTTTTACAGTAAAAGGTAGTGCTCTGTCCATGGTCCTGAAACAAATATCAAAGAGGATGATGTGAAGACAGATTAGGACTTCCTCCATAAACAAGCTCCATTTGTCTTTTCTTTTTTCCCACCCCTCCTTTGTCTCTCTATCTCTTGGTCCCGACTGTCTCCCTAGTTTTTTTCCCCCTCCATTCGCTCTGACACTCGCTCTTCCTCTCTCTTCCAGTCACCCTCTCACTCCCTGTCTGGTTTCCCACCCCCTCCCTCTTTCTCTTTCTCTCTCCCCTCCTCTTTCTCTCTGTAAGCCATTTACTCTGCTTTTCATGCAGCGGGGTTTAGTCCTGAATGGAATGACCCTCTGCTTTCCCTTCGCTGGTTTCTCTTGCTTAAAACATTGCTATTGTCCTGCAAAGTCTCGGGGGGGGGGGCAAAAAATAGAAACGGGACAAGGCACAGTTCATCTCCTGTAAGTATGCAGCCTTTCTTCCATTTACGTTGTGCTCAGGAATAGGTGTGTGCGTGTTTGAGTGCACATGTGAGTATGTGGTTAAGATGTTCAGATGCAGCTGTGTTGAAATGATGCAGCTTTTATTACACTGTATTGGTGAATATTAATCGATTTGTGGTGGATAAGTCAAAGATATGTCATTTTCATTTTTAGACAGAGGCTGTGTGCAGTAGATCTGTCCCAGAAATGATTAGAGCTCATTCAGGAGAAAAACATCGCTTTTAAACTGGAAAACATTATTAAATTAGAATTATTAGACTTATTAAAGAAGTAAGTAAATTGTAAAAATGTTGATCCATTGACAGTGAATTGAATACATTGATAAAGAATTACTTTTGTATACATTTTCCCCATTGTGAAAGGGATAAATCTTTCTGGGCAGGGCAGGAGACTCATGTTGTAGGACTGAGTGTATGTCGTGTTTTATTACACCAGTCTACATGGCAATAAATTGAGACAGAAAATATATACAGTAACAGTTGAATCTTTCCTAGGAAATTAATGCATCAGTAAATTCAGGACTCACAAGATGATTTTAATGATTTACTAATAAAGTCACAGACTGTCACAGTTTCACATCTCCTGTATTAAGCCAAGTGCTGTATTTTATCACCTGCACGACTTCCTGTGTTCGTGAAAGGATGTTACGAAATCGGTTGTCCTTGTTTGCCTTGGATGTAAAAGCGTGTGCCGGCACAGGTCGATTTGCTAGATCAACTTAGTCCCCAAAGACGAGGGAGATGGAGACAAAGAGATCACATTCAGCCTTGTAACATAACAAACATCACTACCAGATGAAGCCAAGCTCTTCACAGAGATCACAACCCAGCCCCCCACCCCCCCCTTGGCCAAAAAACCTCCTCTGGGTGCTTTTCTGTCTTTCTCATGTTTTTCAGCAATGTTTAACTTGTTTCTCCCCTTTCTGTCTCTTAAATCTGTTGTGAATGTAACATCAAAGTGTCCCTGTGAGATCACACCTTTGCTGTCTCATAATGGATTTGACCTTTCTGAACTCACACTCCCTCCTTCCATAAAGTGCATGTCCCACCCGCCACTGTTGGCCGTGCCGACACGTCGATCTTGATTTTTTTCTTGAGTTACATGCCACCTGCTTCCTCTCCCACTGGTTTTAAACAACTGGAACTAATCAAAAAGCTGCTTGGCATTTTCCCTCCTACATCTAAATTTTCACCTCCTCACTCTTTATTTTTGTCTTCCTCTGTCATATTTTGAAACCACACAGGGAAAACAGTGCCTTTTTTTGAGCATATGTTGAATGGAGTGCTGTATGGACAGAATAAGGATGGCACTTCCCTATTATCTTATCATGTTAAGACATGAAAGACAGCTTTCTTGGCTAAGAACACACACCGCACTGGGTCTTCTGCTGAGGTTAAATCCCAAAGCAGCACATGTGTTGGTTTTCTGCATGTTAGAAAACCCTCTTCCTGCTATTATGCTGAAGAAGTGGTTTCAGAGATAATGCTGGAGGTTTTCACCACAGACCCCATTCTCTTTGAAAGAGCAATCAACCAGCATTTTACTGCCAACTTTGAATGTTACTCAAATTCAAATATATTTGGACGTTAAAACGTACAGTAAAAACAAAATTCAGAGGTGGCGAAAGTACACACATTATTTTCTCTAGTAGTAGCACAGATACTTTATATAAAAGTAAAAAGTTATCTTAAGGACACCAGCTGTTTATTTGTGAAGTTAACCGAAACTTCAAATGGGGTTGAAGTATTTGTACTTCATTACTTCCCACCTTTGCACAAATCAAATTGTACAAGACACACAACACAAGTCCTGTAAGTTTTTATTTTGGCACATGATTTAGTTTTATTATTTTATTACTCTTTTTTTATTAGATTTAGTCAAAACTAGGAGAATGTAGTTGTAAATACCTTGAATTATCTTTTTAAGAGAGTCCACACGTTTGGGAAGAGAATATTGTGATAATTCTCTTTTACATTGTGCTTGATTATGTTCTGCATGTGTGTATAAAGAGACACAGTGTGTGTGTCTTCACGTGATATTTGTGTGGGAATCTATTAATCTAGATAATCAGGCTGGAATATTGTGCTTCTACCTGTCTCTCACTGGGTGTAACTATTAACTCCGTTTAATGGATCTATGAATTATCCATTGTCAGACTGGCTGGCTTCAGTATTACATTGTTACACAAGCCACACTACATTACTGGTATTCTTGTGCTGCCCTTTGTTGTCCTGGGATTGGTCTGCTCTGTACGGCTCAAGTGTGTCCAATGACCGGCTTTATGCTGCATGAAACCTGAATTCATTAAGCTCACATTGTGTCCCAGTCGACACCCACATTTTCTCTCCGTCGTTCACTCAGTAGCTTTTCTGCTTTATCAGCAGCGAGGAGAAGTTGAGTAACAGAAAATGCGGATACAGGCCGGTCATTGAAATATAAATGTTGTGCAATGCAGTCAACTAGCACAATAGAGGTTCAGTCTTCTGGTTTTCCATTTTCCTACTTTTTTTTATCCTCTTAGTGGATTTTGGTGTTGTGACACCTCTTTTCACTGCTCAGGTGTAGCTCTTTGTGCCAACTTCTGTTCTTTTCCCCAAAGTCGGCCAAGAGTGTTTTTCCCACAGCACTGCAATCTGCCACAGTGGCCTGTATATGTTCTGTTGTTGTGGAAAGACCACCACTGTTGGAAGCTCCGTTCTCTGTGGACAAAAATTAGTCTAAGCTTTCCGTAAACAAAAATAATTTCTTTCATTAAGTGTTTCTTTCAGCCAAGCTCTTGGTTCAACACAGTAAACATGATGACGAAATAGTTGAGCTTAACATTCAGAGCTACAGTATTGGTGCACGTTGTGAGATTCAATGGCTTCATTTTTGTTTTTGCTCCCATTGTAACAGAGTTGTCTGTGACTTACATACTCTCTAACTGATGAAGAAGATTATTGTAAATCAGACAAGAGAGGTAAAAGGAAAACATGTTTTGTAATTATTTTATGTCTGGGCTATCAATTGCCTTTACACCGTTATTTCCTTTCATGTAGTTCTTGTTTTTGCCTTTTGTGTAGGAAAGAGCAGAGAGTCAGCCTGCGTCAGGCAGCATCGGTCATGGCCTTTGTCTACATAGCTGCTGACATTGTCTGTATCTTTTCATTGTCCATAATTGGGCAATTTGTATAAAACATTGTTATTGTGGGCCATTATGGACTGGTTAGTTCAGGAATGCCACTGGAGTTAGTGACATGTTTGACTTGATGATAGAGAATGTACGTAGGAGTGATGGAGAGTCTGGTGGGTGAGGAAGGTGATGTGAGGCATGTTTATGAATGAATTAGAATATTAGTCAAATATTATATATGAAAAAAATACCATTTTATGATTTGCCACAATTGTACATTTAATGTTTTTAGCTCTAGATGGTTAAAACACTAAACAAACAAACAAACAAACAAACAAACAAACAATTGTACTTTTTTAGTTTATATTTAAGACATTTACTGTCAAGGCTGCTTGTATCTGAACCAATAGGATAACAGTTTCTATAGGAGTGTATAGTCAAGTGATCTGATCTATGTAATGACACGCATACATTACAGCAACATGGACCTACAGTGCATACCTAACTGCAACTGTTGCTGTAATAAGGTATACATTACAATGTACCTCAGTTATGTATTACAACAACTTGAACCTCCAACAGTTTACCGTCACTGAGATCCCTGAAGAGTGTTGTATAAACACTCAAGGAGGTGGTGTCTTTCTGCTGTTCCTCTAAACAACAACAGCAACAACAACAGTTGGTGTTTCTGTAGGAAGAGTTATGCTCTCAAAAACAAACATGGCTGCTCATTTTAGGTTTATCTGAAATCATTTTGATTCTCAGCTGTGATAATTGAACAGTGTTCAAGAGAACTTTTGGCAAATAAGACACACAATTTAATATTTTTTGGAGGTTCAACTTTTCACAAACACCAGGACCCATCCTTGAAGCACCGTGGAGGGATCCCTGTGGTTTGGGACTTTGCTGGTTCGTGGTCTGGACGACGTGCAGCCACTAATTAATTTGTAATGGTTTTGTGAAATTCCACAGGAATATGACGTTATATGAGGTTACAGTCACATATCAAAACCACCAAGATGGAGGGAGCAGGTAAAGTTGTGAAGGCAACTGGCTGAGGTTGCGGTGATGAGAGGTGCAGCACTGACAGGATGGATCAGTGTCAGTGAAGAAGGAATACATGAGTCTACCAATGGAGTAACTCACCTGACAAACACAGCGCAGGGCATTTATTAAATTATTTGGAACCACTTTATAGTTTGTGGTCTACATTCACACCTGCAGTGCTGGTGAAATACACTTGTGATGGCATACTTTATCATTTATGGAGTAGATTAACTGATTTTGAAGCATCTGTATTTGCATATGAATATTTTTATTTTATTAAATACCATTACTTCCACATGCTTCCACAAGACATGTGCAGGGAGTTTTTTTCTGATAAAAATTTTAAAGGCACAACTCGCAGAGATACTTAAGGTGCCAACACTAACAGCTGCCATGCAAAGATGCTACCCGGACTTTATTTGTTAGTGATGACTAAGTGCACGCAGGGCTGGATGATTCATTGCCCCAGTGTATAGAGAGTCAGCTGTAATTTCACTCTGCTGCGTGCAGCATTGATATGAAGTGTTTTGTCTGTTTGTGATTACTAAATCATCAAGTTGATGCATGGTTTCTCTACTATGAACCAGTGCAGGCTGACGCAGGAAGCAATTACTGTTAACTCTTACATTTGTGGTTAATTAAAGATCTTCCACCTCTTTGGGATAAGCAGGTTATTATCGCCACAGGAGGAGCGCCAGTCCATTAGGAGACGTCACTTTCAGGCTTGTATTTTACTGCAGTCGATTTTAGTCTTTCTGGTTCCTACGTGTATGTTGTCTTCTGTTGCCTCTGTGACAGTGAGGGAGTGCAGTGTCTAGCATAATGTGTTTTTTTGGCATGGATCAATAACATTTATATAGCTACTACTGCTGGAATTGACGCTGCCTAATGTTTTAAATGCTCTCAAACCCAGAATGTGACTTCAAAAAAGTAATTTTCCTTTTAAATTTATTTCCCTCCCACAATTAAACAGTTTGTTTTCTTGACCTGAGCTGTTGGTACTGGTTTTAATGAGCTCAATGCTTGTGCATTCAGGCTGTAAGGAGTGTTTGGGTTCCAGGATCTTAATGCAGTAATTGGCTTAATGAGACTGTAACTCATGCTCTTTAAATGCCCTCTTTCTCTTCAGCTTGTCTTTCAGATGGTTTGGTCTCTCCTCCAGTAAATGAACTGGGAAATGTGGGGTTAAATTTCTGCTTAACTTTGGGGTTTTAAAAGAATATCATGTGGTGTTTGGAGCAACCTTTTTCACCCCAGAGTCCAGAGCTTTTTTAAAAAACTTAATCTCTCTCATGGAGATGATATTGTATAGACTGGATTTATCTATATTTGGAGATTAGGTTGCAGTATTTGATCATTTTGTAGTGTTAGATGTAATTTATATATACATGTTCTGTATATATATGACTTTGTACCTGAGAGTACTGTCTATGTATATAAATACTGTATAATTATGTGCATACTTAATAATTATGCTATTTAGTAGTCTACAATCAAATACAGTAGCTTGATAAAATATTAACTTTTATATATTATATTTCAGTTCTATCAACAGGCCACTGAGCCCCCATATATTCACATACCTTCAACAGTTTATTTATATCAGTTTAATCCAGAGATAATTTTATAACTTTATTTATATAGTTATAAAATGGTAGCTCAAAGAGCTTTACATTAAGACTGATGAAAAAAAAAAGAGACTGTTTAAACAACCTAAAAATACACCCAACAAGATGATGTATTTTAAAGGGCGTTGATAACATGAGCACATACATCACACAAAGTCTGCTGTTTCCACCAGTCAGCTTTGGCTCTGTTTGCATGGTTAAACTTAACTGCACTGAAGAAAAGAAATGATGAAGGTCAAGTATGAAATTAATTGAGGTTTCATGCTTCAGCGCCCCTTCGAACATGCCCCGGGACATTTAGGGGATGTTATTTATTTACAGTCACACAGTCTTTCCCTGTCAGCACTTACCTCACTTACAGTCCACAGCAGCCCTTCCCTGTTACCTGCTTTTGCTGTCATTGGACATTTCACAGAAACACTGCAACTCATATATTACAGCAGACAAGTTTAATGTGATGCTGTAGCACTGTTTTTAATCAAGGGAGGGACTCGGTACACTGTTGGCCTAATTTGCTCAGTGGTTCTTGTACATTCTATCCATGCTGTTACACATGGAAGAAGGAAATGACGTTGCATCATCAACAATCACATGCTATGTTTTTTTTTATGAAGCCATCATCCAGTGATATTAATAGCATTACTTATACATGTAGGATTTTCAGTGTAAAAATATATTTGTTATTAGGAAAGAATGCCTTCCTTTGCCTAATCACACATTTATGTGTGAATCCAAAGTGTAGACTGTCCTAAAATACACAGATTACTGTCAATAACACCCTAAAGAGTATGTACTCTGAATCATGGCAGTGGTCTTACTGTAATTAAAAAAATTCCCCCGAGACCATGTTTACAAAGCTAAGTATTTAATTACAAGAGGTAATTAAAACCAAAGCTAGGCACTTTGATCCATGGCCACACATACACACACACAAACAGACCACTTACAACGAGCTCTGGGTAGAGCTGAAATGATCATAAACCATAAAGGATTTAAGTATTATACCTCAATACATGATATTTCTTAGTTTTGGTTATATTTTATTTGCCCAGATTAATTATAATATAACCTGTTAAAGATTTTGGACTTCTAGAGTTTGAGCTTATTGGTTGGCTGGACATACAATTAGATGTTGTTGTAGCTATTCTCAGTCTGAATATACAGGATTTTTACTGTAAAATGTAAAACCTTTAAAAAAAATGTAACACTAAGCTAGGCTTTCTGTCCTCCAACACAACAAACTCTTCCCAGCCAGCACTCTTCAGTCACGTTTCCACTGTTGACTTCCTGCAACCACTCACCTTACCTCCCCTGAGATTTCACGAGACTTCTCCTTGAGTGAGACTTTGTTAGACACACAGCGGATCAAGCGAAAGGAACAGAAAAGGTTTAATTTCTCTGTATGGTTAGGTTCTCAGACAGACCAGTCAGTGGCAAAAACAAGCACTTTTGATGGATGTATTTTGACGATGTGCAGTTGGAAAGGACTATGTTGCAGCTCGTTTTGTGAGTACAAGGCTGCAGCTCTCCTCTCCATTCAAATCGTGTTGTCCCCATTAGTCACTTTGGCGCAAAACTCAGAGAGATAAGGTCCAGGTAGAAAAATAGCCTTTAACTCTAGGGGAGGAGAATTACTTCAGGTGGTCAAGGTGACCTTGAGTTACAGTGCAGTATGATATTTACACTTACAGTAATTTTAAAACGATAACCTTCACCTGCTTTGAAAAATGGAGAAAGTGAGGGTTATTATTGCAGCAAGGGACAAACTACAGTATGAATCGTGCTGCACTGGTACAGTGTCACTGACTGCTGCGTGAGGTCAGATTTGAGGTGGTTCAGCAATATAAAGATATTCTGACATAGGAGGAATTTTATTTGACCTTTTAACCTTGGTCTAGTGGCACCACTTAATATGTTGTAACTTAATCTGAAAATTCATCATACATAAGCTCCTCGTGGTGACATTTTTGAAACAACATAGCCTTTACTTAATACCATCACTGCCATTTAGCTTTCCTGAAATAGCTGACTTTTTTACTGTCAAGCTACGAAACCAGCGGACAGGGGGGGGACAGAGAGGAAGCAATGCATTCTGGTCTTAGTTGTGTAGATGACTGCTGGCTGCCGAGTCCTATCTCCTCTCTGCTTCACTCACTCACTCACTCTCTCCCTCCCTCCCTCCTTCCCTCTCCAATCTGCACTGCACTGAGAGAAGCATGTGGAGGAGAATTGTAAATGTGCCGAGCTTTGTGAATGTGTGTATCCTGAGTGCGTTTCCGGAAGAAGGGGAAGCAATGCAAGAGAGGAGATAGGAACTACAGGAGGGAGCGCCTGCATCGCTCCCCTGTCTGTGTACTGTGTGTGAGTGTGCATGTATGTGTGCGCACGCTGCAATGCTGAACAGGGAAAGTCGTTTCCTCAGCCCCCCCCTCGCTGGGATTATGTAGTGGCCCAGGGCAGCGTTGCGTCTCAGGGAGTGTGGAGTGGGATCAGGCCTGCAGAGAGTGGGATGAAGGGCCGGAGCTGCTGGGAGTCGGGGACGGTCCGCTCCCTCTGCAACTCGGGCTGCCTGAGTAAACTCAACCAGGGTCAGTACAGCTATAGCTAAAGCTATAACACAGGAGCATGGAGCTGTCACACTCCTCTCCCTTTCTGTCCAACGGCAAAACCTTCCTCATCCTGCTATCTCCTCCTTATCGTATGTCTAAGAGGTAGCTGTCATTCCTTCATCCATCTTCCTCTCTCTCTGGCATCTGTCATCTGTCGCCATGGATGCTCACTCATTTCTGCAGCCTCCTCCAACAATGCAGAGCCTCATGCTGTAAAAAAAAAAAAAAAA
>NW_023339718.1:8830018-8830413 GCF_004916995.1 Morone saxatilis
CGCTCAGACTCATTTCCTCTCTTTTCTTTGCGCCTGCTCCACCTCACATTTGCATATGGATGAGTCAGAACCTGCCAGGCCTACGTGTTGTTTTGGCAACGTGCATCTGTGTTCGCATACTATGTGTGAGAAGTGTATTGCACCATCAAAAGCTGCAAAATGCGACACACTGCATATCCCAGGGTCCTAGAACCTGTCCCTGAGGACAATTTATTTCTAATGTAGTTGGGTGGTGAGGGCAGTAACTGAAGACTACGGATTAATATGATTTTTGCACTGTCCACTCACAAGCAACACTAGCCTGCCTAACATGTTGTCCAAATGGTAAACGATTTTGCACAGAACAAATCGATATTTTATTACGGCTTATGGCAGGTTAACAGCATCCTATACGG
>NW_023339718.1:8830526-8840125 GCF_004916995.1 Morone saxatilis
TTCATCCTCTCTCACTTCATCTATGGGTTTCTTGCCTATGGCAGAGTTGGACAGTGTTGAGTTGAACAGCTGTGCTCCTAAGCCCTGGGCTCTCTGTGTCTGCTCACTTCGCCTGTTTGTTCACTGAAATGAGTTTGGCAAAGGTGGTCATAGCGGTATTGTTTTAAGTCTTTTCATAGTACCCTTCTGGATGCTCTCCTCAATATAATATATAATAATATAACATGACTCAGAACCAACACATCACAACTCAGAACATTGATTGTAAAAAGTCTGAAATCCTCCAAGGACAATATATTACTAGATGTTTTCTAGTGCCAGAACATAATGTAATAGATCAAAAGCCTTCATAAGAATGGCCTGTATGTATCAGTGGTAATATTCAAATATAAAGGTGCTTTCATCTTATGTATTAACACTTAGTTTGTACTGGTGTAGTCCAAGAGATACACTGTGTGAGTTTGACATTGAAACGGGGATAAAGAAAATACATTTGAAATGCTACAGATTTAAGATATTTTAATACAAGATGTGTGTTTGGATATCATTTTTAAAAAGTAGCTCAGTCAGCTGGTTTGGAGTGGAGATTAATGTAACTAGTAATAGAAGACAGGAGTAGCTCTCAGCACATATAAAAACTAAATCTATCTATCTAAACATAACCATGGTTCTAGTGTTTGTCAGTAATTTGTAATATAGTGATTTCTAAATAGCTTCTTTCTACATCCAATTATTCGTTGGGTCCATTAACAACTAGTCAATTTAGCTGTCAGTACAACTAATAAAGGTAAACACTCAATTGAACAAACATAGAGATTAACTATGTGAGTGTAAATCAAAGCCTGCTGTCCATACCTAGCAATTAAATCACCATCCAGTGGTACCAATCAAAATAAAGACAACATGGTAGAACATCGATTCATGTAAATTAATTAGGCAGAGTTTAGTAACAATGGTTAAATGGTGGCTCAAGGCCAGTAAACAAGCTCAGTAAATCGGAGAGCTCGCTGTTACTATTGTGCCACTGTTGAAAAAGTAAGAAATAAAACAGCCCGGATAATAAGATGCCTTAAAAATGACGCAACTCCCCATGATAGAGAACTCTGGGAGGCACACACATGCAAGAACAATCATATCGGGTTGACATGCCATGCCATGTCATTGTCACTGTCATGAAGGCAGTGCTCCAGTTTTAGGCAGGAATTGGGATTTGTGAAAAATAAAGGAAGAAAACTGCATAAGAAAGCTACCAGAGAGAAAGCACAATTCTTACTTTATGTAAGGATTAATTCTTAATGCTACGAAAACCCTGATTTCAATCTGACATGCCTCGGAAAGATTTTGCTACTTTAATTAAATGAGCATGCACATGTTTACTATATTCTTAAATTTAAAAAAATAAAATAAAGCTGCCTCTTCTGTTGAAGTTATACCCTTGTATCATATTTTGTAGGCCTGGCCTGACTATTCACATCACTCCATTCATATCTAGTTTGTAATGGAAGAATTTGCCTTGTTCATTAAAAAAATTTATTTCTAAAATAAATGGACATTGAGTCATTGATAATCAGAATTAAGTCTGAAGTCAGACATTCGGAAATAATTTCTTACCCACTGGAAATTTGTTGGTGTGGGGCTGCTATGATGAACAGAATTATTTTGAGTGGTTTGTGGAGGTTTAAAACTACCATGTGAGATTCCACATCACTTTGATAATCAATTCTCAGTGAAGTATGTCTGTGTTTCTGAGGACATGAAAACTTTATTGGTATGCACAGACAGCTGACATTTTACCTTCATTCCTCCTTTGTTTCAAACACACATTGTCCTTACACATACTGTATGCATTTTTAATAAGGTTAGAGCCCAGGGTCAGGGCCCTCATCATTTTTAATTTTTCAAATATTAATGCACATAACTTAAGAGTACTTTAGAGACACCTCTACTACTCCCCTGTGAAGGTTGTCACCTCTTCTCTGGCCTGATGGCTACCTTCATGGCTCATTATTTTGCACAGCTAGCACCCAGGCAATTAGTATGATGGATCACAATCTTGCTATGATCCGGGGTTACTGTCTCATGCATCATGCTATATCTTTCTACATTATCAGGGTGCTCAATGAAAGACAGTAACTCATCAGTGAGCTCTTATCAATAGCATGGACTGTCAAATAGAAAATTAAAATTCTTGTCAACCTGTTAAAACTAGCTCCAGTTTTATTGAGTTAGAATTGTCATTGTAGAGCTTAACAGAAGTGGGTGATATGGATAAAAAACGAATTATTTTCCAGGAAATCAATTGAGATCCAAGTCTAAAGCAATCCTACTATCCTACTAATCCTATTCATACGCAACATTGCTCATTATGACCTAATACAAAACAGCCAGGTATTACATGGAGAGCTCAGACAGTTGACAAATTTGTATTGTTTTATGTTTAATATCATCCTATCGCCCAGCACTAATCCTTAGATTAATATATTAGAATAAGATGATTGTGCCGTCTGAATTTAGTATTAAATTAGTAATCGGTGCATGAACTTTACACCTCACACAGCAGGGAGAGTCAAATCCTGTCATTAAAGTTGTAATCCTTAAGATTTTAGTCCTGGTTTATATGGTGACACCTTTGGTTACCACCAGATTTTTAGTATGGATTATGTCCTGTGAATCTCTCGTGCATTTGAAGGAGTTTGAATCCAGAACGGGGATGGTGGACTCCGCCACTAACAATGAACAACACATATAAAGAGGTAAATACAGAATGTAAATACACTGAATACCTATTTCAGGAAAAAATACTGAAAATAGTAAAATAGAATCAAAAAAAGGTTTGATTTCATTAATATGTCAAAGGTTATAAATGTAAGTGAGATGCATCTCCAGGATGTGTTACTGTATTATATTTGTATGCATTTCTTAGTGAATGCACGGCTACTTTAAAATTACACAAAAGCTAATTATTACAGACTGAAAAAATTTGCATGTTGTGAGTCAATGAGACCACTCTGCCAAAAGCATTAATATTTTACATTTGTTTTTGTATATATAGTACAAGCCCTGTTTTACATGAACCAGTTTCCAAGAGACACTCCTCTTCTCACAGCCTGAACTGTTTGCATGCATGTAAATGAAGCTGTATGTGTGTGAGCATGCATGAAAACTCTTTCATAAATATAATGCACATCAGACAATGAAGAAATCACTGCCGATTGTTTCAGATGGTAAATACAGGCTTCACATTTTACTTGTGATTCATTGTCTCTAGAGCAGCAAACTTTTTTTATTACTGCAATAAAATCCTGGAAATCCTGTCACAATGACCAGACCTGTGCAGATAAGCTCAGTTAGTATTCTAAGGTTGTAGCATAATTAATGACCTCAACCTTCAGACTGTAGGAGTTATGCAGTAAGCAAGAGCCATTTCCCTCTCACAGGTTTGATGCACCAGCTGGGAATTTATAAAATTCACTCAGCATACCAGAATATAAATCTACAGTTTAATAGTCAGCAGACTGATTGTTTTGTGTACTTTTTGTCTATCCTAGCACATTATAAAATGTTACTGAATTAAAGCTAATGTCTTAGTTGCTGCAGTTTGCTGTTAATCTTTTCTTTTGTTGTTTGCTGCTTTCTAAGAGTGTTCGATTGGATACACAGCCAGAGCTGTACTGCAGAGCTTTGGGGACAGTGATGAGTTGCACTGCACAGTTTCTCATTTGCTTGTGGAGAGCTGAGTGCCGTGTTACTCAGTTTAACCTGCTGTCTCCTCTGTTTGTCTGCCCATGATGTATCTCAGGGGAGGTATGGAGCCAGTTAGCAATTACTGGCCAGGATTACACTTCCCTCCCGTGGGACGCATCCTCGCTCTTCATCTAGCATGTTCTCTCTCCTGTTTCTGATACACTTCTCATATATTCTCTTTATCTTGCACACTCCATCAAAACAGTCATCTCCCTCTTTCTTTGCTGTCAGTGCTCAAAGAAATCCTTTCCAACCACCAGGTACAAAGTCTGTGCTAAAAATACAGTGGTCATCAGATTGCATGTGCATTTAGGCTGGCTAATTAGAATCAATATCTGATCATTATTATTATTGTAATACTGATGAGGACATAGCACAGTATGTATTCAAAAGCAAAAATATGGCAATATGATGTGGTCTGATAAGTTGTCTCTTACCTTTAGTATCATACTAGTAACATATTAGACCGTATAATAGTATATTTTACCCGCAGTTACATGTTACATGTTTACATGTAACAAATTCCAACTTCATGATGGTCAAACATCCAGTTTTTGTTGAAAGTGATTTCCAATATTTTGTCTACCTAATTTATTTGAGTTTAGGCACTCACAGCACTTTGTTAAGGTTACAGAAAGATCAGGGGACTTGGTTCAGTACAGAAAAAGTTAACAGTGACTTAAAGGACAAAACACATTGTGCTTAATACATTATAGTAGCTGGACAAACAAAACAATAGCTCTAGATAGGGCCTTTCACGTTTTGTGGCCATCTGGTGTCAAAGTTCTGCACTTTATACACTCACCACCCTTGCTTTTGTGTGGTATATACTGTAAAGCACTGCCATAGAAAAAACCTTGCTTGTGAACATTGTCACCACAACATAGCTGAAATATAAATTAGTACTATATAAACTTAATTTATAGGAGACAGGATTATTGCAGGGCTGTTTTATTCAAACACATTATTTTTAGCTCGATGTACAAATGCATCGTCTATCTGTTTGGATCAACATTCATTCCTAATGCACACTAACAAAGATCTCATGCAGTTGTGTGCATGAGAGTTAGCTATAAAATCCAATTTTAAGGGTAATATGGATCCTGCTTATAGTTTAAAAAGAGCAGAAATTATGTTGTTAACCATAAAAAAGTTTGACTACACTCAGATACAGTCTAGACATAACTGCCTCGTGGCTATGCTGCCGGCATGTTAATTCAGTGTGCCTGAATGTGCAATGCACATTAGCGCACTGTTTAAAATCCTCCATACTCATTTGTACATTTGTACAGTCCACAGCACCATGGTGACTCTGACCTGTAAAACTGCGCTGTAATAACCAGGAGAAATGAAAGCAAGCTTGTTGATAAAAATAAATTTTTTGACACAAGTCTCCCGTCTGATTAGGCTGTTCAGTTTGTTCATCTTTAATCCAGTGGGGCAGTACATTTCTCCCAAGTGCTCGGCTGCTCGACGTGGACGTCTTTCTGCAACAGGGTGACGTCTTGTCAGCCGGAGGCCTGGCTCCACTGATCTGGCAGCCTGTCCTCAGGGACGAGCAGAGGGACGAGCCCTGACAGTGGGACAGCAGAGAGACTGCTGCTCTCCCAATTACGTTCTCCGACATCCTATTCTCCTGCTTTTTCTCTCTCCCTCGCTCTTTTGTGCTCAACACTGATATGGACAGTAAAGAAGGAATGAAGGGCAAAGAAGCTGTGCTCATGCTGAGGAAGAAGATGGATGTGTGTTTATGTGTTGAAATGTTGTGATTTGATGGGCTGTGACCTGTAAACTTGTGTCCCAGCTCGCCTCAGACGCAGATATTTACTTAAATTTTCTCCTCTTCCCCTGAGGAGAGGAGGGTTCAGTGGGGAGACACGGTGGGAACTGGAAACAGACTTGCATTTGTGTCGATGCAGGGTGTTCTCCGAGGTGGTAGGCTGTGGGGGATGGGGGAGGTAGTCCGCCCTTGAGGCATGACTTGCGTGGTAATGGGCTCCTGGCCTTGCCTCGTGGTGTCGACTTTGCTACGGAGAGCCATCCATCCACATCTGTTGTTGGGAAGGAAGGGGTTGGAAATGTGAGGGGGCGAGCTAAGCAATGACTCTGATGCACAGACAGAATAGATTGGCTATTTATTGAATCAGGTTTAGTGTAAAACCAAGTCTTAACTTTTTATTCCAGGTCTGAGTGATATACAGTTGATATGTTTAGGCATCTTAAAGGGTTTTATTATCCAGTATTCAAACTTGTCTGGTAATGCTTGACATTTTATTGATGCTATATGGATCTGGCTCAGTGTAGGAAAGGACATTGCAGAAAGGGCATTTCTGACATACTTGTGGAAGCGTCAGGTTGCGGAAAGCTTTGTGTCCTCATTTCCTGTTGTCCTTAAAAGGGTGTCTATACTGTAGAGCCACTGGCCAAATGTGTGTTCTTGCAGCTCACTCCTTGTTTCAGTGAGGTTTTGGAAAGAGAATTAGTTTTGCAGAGGACGTGTTGTAAGTGGAGTCTCTTCTAAACAAATATGCCCTGGTACATGTGACAGTTTATTTTTAAGTGGCGACGCTAAGAGCTGCTGAACTCATTGGCAGAATGAGGGTGAATAATAAGAGCAAGACCTCACTGCAGTGCTGCAAGTGTCTCTACTCTCCCATATATTTTAGTTTACTTTTAAATGTCCCAAGAACTCATTTAAATGTGTTCAATGCTTATTCGGTCATAGTGCCCCACGAGCTTCTCATTTTCACTTACAACACCTCTGAAATGTCAAAAGACCAACAGTATCCTGCTTTTATCCTAATATTATCCAGACCCTGCTCTGTAATTTCACACTCAAATGTGGACGTGGTGCAGAGCACTGGGGTTGAGTTTTCTGCTGCTCGGACAGTGGGTGCCATTCAGTAACCTTGGTTTTCCAACTTGAACAGAAAATAGTCTCATGTTTTTGTGGAGGGTCCAGATTTTAAAGAAACTTGAGGGCAGGACGCATTTTGCTTTTAATCGAGGTCCTTTCACTTTGCACAATCTCAACAAACCCTTCCGTGGTTCATGAAATGCCCACCGGAACTAGTTGTTTGTTCGTGTGTGATACACAACTTCCTGTTAATACTGATTCAAAATTGAGGAAACTTGGTGCTTGAACTAACTAACTTAAAAAACTTCATGGCAGATGGTAGTCAGTCAGTTATTTTAAACTATTTTAGTATCTACAGAAGCAATTTTCCGATTCTCTTTAAGACAGTGAAATTAAAAATACATTTTCCAAGTTCTTATTCTGTGTCCTTTTCTGTGTCAATTGTTCTTTTCTCTTATTATATGATAAATATATGTTCAAATATCTTTCTTAAGTGTTTTTATATAAAGATTCCTCTTTTTTTCTCCTTCAACATATTTTTGATGACTCATTTTGAACTCCTATTAATAAATATATCTTATGAAATGTGATTCGGGGAAGGATTATTGTTGCCTCGTGGGAGGAAGTTCAAGACTACACAAATTAGCCAACTAACTTATCTGTTTAAAGCTGCTCTGCCATAGTCACACTCTATCAATTTAGGGCTTATTTCATTATCCTTTCCAGACTCTCTCTGAAGTTGCTCTTTCCCACTCACATCTTTTTACTCTCTCTTGCTTTCTTTTACACTGCAGATGCCTGTCTATCGACGCACTCTCCAGTCAATTTTCTGACTTTACATCGTCAGCTTTTTCCTCTTCTTTACCTCCGTTTCTCTGCAGTGACTTTATTGAAATTCAGTGTAATTTGATTCCTTCTCTGGGCTGCTTATGGGTGGATTCTGATCCATGTTCCCTTTAGGTTTTACTGTTGCTGTAGGGCTTCTGTGTTGACCTCAGGCTGGACTGTTTTGTTTTTCCCTTTAATGACCAGATAGTTGTGTCTCTCTGAAAGCCTATTCAACATGTTCACACATTACCTCGGAGGCTAGAGCTGAGTGGCCTGTGTGTGCTGCTTCTTCCTGGCTGAACTTTGGTTACCTTTGGGTGACAATGGATGCAGAGGAATACAAATATGGTGAGAGATTGTTTTCATCCCTTCTCTTTCTCCCCTTTGCACAAAATACATCTGATCTTTTGTGCATATGTTTGTAATCTTAGTGTGTTGATTGGAGCTGACCTGTATATTGACATGGCAAAGTCAATTTTAGTTTATAAAATATGCAACTATACCAACTTTATCAGCTTTGCTGTATAGACAATGCTCCTTACACAATGCGCTGTGTTTTATGAGTTTATAAGTGTTTTACAAGGTTGCACAAAACAAATTCCTCTGTGATTGTGTGGCCATTATAGTGATGTGAAAGGAAGTGATATGTTGCCCATTAAGTGACAACAAATTCCAAAAAGTTTATCAAGTGTAAAGTTGTGTTAATATAACCATGTTCACGATCATAGTTTAGCGTTTCAGCATGCTAACATTTGCCGATTAGCACTAAACTCAAAGTACAGCTGAGGCTGATAAAAATGTTTGTAGTTTTTCTAGTATTTAGTCATAACTATTAGACAAAGTACAATTTTGACCTGATGGTGGCGCTAGATAATAAGTCAGAGAAACAACAGAGTTTTTACAGTTTATCCTGAGACGGGCGTGGCTGAATAAACCACATTTCATGACAATCTATTTAATAGTTGTGGTGACATTTCATTAAAAAAAAACATAAACGTCAACTTCATTATGGTGCTAGATGAAAAGTCAGGGGATCACCAACAATGGATGTTATTAGAAGCAATCCACCCAGTAGTTGTTGAGATATTTCAGTCTAGACTAAAGTGGTGGACCGACTGAAGAACTTGTTCACATTGTATTTAATAAAAGTCATTTTGAAAACATTGTAATTGGAGCATTGTTTTTGGGCGTCAACGTCAGCTCTACTAAGCATTTAATGGGCTTCTTGTTTCTTGGTGGGCGTTCCACTGGACAAAGGTCATACTTGAACTCAGTATATTGCTGTTACATGATGTAGTCCTGAAACTGTAAGGCTACCAGCATCCCCTTGGTGGGGATCCATGTTATACTCATATGATGTAAATAGACTTGACAGAGGTGATCGTCTCATCCACAGCGAGGTCACAGCCATCTACCATGTTCTCAGGAGAAAGTGTTGCTGTGGTGCTGCCTCTCACCAAGACCGTGACAGTCTCTGCTATCAGCTACATAACAGACCTTTTTAATGTGACAAAGCATGCTCTGTATGGTAGTGTGTGGAAGACAGCAGAACGGCACTTTCTAGACATTAGAGCATTAGAGGGTCAGCAGAATGGACGAGAGGGTGGAGAGACTCTCTTTTTGCACTCAGACCTTTAACCTCGCTATTACAGAAATATATGTATCTTTTTAAGATAAACCATGTCCTCATTTTCTTTACTTTTCTTCATGTCCCCTTGCTCTTTCCTCGTGTCTGTCATCTGTTTATTAAGTTCTAGCAGCAGCAGCATCATACAGCCCAGTACATTGTGTCAGCAGCAGAGTCCCTCTGGTGGGATTGTCAGGATGTTGCTGCTTTAAGCATGCCAGAATGTGCCATCGTTGAAGCTTTTTTAAATTCATCCCAGCCATATGGGCTTGTTTTGATAGCCTGATTTATAAAAACAGAAATGCAAACGTATAATTTTATATTGGCAAATATAAAATGTGTGAATATAGATTTGATACACGGGTGTGCAAATATTTCTTCATAATCAAATATTCTTCTTCAAATCATACATGCAAGTTCGCTGGTGTTTTGTTATAAAAAGACCTTCATAATGTAATTTATATTTGTAGGAAGATTGTGTGTTTGTGATTGTGATTGTTGTATCTACTTTAATTAAAGAAATCAGGAGTTCTGTTTTTTTTT
>NW_023339718.1:8840142-8871696 GCF_004916995.1 Morone saxatilis
TTTTTTGGGGGGGGGGGGGTTGTTCCTTTTGCAGTGGCACTAGGCTGTTTATGGACCTCGGTCGTACCCTTGGTATATTTTTGCCTCTAACTGTGTGTGATTGTGCGTGTAGGGTGTTCATACATGCGTGTGTAGTGTAGGGCTGACGCTGCAACACTGTTCTCATATGTTCTGTTTAAGCTTCAGTAACCATCCTAGTGAAAGCCAGCTCCTACTGCAAATGCTCATGGGTATGGAAAAGCTCTGTATATGAAATGCCCTGATAGAGCTTACATTTACACTTGATAAGCTTCTAAGAATCTCTGCAGAGTCACATTCAATGTGTCACTATCTAATGGGTGATATGTATGTGAAACCATCTGTAAAATCAGACTAACGGCTGTCCAATTAACACTGATTTCATGAGTGGTGCAAATCACTGTTAAATGTTTTGTTGTCATAGTGATAAAGTAATTTGTCTTTTTATCGTGTAAATTATTTTTTAATCGATTTCATTATTTAACCAAACTATTATACAAACCATTATTTAACCTTACCAAAATTAAGGTACATAGAAAACTCTTTGTGGCCACAGTGGCAGCCTATCTTTGCTGATTTAACACTATTCTTGTTTCTATAATGAGTTATCTGCCAGTGGAGGTCACTGAGCAATGGAGGAGTTGTATATTTTTTTGCCATGGTAGCTTGGGAACTGTACATATTTAGCAGCTATGTAGTTGGAAATGTTAAGGGAAAAACTTCTTTGTTAAACTTTTATGACTTATGTACTCGCAAATCGCAATAATCCTCTCTTGTTCAAAATGGTGTATATATGACCTCTGACCTCTCTGTTCTAGATGACTCTGGGGACGAGGAGCCTACATCCCAGTCGGACCGGAGCGAGATTCAGGGCACCCTAAAGATACTTGTCAGCAAGCTTGATGACCTCAGCACATGTAATGACCTGATCGCCAAGCATGGGGCGGCCCTGCAGCGTTCCCTGAGTGAGCTCGAGGGTCTGAAAGTCCCTGTGGAGGGAGGGGAGAAGATCAAGGCAGTCAATGAGCGAGCCACACTCTTCCGCATCACTTCCAATGCTATGATCAATGTAAGTAGCTGGGACAGACGAGGCTACGGTAGTGAGCAGAGATAAGTGTGACAGGAGTGCTGTCGTCTATAATGCCCTGGTTAGTGAGAGATGAAAGATGAGATCACTTCACACTGTGGCATGTTAAACGTGAGTCAGTGAGCTGCAGGCATGGAGGCTGCAGGTTTAGAGAAGCAGCTCCAGACCTTATCAGATCCTGTTGAAATCTACCGTCTCTAACTGAGCTAGATTACCAAAATATCTGCTGTTGTAGTCAAATAAAGTCTGTTTTATTTATATATCCCATATTTGCAAACTGACAACTTTTCCTCAAAGGGCTTTACAGTCTATACAACACACGTGAAACTATCCCTATAGTTTTCATTTGATCAGAAAAAGCTCCCCCAAAACAATGAAACATAAAAACTCTCTTTCACATTAACAGATTGCAGTTTGGCCTACTTTTAACACAACAGCAAACACTAACAGGTTTTCAGTCACCACTGTGTGTTGGATCTGATTACCAGCATCAGAATAAGAAATACTCTACTGTATCCGGCCCTGTTCTATTTTCCTCAATGGTAAATACCATGGGCTTTACAGTATGTTAGTGGACGAGAGTTCAGGGAATGGTTGAGGTCCTGAAGGAATGATACTAGATAGTGGGTGAGTTTGGGGGGAGGCAGACAGGAATAGCCCCTGCCCCCCTCCTTTCAAACCCCCTTCCCTCCCTGCCTGGTGAGGAATGTCAGAGCCTTCTGGACCTCAGTTAGACAGACAGACAGACCTGCTCTGACTAAAGCCACACAATCACACAAGGTTTGTCTTTCTACCTGCTTCTGTTGTTTATTTGTTTGTTTTTTACAATAATGCATGCCTGATTAATTTTTCTTTGAAATATCTGTTATTTAATTAATATTTAGTGGTTAAACGTGGTTAAAAAGAGTATTGTGACCTTAAGATTAAGTTTGAATCAGGCAGTAGGAAATGATTACTCATACTATGCTGACATTTGTGCTAAAGCAGCTTGTTAAGAAACTTCAGCCATAGTGTTATGGTAAGAGGGAAAAAAAGTTAAATCTAGATTGCACTTTAATTCTGGGAAAGGCCATTGATCAAAATGATGAGCCCCCTTGTTTCTTTCTGTCATCCATTTTGTTTTTATTAATTGGTATGGGAAATTGAAACATACTGGACAAGCAATAAAATAGACCCTCTTGGATTACGTAACTCATTAAAATGCCATTAGGTTTGCCAAGAATGTACTTCTAACGAGAAAAAGTGCTGCCACAAACTCCTTGCAGTGATTTTCGGTCTTGTAATTGGATTTCTGCAGTCATGTTTTTAGGCCACTTTTAAGACATGTACTTTGCTCTAAATATTATAATAACTGTAGATTTTTATGTGTTTTTCCCAAAAAATGAGGCTATACATAGAAGAGGGGGGAGGGGTTGGGGCAAGAAGGAGGCCATAATGTCAAGACACAACTGCATGCTCTCTGCGATCTGACCTGGACCAGTGGAGAGGGTTGCATTCGTTCATTCAGTGGTGATGTAACTTCTCACATGTGTCACTGAATCCAGGCTCTTGCCTGTTTGTGTGTGCATGCATTTACATTTTTGTTTTGTATGGTTTAATCACACTTTACTCAAGTCCACTGTATTCTTTGCTATGTCACAAATTCTGCAAAGTGCATCAGGACTTTTAGTTTGACAAGGCCACCTCTTACTTATATATCCCGTTCTGCATGCCCATTCACTTTTTTAGCCTCTATCAACCCCGGCTTCCCCCCAGCCGAAGTCACATGCAGTCTGCGTTTGTACCGGACACTCAGCATAAAAAAAGTGGAACTATTATACTTTTCTTAGTGGGTGTTGAGTTTCATATCATGGTTATGTCTGAGGAAGTAGACCATAAACGTCACATGCACTTATAACATTTAAAGTGACGCTCAGACATTGATGTTTAGACACTTGATGCAAGACTGCTGAAGGTAAGAGACTGATTGGATGTTTTTACTATCAGGTGTTTTGTGATTTCAATACATTGTTTTAGTCTAATAATATATATTATATATAGAATACTATTCTAAAACTGTCAACATATAATGAAATTATAACATTACCATTGGTCTATAACAACTTAATACTATACTACCTGCCCTTAACAAATTAAAGTTCTTTTCCTTACCTTAATTGAACAGCCTGACCACATTGGATCATTCATGTATAATAATAGTGTGGTATCTTGTCTTTTGAAATAATGCGATATATTAAGTTATGTATTACTTGAAACACATCAAGCCTTTTCATTTTTTTTTGTTATGAGGCTAAAAATGTTCCAGAAATAATCTGTTTTCATTACCTTAGAATGAGACGTTTTTATCTGCAGTGGGAGCGGGTCCTCTTCCAAGGAGGCCGCCATGTTGAACCCCCATTTTTTTACAGTAGCGTTGAACAGACAAACCAAACACTGGCTCTAAGATAGGGCCTTTTACGTTTTTTTGCGAGTTTCGTTAGATGGCTTAGAAGGCTAAAATGTATTCAAATGGTTGCAATCTGCAACTTCACTGCTAGATGCCACTGAATCCTACACACTGGTCGTTAAGTTGTAGTTTTAGCTATGAGCTTGTATCGTTTCTGGTCTTGGTTTTGTCTTTATCATATCATGTGAAATAGCGTTCAAATTTCACTAAAAATATCACCTCTTTAAATATTCAGTGACTGTGTGTGTGTGAGTGTGAGCGTCAGGGATGGGGCTGATAAGCACTTTTTCAGCAGACAGATATGTATCCTGATTTCTGAAAACAAATCAAGGATAGAGTCAAGTTTTACCACATCCTTGTTTTTCTTCCTGCTGCCCTAAAAGTGATACTGTACATCCTGACTGCACTCTTACCAGACTGAGAACAGTGATTATTTGAGCTTCTTCACTCCAGCTTTCCGCCTGCAGACACATCTTTTTCTAAGTGGTTCAAACTGACTCTCAACAGCCCCTCTGGCTCTGGGACCAAAAAGACATTTGCTGCAAATACTGAGAAGACCATGTGTAGTCATGTGCTGTTCCATTCACGTGGGAAGAACAATAATCAACCCACCACAAAATGCTACAAAATTGCTCAATTGTGGTTAAGCAGTTTCAGAATGATTACTCAGAAACCCTCCTCTGAGGCCCAGTACTATACTGTCAGCTCAATGACTGTCACATGACATTCTCATTATGCATGTTTTCAGTGAGGTGTCATTTTTTTGACCTTTGAGCTCACTATGAGGAAAGGCTGTCAGACACGCAGTGCCAACAAATGCTGACATGAAATATATGTTTGCTCTGAAGTAACCTCTTTGTCTCTGCAGTAAAAGCAAGGCAGCAACAATGACTCATATATAGTCTGCAATGCAATCAGAGGTTTAACCTCTAGCTCATCACTTGCTGATGAATTCTATGTTTACGCTCCAAGGCACATTTGACACAGCAGGGAGACCCAGTAAATGCTCGGCAGACAGCTAATTAACATATGGATGATTGCTCGAAACAATGGTGATAAATAGTCTTGATTACAATGATTGACACATTGTCTTTACACCTTTTTTCTTACATCCCAGTATTATTGTAAGCTGTCAGGGAAATGTATATACTGATAATTTATTGCTGTTAGTCATCATCAGTCAGCAAGTGGAAAGTTACTTGAACCTTGTTAAGAATTATGAACAGCATGTTTTTTCGCCATGTAAATCAACATTTTCAGACTGTATATGATAGAAATGTAACTTTCAGTGCTGTCTGTGTGTTTATGTACTTGTGTTCCTCCAGGCGTGTCGAGACTTCTTGGACCTAGCAGAGACTCACAGTAGGAGATGGCAGCGGGCGCTGCAGTATGAGCGAGAGCAGCGTACCCACCTAGAGGAGACCATTGAGCAGCTAGCCAAGCAGCATAACAGCCTGGAGCGAGCGTGGAGAGAAGCACCCACGCTTGTTTCTACCGCACCTAGTGCCCCTACCACCAACAAGGGTGAGACTAACTTACTTACTCCTGTGTGACCTCAGGTTCAATATTATAGACATTTCACATGAGGAGGAAGGACATTTTAAGCTGTGTCAGAAGGTTTGAATTGGATTATCGTTAAGTTGGAGATGGTAATTACCTTCACCAAAGATCATGTGGTCTCTTCCATCAGTCTGTCCATCCATTTGTTTGTTTACCTATAACCAATATATCTTAAAAACAAATGCCCAGACTGGAAATGAAATTAGCTATGTACATCCATCCTCCAAGAGGAGACATTTGGTGCCTCATGACCTTTACTCTAACACAGTTTTCAAATCTCCTGACCCTTCGTCTCAAACATACCCGTATTCGTGCCTTCCACAACAAGAAACCCATTGATTTTAGTGACCCCATGACCTTACCTTTAGTGTGAGACTGTTCTCTCTAGAAAAATGACAGCACTAGTCATTTGTACAAATAGCTTAAAACCGCATTCAGTACCAAAACAGGAAGTAGTGTAACTTTCTTATAGCACAGCTTAAAGTTACAGGGAGCATACAAGTGTTTTTAAAACTGGAGAATGGGACGCCCTATGGCTGACCATAAACCTTAATGTTTGAGTCCAGCAGTCTTTCCATAACAGTAACCAGGTTGCCTGTACCTATTGAACCTTAACCACTGAAGCTGAACATGAGGAAAGACTCATGTTCAGCTTCTAGACTCATTGTTACTTGGGAAGACACTGAATGTTATAAGGATTTAGACTGTTGAACTGAAGTGACAGGTCAAACTTTGGCTGGACTTTATAGTTTTTTGACATCTATACAGTACCTTCAAATGTAATGGTTTACCAAAGAGATAAGTCTTTTTTCATTTAAAAAGTGGAGTGGTGCATTTCATAATCCCTCTGTGTGTTCATAAGAGAAAGTTAACCTGTCCATACTATATTAAATAGTATTAAATAAAATATAATGAAAAACAACAGTTTTGTGGAATTACAATATATTTAGACCATATTGGTGGTTGTTTGATGACTGAAGGTCATAGTTTTAATTTTTAATAGAATCTATTTTTACTGGAAAGTGTTCTGATTACCTGATATAGGACTTGTGCCTCTCTGTTGGAAGCTCTAGTTTATACACATAACGAATCACTAAACATACTGAAAATTAAATGTTAGACACTGAATATTAGAAGCACACCCCTAGGAACTCCCATCATTCAGGTTAGTTAACCAGCAGGAACATTGCCAATTTTACTAAGCTGATTATTCCTTGATTAATCGCCATGGGTATGTGATTATACGCTGCGCTCTCCTGAACCCTGTAAAATACAGACTCACTGCCATGTTATGCTTCTGCTAGTTTTGAATGCTGTTTACTTACAAATATATATGTCCTGACTGAAGGGAGTGAGAGGCTGCGCAAAGAAGAGGCAAGTGATGAAGATGAGGATACTGAGTACTTTGATGCCATGGAGGATTCCCCTGCATTTATCACAGTGACTGCCACTGAAAACACACAGCACAGGTCAGTCGCACCCAGGGACAACTGGAGTTAGTTAGCTGAGTTTTAATATTTAGACCAGCATGTGTGCATATGTAATCACAATAAACCATTTCTTTGGATGCTCTAATTTGTCATAAAGGGGATTTTGGCTCTGGCTGACAGCTTTCCTGCAGCAAAATAAACCAATTTCTGCTTTTGTTTTTGCTCTCTCAGTATATTTTATAGCATATTTGTTCACTGCAATGGAGTCCTTTTAGTGTTTTCTTTCTTATTGTTATGGCTCATCTCTTGCAACATATCCCACAACTCCAGTAGCACCATTAAGAATGATGGAAACACAGCACTCATCTGTAATACATTGCAACCTGTTCGCTTCATTGTGTGTGTGTGTGTGTGTGTGTGTTTGTGTTGAACATGAGAGAGCAAGGACATTGAGTCTGTTTATATGTCCAGTGCTCATTGTAGAAAATATTTTTATTGTGTTCCAGGCGATCTCAGAGTAATTTGAGTGGAGCGAGCGGAGGTCAGCCCAGTGACTGGAACCAGGACGACCATGTAAGTGTCTGTCCTCCTAACAAGTCTGACTAATAGGACTGACATTTGTGAACACTGCTGACTTTTGTAATCTCGAAATAGATTCATTTGTGCTGCTGGAAAGCTCACAGCTCATTGATTTATTTATATAACCCGTCTTCACTTGCTGTTCTCACAGTCCTCCTTTTCCTATCTGACATTCATCCTGTCCTCACATAAACATACACACACGCAGTCTTAGTCTGTGTATCCTACAGTCTTGTTGTCACCCCTGTGGTGTCACAAGATACACAGCTGCTTCATTCCACTAAATCTTAATTACCAGTCAAACATCTGCTCTTCTCTCCCTTCAACTCTGCCTGGTTTCTTCTTCTCTCTAACACACATCTGTGACTCTACCTTGCTCTGTCATTCTGTCTCCACTTGGTGATATGCTGCCAAGCTGTCCATGAAGTTGAAAGTGTTTCTCAAACTTGTATATATCTAATATTCTTTTCATCCACTCCTTCTCCTCCACCTAATCCCAGATGTCTCCAAGCTATAATGATGTGTCAGGGAAGGAGCTGCAGCCCCGCAGACAGAGGCGGACTCATGTCCCAGACAAGCCCAACTACTCCCTCAATTTGTGGAGCATAATGAAGAACTGTATTGGCAAGGAGCTCTCCAAAATTCCCATGCCTGTAAGTGCATAAAGCATGACCTCTCTCAAGTGAATCTGTGCCAACCTGTGTGTGTTTCACGCCTTCTTGATCCTCCCATTCAGGTAAACTTCAACGAGCCTCTGTCAATGCTGCAGCGACTCACTGAAGACCTGGAGTACCATGAGCTCCTGGACAAGGCGGCGCGCTGCGACTCCTCCCTGGAGCAGATGTGCCTGGTCGCTGCCTTCTCCGTCTCGTCCTACTCCACCACGGTACACCGGACAGCCAAGCCCTTCAACCCCCTCCTGGGCGAGACCTACGAGCTCGATCGCCTGGAGGACTTTGGTTACCGCTCGCTGTGTGAGCAGGTAACAGCACAGCTTAAGGGAGTTTTTGTTTACCCACTGATGTGCGTGCACACACGACCCACAAACTGTGTGTAAAAATAAGTACACGAGGTCAGCCTGTGTTCTCCAACAACAAGTTGATAAACGTTTTCTGCTTATATGAACACATTTTCTATATTTTGCTTTACTTTTATGTATATCTTCCTCTAAAGGTGAGCCATCACCCTCCTGCAGCTGCACATCATGTGATTTCCCAACGAGGCTGGACCCTGTGGCAGGAAATCACCATCGCCAGCAAGTTCCGTGGCAAATACCTCTCCATAATGCCTCTGGGTGAGACATTTCATATTCAGTTGGGAAGCAAACAAACTATATGTGTAAATAAAGGTCCCATCATGCAAATTATTTTACACAGAGTTTAGTTAAGAAAGACTCCCTCTTGAGAGTAGAAGACGACTGTGCTGCCTTCTACACAATATAAAGCCAGAGAAAAGGGTGTGAGAATGAATCAAGAGGGTTTTATGACCCTTTTGACACGTACATAAAGTATGGGTATAAAGGGAGCTCTCTATTGCATTGGGACGGCAGAGCGCAGGGGTCTGTTGGCTCAGATAAATGAGAGATTTGATAGATGCAGGTCCAGCCAAGGGATGCTATGGTATTTATCTGACTTTTCTCACTTCCTGCCTGCTGTGAGATGCCATGTAATAGAAAAAACTCTGAAGTGGAAAGCATTTACAGTCAAATACATGTTATCAATCTTCAAGGTTTAGGTCACACTGGAAGTAGGTGAAAATGTATCGCCTGTGCACAGGCCATAAATGTGTTAGAGGACATGTTTTTAAGCTGCCACTGGTAGAATTGACGGTGTTCACAAACAGATTTCGATTCACAAAAGCAAATACACAATTTAACACATCACTTTCAGGTCTGAAATTGCTGAATAGTAACAAAACAGCTGTGATATTTCTTTTCTCTTATAGCCTTTTGTTCGTGTCCCCTCCCCAGGTGCCATTCATCTGCAGTTTCAATCCAGCGGGAACCACTATGTGTGGAGAAAGGTCACCTCCACAGTGCACAACATCATTGTGGGCAAATTGTGGATTGATCAGGTCTGTTTGCAAGCACTTCTTATTGGTATCATTCATTCATCCACAGTTCCAAACCCACATCCCTGCCTGAAAACCCCCGATCTTCCAGAGTAGCCTATAAATGTTTTTTCCCTCCCGTGTTGCAGTAGTGTGTGGTAGAGACCAGCAGAGAAGAGCGCGGTGAAGAAGGGAATCAGAGCGAAGCCTTACAGTACATGAATAAGGAGCTTCACAATCTCTAGGGATTTATCTTTAGCTTTGATCTCTAATAACATCCTAAAATAACAGCGTCTTCTTTGTGAGAGATGGCCCAGTTATATTTGGGGGGGGGACCAGGTTTCACATCTGCATGCCTGTCTTTCTGTGCAGAATTGTGTCTGTTTTTAAAAAAAAAATGTAGAATTTTTTTTCTGTTTCTGCTTGAGCTGTGTGTCATATAAATATCTCTGTCTGTGTGTTTGTGTTTGCATGTATGAATATGGCAGATTCAACACACATATGTGTAGACATCTTCATCCATAGAATACTATAAGAGTACCGGCTCTGAATTATTAAGCCAAAACAGGAGGAAAAGGAGTTGGTAATGTAGAATAGTTTACAAATATCCAGTGTTTCCTGTATATTTATGTGTTTCTTTGAGAGTGTTCACACTGATGTATGTCAGCATTTTGCATCAAAACAAATAATAATTGCAAAGCCACTTTTGAATGTTTTGAAACCTCTGTTGATTACATTTTGTCATCACATTTGATTGTGGTTTTGTTATGCAAACCCTGTTTTTAGTTGAAAACTTAGGATTTGTTGTAGTGTAGCCTAACTAGCGACAACATACAATAAAAATATAGCTGTCATGGTTAATTTTGCTATCGGCATGTACATTAGAGATACTAGTCTTGCAAAAACAATACATCCTCCGCGTCGATACAAATTCCTCTCTCAAACTTTGTTTGTCAACTAAGAAAAAGTCTCACTAATATTTAGATATTTTTACTCTTAATTGTTTTGCTTTCTCCATTCAATACTTTTGCCTTCTGCCTTCATGCGTCGCTCTGCCAATCTGCTGCCCTCTGGTGCAGAACAGGGTCAGCCAAACAACTTCACACCAAACTATGAGAACTATTCTGCTGCTGTCTTCTATGCTGTCAGCCAGTGCAGTGGCAAACAGTGTTGTCAGGCGCACAGCAAATGAAGCCAGAGAAGGCGATCTACACTGCATCAACATGGGCGTATTAGGATTAGAGCCAACACTTCTTATTTTGTTTGACAGTGTTACAATCCTTGAGCCAAAGACAAAAGTGTGTGTCACAGGTTAAGTATGAGACTTGAAAGGTATGATCCTCAGCAGTGGCCAGAAATATTTATCATGCCACCCCCCATGTCCGTGTGGCCTTGTTCACATGCTGGTAGAACACACACAGTACAAACAATATGGCGACCTACTCATCAAAATATTGCTCTACAGTGCCAGTAGTTGTAAACACCACATAGTACCTTTAAAGCAGCTGGAACAAAAACAGCATTTCTCTAGAATATTGAATATTTGTGACCAAAAAAACATCATTAGTTCATCATCTTAGCTAATGTGATTTGTCAGCACTGTGTGGGTGTGGTGATCACATTTGATTAATTTCATTAATTACGGTGTCTCCCGGTTAACAAGCAATCCAATGACTGTCCTAGTTCTCACAGTTAAATTCTAATTGGCCCATTGAAATATGTGATGCCACCTACAAAGAAAACACAATAAAGAACATTTCTCATGTAAAATGAACTGTATGGTCCAACTGGAGCAGATGGTGTGTTCATGTAGGACTATATTGTTTATAATAAAAATGATTAAGACACTATGTTTTTGGAAGAAACAGAAACAGAAGACATTGGGACTCACTATTGATCAACCCCAGCTAACCATTAAAGTTTCAGTTTTGTGACCTGTCATCCACTGTAAACACACTGTGAATTAATAGCTTTAATACACTGTAATTGTGTGTTTCACTCTTTGTATGTTTGTGTCTCTATTTGTGCAGTCGGGGGACATTGAGATTGTGAATCACAGGACCAAGGAGACCTGCCAACTCAAGTTCTCTCCCTACAGTTATTTCTCCAGGGACGTTCCACGAAAGGTAAATACCTTCTTTCCACACTGATACTCAACAATGGCATGTTGTCATACGATGAGTGGTTGACTTGTGTGATGCTGCCTCCTGCTGGACAGTACCAACAAATAAATTGGTACTTAGAGTAGTGTAATATAGAAGAAGCTCACTGTTTGAGGTCACACAGCAGAGAGGTAACCTCCTTTGGAGTCGTACCAATTAACTAAAAATGGGGCACATGGCTGACTTTCTTGGTAGTGACTGATTTGGGATAAGCTAATGGAAATTTACCAGTGTCCTACCTAGGAGACTGTGCTTATAAATGCATTACATTCAGAGGAAAGGACATGGTGATACATCTACAGAAGGATAGCTTGCTTTGGTTTCTACATTCCCTATTGTACTTATGGACTATTTTCTGGTTTCTTTTCCTTTCTAGGTGACAGGTGTGGTGGCAGACAGTGGGGGTCAGGCTCATTACATCCTCTCTGGCACATGGGATGATAAAATAGAGAGTGCCAAGATCATTCAGAGCTCCCGAGGTGGGAGTGGATCAGAGGGCAAGCAGAAGACGGTCTATCAGACGTTGTCCCCCAAACTGCTGTGGAAGAAATATCCTCTCCCGTAAGGGCTTTTATCACAAACCCCATAAGGCAGAACATTGCAGTACATGAGTCATAGTAGTTGTATAACAGCTGAAATGTTCAGTCAATATGATTGATTGTAGAACATAAAACTGCGTAACTCTCGTCAATTCCCTTTTACTCTATCAGGGAGAACGCTGAGAACATGTACTACTTCTCAGCGCTGGCACTGACCCTGAATGAGCAGGAGGATGGAGTGGGACTGACCGACAGCCGGCTGAGACCAGACCAGAGGCTGATGGAGGAAGGACGATGGGATGAGGCAAACTCAGAAAAACAGAGGCTAGAGGAGAAACAAAGAGCCGTGAGGAGGAGGAGGGAAGCGGAGGCCTCAGACGCTCTGGATGACGGTATGAAATGTGGAACTGGACGTGTGGTGTCTGACAGCCAAAGAGGTGCTGAGTTAAAAGACAGAGACAGGCAGAAGGAAAGAATGAAGGGAGGGGAAGGGCATTGGGTTGTAAAGTGGAGTAAAATTCCCGTCTCATTTTCTCCTCTGACAATGTTAAATGACAGCTGGAGCATCAAAGGATACAAAGGATAAACTGAATATAAAAATAGCTTGTTTTTCTATTAAAAGGCAAAACATAAAAGACATAAATAACATCCAATGAAAAGGTGGACGCTAAATACTATGCTCACTTTCAGATTCTGGGTCATTTCATGATGAATTTTGAAACTATGCCGCATTGTTTTGTTGCGAGAACAAAGCATTTTTGATTTGCAGCAACTTTGATTTGCAACTCTAGCTAGCTTCTTGTATGTAGCAATGGCAGCTAAGGCTCATGGGTATTGTAATATTTAGAGCTATCTTCTATACCAAACTAAAGTACATGATTTTTCACTAAATAAAAATGAAATGATTAAAACTGATGGCAATAATACAAATTATTGTATTGATAAACTATCTAAAAGACTGTGTTTCTGTGTTAAAGAACATTGACAATATCATAAAAAGAAACACGTTACAAGACATTAGAATTTATAGTGGATAAAAATACTTCCAGAGCCAGCTGGTCCTCCACCCTTCAGAGTAAAGCAATAAAGTTTCACATATTTATATAATTTTACAGTATGCTATATTTAACATTAGAGGCAGTTTACAGCTGCTTGTCAAGATAGTTATTACTGGGACACACAGCTGAGACAAACCTCAAAGCAAAGATTTAAGATTAATAAGCAGTAGCTGTTATAAAAATAATTATGCTCTTAGGATTCAAGAAGTGCTACTTATTCTAGTGAGTACAGCAGTAACTGCAGGTCAGGGCTTAACACAAACAAGCTAATAGGAGTTATGTGTAATAGAAGCCAGACTGAACTTTACGGACAACTCAGCAGAAGCTTTTCATCCTGGTGGCATTCCTGTGTGTGTGTGTTGTGCGTAGGCTAGACTGTATTCGATGTACCCATGACTTGTCTTTCTTTTCCTTCCTCTATTGGTGGTCAGAGTGTGATTATGACTCTGGTGAGTGGGGGTTGCCCTGTGCCCCTCTGTTGTGCATCACTCCCACACACACACACACACACACACACACAGAACACGCACACACGCACGCACGCACACATACACACAGAACACGCACGCATGCACGCACACACACACACAGAACACGCACGCACGCACACACACACCCCATCCTCTGTGTGTCCTCTGTGTGGTCTGCCTCTGTGTGGGAACTGCATGATACCCCTCTCCTGTCAACTTCTCCAGATAATGACTCAGGAAAAAATAAGACTTTTTCCTGCATACATGTGACATTTTCATGTAGAACTGGCCTCAGTAATATATTACATGAAATAACAGACACAACTATAAAACCTTCAAGCGTGCTATGGTGAAGCCACATTAGCAAGTGATTAATTTGCACTGCATTGTCATCCTGTCTATTTTATTGCTTGTGGGCACTTTTCTGGCACTTTGACTCAACAGTAAACAAGTTACTTTATGCTTTGTTCATCTAAATTAAATCCTCATTGTGTTTTACAAATGGAAAAACAACATTTTAGACCATTACATTTCTAAAAATGTTCACTCATCAGAAAACTGCAGTTTCTCCCTCTTTTGACTGGGTTTCTGTTTTAAGAAACAGATCAATTATTCACTTCAGGGAGTTCCAAAACTGTCATTGTAATCTTCTTCTTCACCATGATCGATCCAGGTTTTTGCACCGCACATATCGTGCTAATCTGTATTTTATTGACACTTTTGAGTTCAACTTGTTTACCGTTACACAAACTCGGTTCACATTTGGAGCTTTCCCAAACGCAGTGCACAGCGATTGATTGCTTCCAATATATATGCATATGTATGAAGGCAAATTGATCGCTCAGTAAATTGCCTGCAAGTGTGGCTTCTCCACTAGAGTGTGCTTTAAAGACGCTGATTGAGTAACACCTGTGCTTTCTCCCGCAGGCAGAGAATACGAAGGCTACCAGCCGTTGTGGTTTCAACAAAGGAGGGACTCAGTCACTGGAGAGACAAACTTTGTGTACAAGGGAGGTTACTGGGAGGCGAAGGAGAGGCAGGACTGGAGCATGTGTCCTGACATCTTCTAACCCAGGAACTCAACCCGGATCACTCCTAACCTCATCGGACAGGGAACTGCTCTGCCTCTGGTCCTTAAACAATGGGGCGTAGCTGGCTTATGAGCACCATGTGGACCTTTTGTGAGCATGAGAATGTGTATGTTTCACACGCTCTCGGATTACACTGTACCTCCAAATGTGCACTCTCATTCTGTTTTTACTATGGGGGGAAAAAGAAGGGGCGTTCCCTGAGTAGTCCTCTTTGACACTATACTGAAACAGGAGTGATATAATGTGGGGATATGAGGTGGTGTTGGAGAAAATAAAGGCACCTGCACACTTCTGAAATCAGGTGCTCTAAATCCTACTCACAATGCACTTTTCTGTGTTCACCCCATTTGAGAGTTTTACCAATTAGACAGACACCCACATCAAAGCAGCTCATGCTTATAGACTGACAACTAACAGGCACATAGAAACAGAACAGTGCTGAAGGTTACAAGAAGTGTCCTCATCCTCTGTTTTATTCAGCACAACTTAAATGATGCTAGGCCTACTTTATTAATCTTAAATCAGTTCCCTCTGTTTCTTCATGGGAATATTTTCAAGTGCTCATTATTTGCCCCTTTTTTATTAAAGAGGCTAAAGCCTGAAAATGGTGTCTGGTGTCTATTAGATTTTATTATTAATTATGCAGAAAACAAAGTGTTCAAAATTAATTGTATAAATAAGACATTCTGAAAAACACATTTGTATAAATAACTACAGGCAAAATAAGTAACATGACCTTGTTTAAGACCTTGTTTCATGCTGCTTGTTCCGTTTTAGTTTCACTCAGTTTTATTTTAATCCTGCAGTTTCTATAAATCAACTATAATTATTTCATTTCATAATGCTATTTGGGATGTAAGTCCTGAGACAAACAGGGAAGAGTCAGCTATGAGTGGCGTATGAAGTAAAACGGTCACTGGAAAAAATGACATTGTGAAATAAATACACACTTTGGAAAAGGGATATTTTTAAAATAAGAACTGAAAGAAGTAAAACTGATCTGGAAATAAATTATCAGAAATTAGCATGTTGAAATAACATAAAATATCTTTTTTTAAATGTATTGGATTACTTTACAATTTTATAGTTCTGTTTCATATTTTGTCTGCATTTATTATTATAACTCTTTCCTGTATAATATCTCATTTACTTATTTAATTTTCAACACTTTGGCTCTCCATAAACAACAGCTTAACATCTCTTTCTTATACAGTAGAGGCTGATTTATCTGAACTGATGACAGCAGTGCAGAAATATATTTTACTTGTTGTGAATGTTGGGAGTTTCCCTCTAGATATATGAAATGGCAGTCTTTTAAGTAGTCAATTAGACTATAGTCCATGTAGAGATAATATGACAGCTTGAGACATTTAATTTTTTGAATATAAATTGCCTCTAAGCTTCAATGCGTTTTAGTCATCTAAACATGCTTGAGACATCTTCCATTTGTGATTCTGATTAGTAAAATTCTGCAGTAGTCAGTCCTTTAGTTGTGACACATTAGTGCTACAGTACAACACTGAACATCCATGTCACTCTAATAGGAACCTCCATTAAAGAACTGAACAAGCACTTTTCACTGTGGTTGACCATAGGTTAGTACATATCTCTGTGTTGATGTTGAGAAAATTTCACTCTGTACTTTTTACCTTGTCCTCTGGTGCTCTCCCATAGCAACACATACCGTATCCTTGGTGACCATTTCCAGTGACATCATTCTCAGTAATCATACATAGTATTAAGTCTGCACCAAAACACTGAGACATTCAGTAATTAATTACCACCAAGTACAGTACATCCAGGAACATGTAGGTTTCTATAATGTGCATTGCACTAGCTCCACATCCTCCTTTACTCACGTTTCCAGTAGAACTACTGTACGTGAGACTAGAGCAGTTTCTCTGAGCGGTCCAGAGTGGCTTCAGCTGACAGGAGGTCAGAGGTTATAGCAGCAGACAGGGCTGGTTCCTGTGGCTCACCACTGTGCAGTCAGCTCCAGCCACAGGGACTCCCGCAGCTGCCGCTCCTGGCTCAACACAGCCCACGTATGTGTAGTCCTTTCATTCAGTGTTTGTGGGCATGCTGATCTGGGATCAGCTCACAAAGGTACCCTCAGTCTTTTGCCTTTAATTGACTGAACAAGGGAGAGTCCCCGACCTGTGCACTACACGTCTCCGGTGACAAGAGTTTTGAAAACCAGTTAGTATTTTTTTGTAATTATTGTTAGGAATGTAGAATTCAAGGCTGGAGGTATTGTATCTACCGTCTGGTCTATTTGTGTGAATATTTTGTGATAAATGAATGATATTGTAAAATGAAGAATAATTATACTAATCTGAGTATTAAGTTATCTGTACAGCATAGTTCAAATCTGAAAAAAAAAAGACTGAATGAGCCTGAAGGATTTGCTGTAATTTTAACTTTTAATCCAGATTGATTCTGCAAAGATGGATGTTAACTCTGAGGCACCCTCAATTTGGCTGCAGATTTCTTGTTTTATATTTCCAAAAACTGTCTTAACACACTGAAAATATTTTTTTATAGAGTCCTTGATACTAGCACATTAGCAACCGTGATTCAGTGATGATTTCATTGTTCAACACATCTAACAGTTCCTCTGCTGTGCAGGCCATAAAGATCTATCAAGTGCACTGGAAAATAAATAAACTCACATAGAATAATCACATAGGGAGATTTTCAGTGTGATAATATGAGCTGGTAAAATGTTTATCTGTGAGATTGTTCGCCAGTGAATTAATAATTTGATCGTGAAGTTAATGATGATTGATGCTTCTTTTTGTTTTGCACAAATATGCTTCTGCTCTTTTTACATAAAATCTTTTAATGCATTTTTGATTTGTGGTTGTCACGAGCACAGTTTGATTAATCACTAAATCTCTTGTGCAGGATGACATGCTTAAAGAGATTTTTGGAAATGCATGTATGCTTTTTCTAGCTCAGAAGGCTGATACCTCTCTAATGTGTTTACAGTAAATATGAAGCTGGAGCCAGCAGCTGGGTAGCTTAGCTTTGTATCAAGACTGGAAACAGGGAGAAACTGATAGCCCTGGCGCTGTAACAAAAACTGCCAACCAGCACCTCTAAAGTCATAATTATTACTGGGTTTTTACAAATTACACGAACAAGAGCATGTTTATTAGTGAGCTTTAGAGATGCTGGTAGGTGGAATTTTCTACCTTCAGACAGAACCAGTCTAGCTGTTTCCCTTTGTATCCAGTATTTAAACTAAGCTAAGCTAACCGGCTGCTGGCTTTAACCTAATGTTGAACAAACAAACAGGAGCGTGGTATCAATTTTTCAAAGTGTGTTTCCCAAAATGTCTATAACTATTCCTCTGATTTACTACTGCTCTGGTTCTCCTCTTGTCTTTCCACTCCACATAGATACAAACTATTGGTAGAAGAGGTCGTGTCCACTTAAAATCATATCAAGGGTGTCACATATAAGGATGGACACTGTTTAATCCTGTATGGTCATGCACAGTCGTGACACCTGAACGAACACAGATCACCGCTGAATGGTGGTGAAGAACGTTTAGTCTGTGATTTCCTTTCTCAGTGATCAATTTGAGGTTACTAGAGATTTACTTTAATATACTGTTTTTGAGATGATTTTATATTTGAGAGTACATGTTATATTTTGAATGATAGTGGAGAGCTCATCATACGTTTTAATCAATGTATTTCCAAATAACGTGACCTCAGTACTCGCCTACTGAAGTTGCCTCAGTGAGGGCCTGTACAGTATATCGGACAGCTGTAGCAATAACGCAGCGAGGTGTAGATTTGTCACTTCATGGCTGTTGTTGCTTCAAACAGAACAGCTGTCGGCCTCATGCAGAAAGGGAAAAAAACAACCAACCAAAGTGTATGTGGAGAGTGTACTGTAGAGTAAAAAAAAAAACCCTCTTCATCTGCCTTCCCAGTCTCAGAGGGTTCTAATGTAACCCCCCTTTCCTCATTTCTCTCATTTCAGCTCAACCAACTCTTAATTCACTACGGTGTGATTTTAATCTTTTAATTTTTATGCTTTTATTTACTGTTCTGATTTCTACCTTCTCACGGGTGCCATTATTCTTACGTTGGTGTTTTCATACTGTTTGTATGCGTGATGAGCTTGATTTGTGTGCGTGTGCGGCACACATTTCCATCTCATTTGATGCTGCTCAGTTTTGAGGCAGAACTAATGAAGCTGGGGAGTTGTCTTGCCTTGTCTAAACTGAACCCCGCTTCTCTTTGGACTGTGCCTCGCGGCTCTGTCGTGAGATGGTGGTGATGTTAATAATCTGTATGATGATGAAAGTTATGAGACAAATCACAACAGCGGCCTGGTACAGGAGGTCAAAGGTGATTGACCTGCCTTGACTACTCTTACTCCCCAAATACGCGCAGGTGTATTCAGGTGTAACTGCGGATTCAACTGAGGTTTTGCTTCTGTTTTTTTTTTTAAATTGTGTATTTTCTCCCTTAATTTATACTTGTATAACATTGTCTTTAAACAACAAAGACACAATAATGAAAAAAGAAGATAATAAAGTTGTTATTGTTGACAGTGGATATCTGTCTGCTTTATTTTCTCTCTCCGCAACAGCTGGAAGATGGGATTGGTTTGAATTACATATTTGAGATTGCATGCCAGTTTTAGTACAAAAAATGTCTCTCACTTTAATTAATAATAATCATGATGATGTTTGGAGTCGTGATCCAAAGGCACAATTTTTAAGTCCTTTTACAAGTCCTGCAAATATAAAATTCTCACTAGAGGTCTTTGTGCTAGTGTAGGACTACTGCATTGTACCTATGTACACATTTAGTTAGTTAATACAAGACCAGTCATAAAAAACAACAACAAATAACAGTTTGGGCCTCAACTTCTGCTCCAAGGCTGACAAACTGAATTCAAATAGTAAATATAATGATTGTTGTTTGCTATAAAGTACTATACAAATTATCACGGCCACATGGGTATTTTTTACCAGCTGATTAAATTTAAGACTCCATATATTTAATGTTACTACCTATAGACCAACACAAAATAAATAAAAGTTGAATGATTTCCCCTTCAAACAGTTTGAAACCTCTTTTAGACCTTCATGTTAGGAAAAAAATATGTATCCCAAAAAAACTGGACTTTAAGTATTTCAATTACATGTAAATATTCTATATAATTTCATTACACAAGTGCAACGTAAAGGCGACCTGCAGTGTTGGGAGTGTGGTGTGCATAACCTGCTTCGTTTGCATTCAGTCTATCCTAAGAATATTGATCTCATTTTAATAAATAAATAAACTATGATTTCACATATTTCAGTCACCTCTGACTTAAAAATATATTGCTTTATGTTTATGAGAGCCCTGCCAACTCTCCTTCTGTGTTTCCTTATGGCGCTAATATTGTGAGCTGTTTGACCGTTTCCGCGGCAACCAACTGACGCTCCTGTCAGTCAAAGAGTCAGTGCAGCAGCCGGCGAGACAAGTGCAGCAAAGATTTAAAGTCTCCGCGTTTGTGCCCCTGAAAGTGAGTAAGTTATGGTTGTAATTGAGGCAGTGCAATGGCGGTTGAACGATTTAGTAATTTCAAATGTGATATTTGTTTGTCTTCATATAATGTAGCTACACGTATGGGGTGTTTTTAGACAGATTAGTTTTCTGTGATTCAGGTTAGTGATTTGCTGTCTGCGCGGTTTTAAAGTCTAAAAGCCAATAATGCTAAAGTAATAATGTGAAAATGAGTAGTCTGAGTAGGGCTGACATAAGAAAACTGCACTTAGGAATTTCAGTCATGGCTTTTTGACATTTGAGAGGCAAAACAGTGCATTACAGTGTTAAAATGGACTGACTTAGTTTATGTTCATTTTGGGGGGTGGGAGAGAGGAAAGCACAGGAATTTATAGCCCTCTTAGTGAAAAGAGGTCAGTTTGGCTTGCTAACAAGCTAAATTGTCCTGGTTACCTGGACAACTGAGCAACATAAACCCCCCACTCCTCACCACTGCTCAGTCAGCTTTAACCACTGGTAGATACTGGGTCTACTGGGTGTGAATGTCTGCATGTTTCTCAATAGGCACGTACATGGCCGACAGAGGCCATGATGGAGCGGAGGGAGATGCAGAGGACACAGATGAGCTTCTTTACACTGGTTTGAGGTTTTATAAGCAGTGTATCTCATTCTCTGGGGAGTTTGCACCCACTGTTGTTGACACGTTCTGCTTCAATCATAGATCTCGATGACAACAGCGGTGTGTTTGGACTGGGTTCTCCGCCTCTCAGACTGGACCACTGTGACTTCATCCTAGACGCTATGGATGCTCAGCTTGGTCAGCTGCAGGTGTGTGATTTTCATTTCTGTCTGTCTGTATAGAAGTATGATTGGGAATATAAAATAATTCAGTGTGATTAATGTATGCAGGTCTGGCCCCAGAAACGTCAGGCCATTCCCAGAGAGCTTGATTGCAGCGATGCAGGTAATTTATGTCATAACACACTTTATACCACATGTTTTTTGGGGGGTTTCAGGTGATAATCTGTGTTTTGTTTTTTTTCTAGCTCCTCTTAGGCGGAGTCAATCTCTGAGCAAAGACACAGGCCTTGGAAGTACAACCCAAACAAATGACACTCCCATGTCTTGTCTTGATTTGCTGGACACTCCGACGATGAAGGAAACATCAGGTAATATTTCAATATCAGTATTATTACAGGAAAAAGTTGTGTTTCTAACTGTATATAAGCCACATCTCAAAATGTATATAGGCTGCTGTTAGGGAAATAACTTGCAGGGACAGAAAAAGTAAGTACTGCTTGTCACCAGGTTTTTGTGTCTATATTATTTGTGTGCTTGAGTTTGCAAGGATGACTAAGATGTGTGCATGCATAATATTACAGCAAGGCAGGCGTCGTAATTGGGTAACATTTGTTTGTATGAAAGTTTTTACTTATTCTTTCCACAAAAGCTTCTCCCATCTCTTCTCTCCTCGTCCCCCAGAGAGAAACACAAGCTGTCGGGAAGGTCCTGTCACTCATGAGGAAACTAAACCGAAGTTAGACAGAAGGACAAGAGACAGGGAGGAGATGGAGTCTCAGAGGGAGCAGGTCATCTGGAGACTCGAGAAGCTGCTCGGAGACAGCTGTAACGAGGGAAGGATGGCAGGAGAAACCCACCCTCCTTCAGACAGCATCTGCACTGAGGACTTCGTCAGATGCTTCAGAGACGAGATGGTTGAATTGCCAGAGAGTAATTTGCAGCAACTAGATCAAGAAGAAGAGGCTGAGAGGACAGAGATATCGGACTGTGACACTTACCAGAGAGAACAAAATGGAGAAAGTGTTTTTAATGTCCACGGAAGAGAAACAACGACTGGGAAACGCAGTGAAGACACAGAGATGGTTTATTATTCCCAATCAAATGAGCCATGCCAAAGAAAAGAACTGAAGAAATGTCTTTCTGACATAAATGAAGTAAATACATCACATGTTAGTAAGGAAGAGGGAGCTGGAGAGAAATACAACACACTGCAGAGGCTTGGTGATAGCAGCAGTGAGTACTCTCTTTACAAACTCTTGGGAGACAAACAACTGTCAAACATGCAGAATTTACATTATTGCTCTTAAGCACACTATTGGTCCTGTACTCTTTTTTTTTGTCTTTCAGTCTCTCACAGAACAGAGGTTGTAACAGAACATGAAACCCCACGGCCGAACAACACCTATTCTCCAGGCCAGGCCAGGCGCTTGGCAGGTAGCACGTACAGATTACACTGCATCTGACATTCATACACTACAAACAGTGACTGTAGGATGCTTGTTTCTTTTATAGGAGTACCCGTGTGGAGTTTTGACACCGTGTCCATTGACAGTGACCTTGACTCAGTCTGTACAGAGCAAGTCAGGCAGCATATTCACAGGCGGCCAGGTGAAAGACTGCAGAAGCTTTGGAGGGACACGTTTTAAAATGATCATATTTAAATACAGCCACTAACAAAGTACAAAAAAAAGTTACGAGATAGTGAATGATGAAAATCAAGAAATGCTTGGAACCAAACTGTTTTAATGTAGAAAATAGTAACTGGACTAATACAGTTAACATCATTTGTGTGACCTCCCCCCCAGGATGGCGCTCCCTAATTCAGTCTGTCACAGACATGGATGACTACTGTACCAACCAGAGTGACTATGAAACACCCACACAGGACGAAAGTGAACCTCAATCTACATCAGGTAAAGTATGAGATCTAACTGTGTTTTCCACAGTAATAAAAGAACGATTTAATCAATAAATGTCACTGAATTGTCCTGTCTTTGTTTACAAAGGCCACAGATCCTCTTATGTAAATGCACAAAACAGAAGTCCTTCTGTCCGTAAAGCACAGCGTAATAAGAGAGAAACTTACAGGTAAACCAAATAGAAGAACATTTAGAAACGTACTAAACTTACATGAGTGTCTCTTCAGTGTTTTGTAGCATTTTAAAATGCTTATTTTGCATATATTTCATATTTATACACTATACACGCATGTTTATATATTCCAGACTTAGGTGTTCTTTGGGTGACAATGACAAGGACACAGATGAGGAAATGAATCACTGGACCAGGAGAAACAGGCCTGAGAGGACATCAGAGAAGACGCAGTCTGATTGGGCCAAGACGAAAGAGCGTCTCTCTACACTCCAACAAGTGATAATGAGTCTTCAAGTGTATTTTAGTATCTTATTTGACAAATGTTTTAAATTCTCCTGTTTACATGTGAGACATCACGTAACTGGTTTGTGTGTCTGGTATAGAAATGTGGCAAAGAGGAGGAGACGCTGCAGTTGAAGAAAACTCAGTTAAAAGGCGTTGAGCTCTCCCTCTCTGAACTTCAACATAGAAGAAAGGTAAAGTGTAGCATCTTTTATACAATAGTTTTAGGCCCCTGTGTACATAATTCTCACTAATACTCACTGTTTAATTTATATGTCCCAGCATTCCTTGCAGGAATTAGAGCGACTGAGTGTAGAGACAGCAAAGATGCAGAAGGAGAAGAGGACTCTAGAGTTTGTTCTGAGAGACAGCAGGACAGGGAAGGACTCTATTAGGTAAAAAAAAACAACCTCCTATTAGCTGCATTACACAAAGCTGTGTAGTGACATCACATTATCACATTGCATCAACATAATGCTGTGCTGTATAAAGAATAATTCTGTAAAATAATAATACAACAATGAATGTGTTATAGTTACCAGCTGCAGAGGCAGAGAGAGTCCTGTATCCTTGAGGTAAGAGACCTGAATCCAGCAATGTATCTGTCATTCACATGTTTTAATATGTCAGGTTTTTTCTTCATACTATGCTGTTTTTGTTGTTCCACAAACAGCCGAGTGTCGTCATGTCAGTGCTGGAGAGGGAGGAGATGGACAGACAGCTGGACGGTGCCAAAACAGAACTGTTTGCTGAACAGCGACGTGCAAGAGAGAAGCTAGAGTCCATGCAAGAAGTACTGACTTATTTATATCTAAATAACTATGACATTATTAATTTTTAGATGAAAATAACACAAAGATAACTTTAGCTATTGAGATTATATGGTAGTGATGTATTTGAACTTCAATCAAAACATTTTTACATTTGAAATTTTACCTAAAAATGGCATGTATAGGTATGTTTTTCCCAAAAGGTCATAACATAAAATATGGCCTATTTCACTGTGCCACATTATTCTGTGTATTAAAAACTTGCCAATCAAATTTGAGTGCTTTTTTTTTTTGCAGTTACCCTTTTGTTGAAATGCTTTATCAGTATTACTATCAATCACTAACAATCTCTAAACATGTGTTCATGTATGATCATGGAGCAGAAGTTGGAGGAGACCCGTGAGGAGCTTCAGAGGGTCACAGAGGCAGAGAGCTTACTGAGGAACAGGTGTGCTTGTCTGGAGGAAAAACAGAAGCAAAAAAAGGATCAGATCAAGGTGGCACCTAATGACATCAGAATCAGAATCAGAATCAGAAATACTTTAATAATCCCCGTGGGGAAATTACTCTTTTGAACAAATGGCACACTGTCATCATCCACTTTTTGTTTATTCATTGTTTTGTAATTATCCATACTGTCTTTGGTGTATCTCTTTCTATCAGACAGTCGAGTTTCAAGTAGGCGAGCTGCAGGGTGAACTGAGAGAATGGAAGATGAGAGTGGGTACTCTGGAGAGGATGCTGGCCCAGAAGGAGCTGCAGTTGCTAGATTTTCAGAAGCAACATGGGGCCTTACAAGCAGATAGAGATGGACTGAAGGGGGAGCTACAACACCTGAAAACCCAGCAGTGCAATGCACTGAAAGACACCCAGGAGCAGACCCATAGAACGGTGGTAAGTGCTGAGCCAAACTGAGGCTTTCTGGGGGTTTTTAGGTCAAATTACGTAACAAGTAAATGGAGTTCCTTTTTTAATTCAGGAGGCAGCACTGAAGCAGCAAAAGAAAGATTTGACTTTGACTTATGAGCAGCAAATCCAAGAGGTGACCAACATAAACTTAAATATTGATTCTTCAAATGACATCATCACAGTATCATTAATGACATACAGCATTCCTTCGGGTTGTCCTCAGGTTAATAAGCAGTCTGAAGAGGAGAAAGCAAACGCTTTAAAAGAACAAGCTCTGTCTCTAACACAGCACATTGAGTCCTTGAAGAGTTCCATTCAGGTCAGTGTGTAACCCCGAATATGTTGAAATCTACTGTTACACTATCTCAATGTACACTATTTGGTGAACACTATATATAAAGTAAGTAGAAACACTCCACAGGATTACTTTTCAAGTTGTGATTTTCTCCTATTCTGGCAGCTAAAAGAAGAAGAGGCAAAGAAGCTGAGAAATTATCTGGAGCAGCAGGAGGAGGAGGCAAAGAACCGTGAAAAGGAGCTGCATGTAGAAGCTTCGGAAAAGGTACCGTGATAATCCTCTGCCTAAAATATGCAATTATTTTTAACACGATTGCATGATATGCACAGCATGCTCCCATTCAGGTGCACAGAGCTATTGAAGAGGAGAGGAGAAAGTGGGAGGCAGAAAAAGTGGAAGCTCTGCAGGTGCACTGTGGGATATTGGAAGAGCAGAACAAAAAAATCCTGGAAAGCACAAGGAGTGAGACTCAGCGAGAGAAGAGTAAATCACTGGCTCTTCAACATAAAGTGGTGGAACTAAAAACAGTAAGGTCACTCTCAACTGTGACATAACATTACCCTCTACAGAGTAAATGTTAATTCTGTCTGATTTTCTTTGTATCTGTAAGAGAGTACAGCAGTTGGAGAGTAAAATCTGTGCACAGCAGAGAGAGCAGGACTCTTTGCTGGCTGTTATTTGCAAATCACTGAAAGAGGAGCATCAGGCTGAGCTGCAGAAGTTACAGAGACAGATGGCACAGGTGCAAGGAAACCACAGAAAGCAATCATTTGAAGGCATGTAAGGAGACATAGTGTTGTTGAAAGGCTGACCTGATGTGGTCTGTGGTCATAGGAGAGTCAGAGGGCAGTGCTGCAGCTCAAGCAGGCAGTTCAGCTGGCAGAGAAAGAGGCTGACGGGCTCCGGGGGATGCTAGAAGAAAGGGAAAGGAGCCATAACCAAATAACAGCTGAGCTGGATCAGCAGCTACGGCACTGGGCCCAGGAGCTGGGAGCAGAGTGCCAGCATTTACACCTCTTAGTGGAGCAGAGTGGAGCCAAACAAACTTCTGTTCAGCTACCTCCCAGGTATTATTTCCTGCTCTGGCTTACACACGACTGGTTCAGAGAAAAGTTAATACTTGATGATTAGCTTCTAATCCTGATGCCTTTGTGTTGTGTAGTCCTACAGTAGCTGAGGCTCTTACAAACCTGACAGCACTAAGAGAGCAGTTGAAGCACTTGTTTAGCCAGCTACACCAGGAGCTCCATTCAGAGAAACAAACCACTGAGCAGCTGAGAAAAGACAAGGTATAGTTTAGACTGTATGCCGCACAGTGCTGTTTTCAAATACAGCACATTAAATGTACTCATAAATACAAGTTCATATGTTTTCAGGAACGAGAATTGAGCATCCAGAGGCAACAGCTGAGGATGGAGAGAGACCAAGCCTTAGATTCTCTGACGGGGCGTCTCATTCAGGTATACACACTTTTTGTAGCTCATGTCGGTGCACATAAACACACTCAGTCATCAGGCTTGGGCAGTAATGGATTACATGTAACTGAGTTATGTGCCACATCAGGATACAAAAAAGATGTCGTCAGATTACAGTTACATTTAGTAAAAATGGGGATGATTAGAAGGGTTACAATTTAAATACTTAAAAATACTAAACTAATACTAAAATCTTTGTTTACATTTTCTTATTGATATCTTATTTCTCTCTGGTGTTGAGATAATCTGAAAGTAAGGGAAAGTAATCAAGTAATGTTACTTTAATTTTGTGACACTGACATTTTAATTATTATTTATTATGTAATTAATTACATTTTTTAAGGACCTTCCCAACCTTGCTCATCATTTACAGCATTGCCACGTGATATTTCTGCAGGAGCACATTGAGGAGTTAAGCAGTCTGAACTGGACCCATATGTGCGATGGAGGAGCTGAGGAAGGAGGAGTGGCAGCATCTCTTCGCAAACAGCTGAAGGCCAAAGACCTGGAGCTCAGGCAGGTTCAGAGGAGCATGGGTCAGTGGAAGGAGCAGACTGCAGCTCGTCTGGCGTGCAAGTTTGAAGAAGAGTTGACAGCTGAACTGGAAAGGTAACATATGAACAAACTAAGTCAAAATACAGACACATTCTTTTTGTTCTGAGTTTTAATCAACTATCTTCTCTTGGCCCAGAATCCAAACCTTGATCCATCAAATACAATATATATTTTTGCTTTTTTATGCTCTATGTTTACATTTTGCTCTAATGTTTGCTATCCTACAGGTGCAAGACAAAGTTGTTAAGGGGCAGGTAACTGGTTTCTGTGTGTGAAATTTAGATGACATACTAACCAGCTGTCCTTACAAGAGCATGAACTCACCTCAACTCACTGCGATATGCATTTTATACCATAGATGTAACATTACCTATACTTGTATTGTAAACCCATAACTTCTTCATTTAGTTATCTTAATTATTCACAGCTAATAATGCTTCAAATACAGGTTTGTTTGTTTTCCAGGAAAGCATCAAAGACGTGGAAGAGGCACAGAGAGCCTGAGAGGTCTGAAGGAGAGATAACGCTTAGTGCAAAGGTAAATGTTTTACTGTTCCTGCGTAGGCTCTTACACATATATAACTTAAATATATTTAATACTCATTTGTTTTTTAACAAAAACCTTTGATCTCCCTGTCTGCCCCCCATCAGGAAGCTCAGAATTCAGTTTGTTCTCCTTCCCTTCATGTTGCTGCCCCCCACAGCCCCTCAGACGTAGCTTCATTCAAGCTTCTACGTTACCTCCAGAGCAGAGTCAAGCAGCTCCGTGTAGAAAACCAAGCCTACACCTGGAGCCCGGTGCCTTCAAATGCAGTCCCTTTAGATTTGTCTGGATCCTATGTTACAACAGTGAGTACATTGTTTTAATAGCAGGTTACTGTTAAATATTGACTTGTCCTTCTTTCTGTGCATTTACAGTGGTTATAAACAAGTATACTGCAAACATTAGTACTGGCAATATACCAGGTGAACTATGTCCTTTAAGGTTTTATAATATATTTAAGAATCTAAGAAATGTATGTCGGAAGAAACCCACATACGTATAATTATATATCTTCTTTATCTTGAAAATGACAAGAAACTGTCCACAGCTGCTCATCGCAAAATTAACTTTCCAAAAACATTCAAGTCTTAGCGACTTTGTAGAGGCAGGACTTTATACAGCACAACTGAAAAGACACACCTCAGTATATAATTAATGGATAAATCATTGCTTTTACTACATTTTCATTTGTTTGAATTGTTTACATTTATAAATGAAAACTAGCACTGTCTAGTACTGGAAGCAACACAAAAGGCATCATCATCACAGCACTTCTGGATCTGATTTGAAATGCTCTTTCAGACAAAATAAATCTAAAATAAATCTGAATATTATTTCTCTACTTTTCTTTGTCATATAATAATAGCTAATACTGGTGTCTTCTTTATAGATCAGTCAAGGTCAAGACATTGCTGGGATTCAGGGCCACTCATCAATCAGGACAGTCTCAAGTTAAGGACATGAAACTTTACAATGTGCGGGTCACACACACCAGTGACATAATGTTCTCAAGTATTTAACTGTTTTAACTGTTGCATTTAACAGAAATGAATCATTTACTGTAACACGTGCATAAGAGAGCAGATTAACAAGCAGGTCACAGTGACAAATGACACATCCGAAGATTTGGTCATTAAGTTTACATTCCTCTGTGTGAAGGCAGTCAAATTTTATGGCTTAAGGTTACAGTGAACTGTGATGAACTGACTTTTCACTGAAGATAATGTGATTTATGTCAGACCACCTCATAAAGCTGACAGTTCTTCCTGGGAACCCCTTGTATAATCAGTTTGTTGAATCATGTTATATTATACAATAAAACAAGCTCTGTGGATTTGTGCCAATTTTTTCTAAACTTCTTTATCAACTAAATTTGTTATCTTAATGTAAAAAAAACACTGAATGCAGTATGTTATTTTTAAAAAGGAGAATGCAGGATCGGTGCCTATTTATTTAGCAACACTACTTAAGTAAACATAAATGTCAGCACCCATCTCGGATCAGGACACCAACTTCTACAGAGCTGGCCTAAACTGAACTGCTAAAAAACAAACAGCTCTAATTAACGTTAAAAAAGCATTGGACAAAGTAAATTCTTTCATTTTGAGTGACAAATTGGAAGCTATTGAATTCAATTACCTAATAGTTAATTGGTTAAAAATCACCTACCTAATTGTATGCATGTATACGATTATATCAGATTAAAGGACCACTGTGCAGGATTTAACAGCAACTGCAGAAACATGGTGGTTTAACATGGTGGACTCGGTGGAAGAGGACCGGCTCCCTCTGTAGATAAAAACAGTTCTTATCTTCAGGTAATTATACATTAATTAAAACATATCAGCCATAACATTATGACCACCTGGGCACCCTGGTGGTCATAATGTTGTGCAGCTCCCATACGCAACAAACTGTGATACACTGTGTGTTCTGACACCTTTCTATCAGAACCAGCATGAACATTTCTAGCAATTTGATCCTGAACAGGTAATACTGCAATTGGACCCTGTCTCAGGTTCACCTCTTTTCCTTCCTTGGACCACTTTTGGTAGGTACTGACCACTGCAGACCGGGCACACCCCACAACAGCTGCAGTTTTGGAGATGCTCTGAACCAATAGTCTAGCCATCACAATGTGGCCCTTGTCAACGTCGCTCAAAACCTCACACTGCCCATTTTTCCTGCTTCTAACACATCGACTTTGAAGACAAAATGTTCACTGTCAGTGATCATAATGTTATGGCTGATCGGTCTATATAATGATTACAGCATGACAATGTGAACATAACAAGAGGACTGTTTTCACTAAATTCAAGCAAATCATCATCAAATGAAATGCAACTATTCCATGCAGAATATCTACATGGACAATAAATGAGTTTATTTAAAAACAAAGTAATAACACTTGATGGCTGATTGCAGTTCTAGTAATACAATCTAATCATAGAAAGGTGCATTTCCATGACTTCTTTACAAAATTACTCAAAGCTCACAGATGGCGTACTTGCTAAGCACTATAGGAAGATAATATTTCTACCACAACAAGTACAACCGCAAGCAGGAAGTCATGCTGTGAGCAAATGTGAACACACAGGAACCATTTTTAAAGTCCCGTTAACGACGTTCAGAAGCTGAACATAAGAACTGTACAAAATTCATGTGCTGCACGCTGATATTTAACAAAGAGCAACGTCATATTTACAGTACATCGGTGTGTCGTTGGCCAGGCTTTGGCAAAATTATATACAAATTATCTTATTTCTAAGGACATTGATTTATATAAAATTGGTTATGTAAGGCTGTCTATTGAACTTTTAAAGTCTTGAGATTACGACAGTTACCTGGTTAATTAGGTCAGCATTATGGTTACATCTTACACATGGGTGATAGTCAAAAAATTGAACTGTAAAGCAAAAAAATGTGTTGCAGGAACTGTCCAAAACTGCACAATACTAATGTAAAGCCAACGTGCCTTGCCAAACTAACCACAGGGTTCTGAGTCCTTTATAGTCTTTTGTGTGACTACATATCCAGTCTTTTACTTTGGCATGGCTTTTCAAGTCATCAAGCGCTATTACATTTCCATGTCCTCCTCTCCGGAGCTGTGGGCCACAGGAAAGCTGTACAGAGAAGAGTGTGTGTCTGCAGAGGGACTGTGAGGGTTTGGAGACGGACATGGGGTCGGGGGTTGTCGAGATACTGTCTGCTGTTTACGCGGTTTCTGTAATAGGCCCTTTCGCTTCCGACAGAAGGGATCTTCAGGTGGCCGCCACAACACCAACTCCATACAGGAATGGCTCCTGAAAGTATGAGAAAGCAGGTGAGACAAAATATATATATATAAAATAATATAGAGTCATGTTATTACTTCATTCAACATTAAACGTTCCAGTAACAAAGTGAGGATAACATACACAGACTGGGCTACTGTATGGGGTAGGATGTCACTGATGTCGCGCTGTAGACCCTCCTTCAGACTGTCTGAGATCACCAGCACTGGCCGTCTCGGGGCTGGCTCTACATCCAGATCTTCATCCTCGTCATCATCCTCCAGCGTTATTCTGTGAAACATCAATTTGACAGCATTCACCGTGTGATAAAACCCCCAGAAAATCACCAGTAAGGAATGGCCAATCAAGCCCATTGTGGCTGATGTGAATGGGGAGAGCTGCAACACTATGAAAGAAACCAGCAAATTGCAACCGGAAATACTGAACAGTCTGTGTGCTGTGTTCGGCAGAAACAGGCTTTTCTGTATATATATATATATATATGTATATATATATATACATATATATACATATATACATATGTGG
>NW_023339718.1:8871796-8872240 GCF_004916995.1 Morone saxatilis
GTGTGCTGTGTTCGGCAGAAACAGGCTTTTCTGTATATATATATATATATATGTATATATATATATACATATATATACATATATACATATGTGGGTATATATATAAGAGTGGGTGATATGGACAAATTAATAACAAGGTAATTATAACAGCACGGAAACATTAACTTGATATTTGAAAGTGATGATAGCAAAGCATTCAAAATCATCAGTCAAGTATTTCTTTAAAACTAAATCATATAATTAAAACAATTTCTCAAATACTTAAGATGTGTGTCACAGATTTTCATCAATTTAACTTGTTCTCATTCATTTAGACATTAGTGGGAATCCACAATATCGATAAGATTTTGTCATAAAACAATAATTTATCAATCATTTACCCATTTATACAGCTCCTCACCAGTGACACAAACCCTTAAAGCATACGAGAGCATACACTTGGTT
>NW_023339718.1:8872327-8874545 GCF_004916995.1 Morone saxatilis
GATAAACAAAAACAAAATAAAGTATCGCTTCATGATGCTTCTCTTTAGCCTTTAGCCATTAGTCCATTTGACTGCACAACAGCATGTAACTAATTTAGCTGTGTTTCTTTGTCTATGAGGCGCTGCCACTCGGGTGAGTAACTATAGTGACTTCTGTGTACAGTCACAGACACGTTTACCCTGTATTCACACGGGGCGCTTACAAAGTCTGAATGTTGTTGGGAAAGTCACACCATATATTTTGTCTTTTCACATTTAAGCGTTGTTGTCAGTTTTGCAACCATGTTATTGCGTACCTGTCCTCAATCTCCTGAAGTCTCCTCTGAGCTGCCTCTATCTCCATACAGGAGCTCTCTGTCTCGGGTCGGGACAGAGGGGGGTTGGAGGGCTGAGGCAAAGTCAAGGGCTGAGGCGCTGGGCAGGGCTTTGGAGGTGCAGGGCTGGCTTGCTGTGCAGACAGAGACGGGCAGCTGTTTGCTGTAGGCCACTCATGACGATTGCTAGTGTTTGAGTTCTCTGAAATGTCCACTTCTGCCTCGTACATTAACCTCCTCCTTTTGGCACTGCATCCCCTGAGAAAACATTAAGATATTCATTATAACTCTCATATATGTATATATTTGAGTATTCCACGCATTGTCGAATGTTAAGAGAGACTGCTTTTTCTGTGCATCTTTCACTTACTCATCATCAACTCTCCTCCGGTGCTTCCTGAGGCATCTGGTCTCCCAGCTGCTGTGGCACAGAAACACAACATGGCAGGTTTGAGATTGAAAAGTTATATCAAGTACTGCCAATGTATTTTCTGACATAGTGTATAGAGGGAGTTTACACTCCCCAAAATCCTCTGCCACATACCTGTTGGACAGTGTTGCTCTCTGTAGGTGATCAGAGGTACTCGGATGTCCCAGGTCAAATTCAGGAAGGCTTGTCGGGCCTGAAAATGAATACATGGCTGGCAGGAACCTCACTCCACTGCTTGTGAGAGCAGAGTGATGCATAAAGGTGGTCCAGTCGAGGAAACGATTTGGAGAGACAAACCGGTGACGGATCTGATGATCAGATAAGCTGACGGTGTTTTCTGTAACCTACATGACGCACAAGTTATAAATATGTCTGGATCGCGCTAGCTACAATGCCACTGTAAATATGGCATTACGGATAAAACGGACTGTTAATATAAAATGGCACGGTCATCCCTGTGCTGTGTAACAACTTTGCACAAGTTAGTTAACCCGAAACATGCATCGTTGCAGACCGACCTGTGCAGCTGCCCTGCCCCTCGATGTTGTTGTTGTTGTTGTTGTTGTTGTTCTAGCTAGTCTCCGTCAGTTCGCAGTGTTTTGCTGTGGGATTCTCGCGTTAGCACACAGCAACAGGCAGTGCAGGGTCCAGGTCTTCCCCTGTTATGAGACCACCTAGAAGCAGAGGTGTCCCCCCCCCAAATGAACGGCCCCTGTGGCGTGAACTGCTCCGGACGTAAGCTGCGTTAAACGGACGTTAGCGAGTCGCGCCAGAAGAATCGTCAGGGTTCTAGAACGTGCGTCTGCTGCGTTAGGTGAATTGTGGGAAATGTAGTTAGTGTGGACGAACAACTCGCCACAAAAAGTCTCGCTTGTGTTAAAAGTGAATATATATATATATATATATATATATATATAAATGTAAACGTGTCAATGGTTAAAACACACGGTGAGACCGAGAAGCAACGTTAGTGGAGAAGTATGTGTTGATGCGTTAACTCCAGTTAAAGCTAACGTTACTTAGTTAGTTAATGTCAGTTAGACTCTGGCGCAGCCGTTGACCGGAGAACGATGTTCTGTATATGCAAAGCAAGATAGACACCTGCCTCTTAGTTTGTATCCTACTGTCAATGGTATGCTCACATTACCAAAGAGTACATGCGATTGAGAGCATAATCTTCTCCCACATCCGGGTTATGGGCCGACCCACAGCTGTGTTTAAAGGGCCCATCTTGCTTTTTTCATCGCTTTGTCATCTCAAATGACGAGTCATGTGACATTGAAATACTAGGAGCTGTTGTCTCTGCCTGTGTTCTTACTCAACTCTGATTCCTCACACTGGAGTCACACTGAGCAGGTAAAACACCGCTGTTTACTGCAACATTTAAAAAAGCGTACAGATTAAACACCTGGCTGCTGTAATAATATTATAATAACGGTGTTATAACATTTAACTTACAACGCTGAGTAGATAT